>NC_140733.1:6670000-7215000 GCF_050655825.1 Lonchura striata | reverse complement strand
TCCCAAGGAAAATGGAAAAAGGATGTGCCCAGGGGCCCCTAGCCCTGGGCAGGGACCTCACTGCAAGAAATCCTTATATCGAAGGATGGACCCCACACCGAAGATGTCCCCACCTCAAACTTGTGCTGCCCTGATAGACCCAAGGGAGCCCTACAAACTGACATCAGCAACCTGGACTGCTGAGTTTTCTTTCCCAGGGAAAATGGGAAAAGGATGCGCCCAGGGGTTCCTGGCCCTGACTGCAAAGAATCCTTATATCGAAGGATGGACCCCACACCGAAGATGTCCCCACCTCAAACTTGTGCTGCCCTGATAGACCCAAGGGAGCCCTACAAACTGACATCAGCAACCTGGACTGCTGAGTTTTCTTTCCCAGGGAAAATGGAAAAAGGATGTGCCCAGGGGCCCCTGGCCCTGACTGCAAAGAACCCTTCTATCGAAGGATGGACCCCACACCGAAGTTGTAACCACCTCAAACTTGTGCTGCCCTGATAGACCCAAGGGAGCCCTACAAACTGACATCAGGAACCTGGACTGCTGAGTTTTCTTTCCCAGGGAAAATGGGAAAAGGATGTGCCCGGGGGCCCCTGGCCCTGGGCTGGGGCCTCACTGCAAAGAATCCTTATATCGAAGGATGGACCCCACTCCAAAGATGTCCCCACCTCAAACTTGTGCTGCCCTGATAGACCCAAGGGAGCCCTACAAACTGACATCAGGAACCTGGACTGCTGAGTTTTCATTCCCAGGGTAAATGGAAAAAGGATGTGCCCAGGGGCCCCTGGCCCTGGGCCCCTGGCCCTGACTGCAAAGAATCCTTATATCGAAGGATGGACCCCACACCGAAGTTGTCCCCACCTCAAACTTGTGCTGCCCTGATAGACTCAAGGGAGCCCTACAAACTGACATCAGGAATGTGGACTGCTGAGTTTTCTTTCCCAGGGAAAATGGAAAAAGGATGTGCCCAGGGGCCCCTGGCCCTGGGCCTCTTGCCCTGACTGCAAAAAATCCTTATATCGAAGGATGGACCCCACACCGAAGTTGTCCCCACCTCAAACTTGTGCTGCCCTGATACATCCAAGGGAGCCCTACAAACTGACATCAGGAACCTGGACTGCTGAGTTTTCTTTCCCAGGGAAAATGGAAAAAGGATGTGCCCGGGGGCCCCAGGCCCTAACTGCAAAAAATCCTTATATCGAAGTATGCACCCCACACCGAAGTTGTGCCCACCTCAAACTTGTGCTGCCCTGATAGACCCAAGGGAGCCCTACAAACTGACATCAAGAACCTGGACTGCTGAGTTTTCTTTCCCAGAGAAAATGGAAAAAGGATGTGCCCGGGGGCCCCTGGCCCTGACTGCAAAGAATCCTTATATCGAAGGACGGACCCCACACCGAAGTTGTCCCCACCTCAAACTTGTGCTGCCCTGATACACCCAAGGGAGCCCTACAAACTGACATCAGGAACCTGGACTGCTGAGTTTTCTTTCCCAGGGAAAATGGAAAAAGGATGTGCCCAGGGGCCCCTGGCCCTGACTGCAAAAAATCCTTATATCGAAGGATGCACGCCACACCGAAGATGTCCCCACCTCAAACTTGTGCTGCCCTGATAGACCCAAGGGAGCCCTACAAACTGACATCAGCAACCTGGACTGCTGAGTTTTCTTTCCCAGGGAAAATGGAAAAAGGATGTGCCCAGGGGTTCCTGGCCCTGACTGCAAAGAATCCTTATATCGAAGGATGGACCCCACACGGAAGATGTCCCCACCTCAAACTTGTGCTGCCCTGATAGACCCAAGGGAGCCCTACAAACTGACATCAGCAACCTGGACTGCTGAGTTTTCTTTCCCAGGGAAAATGGAAAAAGGATGTGCCCAGGGGCCCCTGGCCCTGACTGCAAAGAACCCTTCTATCGAAGGATGGACCCCACACCGAAGTTGTAACCACCTCAAACTTGTGCTGCCCTGATAGACCCAAGGGAGCCCTACAAACTGACATCAGGAACCTGGACTGCTGAGTTTTCTTTCCCAGGGAAAATGGGAAAAGGATGTGCCCGGGGGCCCCTGGCCCTGGGCTGGGGCCTCACTGCAAAGAATCCTTATATCGAAGGATGGACCCCACTCCAAAGATGTCCCCACCTCAAACTTGTGCTGCCCTGATAGACCCAAGGGAGCCCTACAAACTGACATCAGGAACCTGGACTGCTGAGTTTTCATTCCCAGGGTAAATGGAAAAAGGATGTGCCCAGGGGCCCCTGGCCCTGGGCCCCTGGCCCTGACTGCAAAGAATCCTTATATCGAAGGATGGACCCCACACCGAAGTTGTCCCCACCTCAAACTTGTGCTGCCCTGATACATCCAAGGGAGCCCTTCAAACTGACATCAGGAACCTGGACTGCTGAGTTTTCTTTCCCAGGGAAAATGGAAAAAGGATGTGCCCGGGGGCCCCAGGCCCTAACTGCAAAAAATCCTTATATCGAAGTATGCACCCCACACCGAAGTTGTGCCCACCTCAAACTTGTGCTGCCCTGATAGACCCAAGGGAGCCCTACAAACTGACATCAAGAACCTGGACTGCTGAGTTTTCTTTCCCAGAGAAAATGGAAAAAGGATGTGCCCGGGGGCCCCTGGCCCTGACTGCAAAGAATCCTTATATCGAAGGACGGACCACACACCGAAGTTGTCCCCACCTCAAACTTGTGCTGCCCTGATACACCCAAGGGAGCCCTACAAACTGACATCAGGAACCTGGACTGCTGAGTTTTCTTTCCCAGGGAAAATGGAAAAAGGATGTGCCCAGGGGCCCCTGGCCCTGACTGCAAAAAATCCTTATATCGAAGGATGCACCCCACACCGAAGTTGTGCCCACCTCAAACTTGTGCTGCCCTGATAGACCCAAGGGAGCCCTACAAACTGACATCAGGAACCTGGACTGCTGAGTTTTCTTTCCCAGGGAAAATGGAAAAAGGAGGTGCCCAGGGGCCCCTGGCCCTGACTGCAAAAATTCCTTATATCGAAGGATGGACCCCACACCGAAGTTGTCCCCACCTCAAACTTGTGCTGCCCTGATAGACCCAAGGGAGCCCTACAAACTGACATCAGGAACCTGGACTGCTGAGTTTTCTTTCCCAGGGAAAATGGAAAAAGGATGTGCCCAGGGGCCCCTGGCCCTGGGCAGGGGCCTCACTGCAAAAAATCCTTATATCGAAGGATGCACCCCACACCAAAGTTGTGCCCACCTCAAACTTGTGCTGCCCTGATAGACCCAAGGGAGCCCTACAAACTGACATCAGGAACCTGGACTGCTGAGTTTTCTTTCCCAGGGAAAATGGCCAAAAGATGCGCCCAGGGGCCCCTGGCCCTGACTGCAAAGAATCCTTATATCGAAGGATGGACCCCACACCGAAGTTGTCCCCACCTCAAACTTGTGCTGCCCTGATAGACCCAAGGGAGCCCTACAAACTGACATCAGGAACCTGGACTGCTGAGTTTTCTTTCCCAGGGAAAATGGAAAAAG
This sequence comes from Lonchura striata, assembly GCF_050655825.1. NCBI lineage: Eukaryota > Metazoa > Chordata > Aves > Passeriformes > Estrildidae > Lonchura > Lonchura striata. The sequence continues at coordinate 7,211,488 of NC_140733.1, read as the reverse complement.
GATGTGCCCAGGGGCCCTTGGCCCTGACTGCAAAAAATCCTTATATCGAAGGATGGACCCCACACCGAAGTTGTGCCCACCTCAAACTTGTGCTGCCCTGATAGACCCAAGGCAGCCCTACAAACTGACATCAGGAACCTGGACTGCTGAGTTTTCTTTCCCAGGGAAAATGGAAAAAGGATGTGCCCAGGGGCCCTTGGCCCTGACTGCAAAAAATCCTTATATTGAAGGATGGACCCCACACCGAAGTTGTCCCCACCTCAAACTTGTGCTGCCCTGATAGACCCAAGGGAGCCCTACAAACTGACATCAGGAACCTGGATCGCTGAGTTTTCTTTCCCAGGGAAAATGGAAAAAGGATGTGCCTGGGGGCCCCTGGCCCTGACTGCAAAGAATCCTTATATCGAAGGATGGACCCCACACCGAAGATGTCCCCACCTCAAACTTGTGCTGCCCTGATAGACCCAAGGGAGCCCTACCAACTGATATCAGGAACCTGGACTGCTGAGTTTTCTTTCCCAGGGAAAATGGAAAAAGGATGTGCCCAGGGGCCCCTGGCCCTGGGCCCCTGGCCCTGACTGCAAAAAATCGTTATATCGAAGAATGGACCCCACACAGATATTGTCCCCACCTCAAACTTGTGCTGACCTGATACATCCAAGGGAGCCCTACAAACTGACATCAGGAACCTGGACTGCTGAGTTTTCTTTCCCAGGGAAAATGGGAAAAGGATGTGCCCAGGGGCCCCTGCCCCTGACTGCAAAAAATCCTTATATCGAAGGATGGACCCCACACCGAAGTTGTGCCCACCTCAAACTTGTGCTGCCCTGATAGACCCAAGGGAGCCCTACAAACTGACATCAGCAACCTGGACTGCTGAGTTTTCTTTCCCAGGGAAAATGGAAAAAGGATGTGCCCAGGGGCCCTTGGCCCTGACTGCAAAAATCCTTATATCGAAGGATGGACCCCACACCGAAGTTGTGCCCACCTCAAACTTGTGCTGCCCTGATAGACCCAAGGGAGCCCTACAAACTGACATCAGGAACCTGGACTGCTGAGTTTTCTTTCCCAGGGAAAATGGAAAAAGGATGTGCCCAGGGGCCCCTGGCCCTAACTGCAAAAAATCCTTATATCGAAGGATGGACCCCACACCGAAGTTGTCCCCACCTCAAACTTGTGCTGCCCTGATAGACCCAAGGGAGCCCTACAAACTGACATCCGGAACCTGGACTGCTAAGTTTTCTTTCCCAGGGAAAATGGAAAACGGATGTGCCCAGGGGCCCCTGGCTATGACTGCAAAAAATCCTTATATCGAAGGATGGACCCCACACCGAAGTTGTCCCCACCTCAAACTTGTGCTGCCCTGATAGACCCAATGGAGCCCTACAAACTGACATCAGGAACCTGGACTGCTGAGTTTTCTTTCCCAGGGAAAATGGAAAAAGGATGTGCCCAGGGGCCCCTGGCCCTGACTGCAAAGAATCCTTATATCGAAGGATGGACCCCACACCGAAGATGTCCCCACCTCAAACTTGTGCTGCCCTGATAGACCCAAGGGAGCCCTACCAACTGACATCAGGAACCTGGACTGCTGAGTTTTCTTTCCCAGGGAAAATGGAAAAAGGATGTGCCCAGGGGCCCCTGTCCCTGGGCCCCTGGCCCTGACTGCAAAAAATCCTTATATCGAAGGAATGACCCCACACCGATGTTGTCCCCACCTCAAACTTGTGCTGCCCTGATACATCCAAGGGAGCCCTACAAACTGACATCAGGAACCTGGACTGCTGAGTTTTCTTTCCCAGGGAAAATGGAAAAAGGAGGTGCCCAGGGGCCCCTGCCCCTGACTGCAAAAAATCCTTATATCGAAGGATGGAGCCCACACCGAAGTTGTGCCCACCTCAAACTTGTGCTGCCCTGATAGACCCAAGGGAGCCCTACAAACTGACATCAGCAACCTGGACTGCTGAGTTTTCTTTCCCAGGGAAAATGGAAAAAGGATGTGCCCAGGGGCCCTTGGCCCTGACTGCAAAAAATCCTTATATCGAAGGATGGACCCCACACCGAAGTTGTGCCCACCTCAAACTTGTGCTGCCCTGATAGACCCAAGGGAGCCCTACAAACTGACATCAGGAACCTGGACTGCTGAGTTTTCTTTCCCAGGGAAAATGGAAAAAGGATGTGCCCAGGAGCCCCTGGCCCTGACTGCAAAAAATCCTTATATCGAAGGATGGACCCCACACCGAAGTTGTCCCCACCTCAAACTTGTGCTGCCCTGATAGACCCAAGGGAGCCCTACAAACTGACAACCGGAACCTGGACTGCTAAGTTTTCTTTCCCAGGGAAAATGGAAAACGGATGTGCCCAGGGGCCCCTGGCCAGGACTGCAAAAAATCCTTATATCGAAGGATGGACCCCACACCGAAGTTGTCCCCACCTCATACTTGTGCTGCCCTGATAGACCCAACGGAGCCCTACAAACTGACATCAGGAACCTGGACTGCTGAGTTTTCTTTCCCAGGGAAAATGGAAAAAGGATGTGCCCAGGGACCCCTGCCCCTGACTGCAAAGAATCCTTATATCGAAGGATGGACCCCACACCGAAGTTGTCCCCACCTCAAACTTGTGCTGCCCTGATAGACCCAAGGGAGCCCTACAAACTGACATCAGGAACCTGGACTGCTGAGTTTTCTTTCCCAGGGAAAATGGAAAAAGGATGTGCCCAGGGGCCCCTGGCCCTGACTGCAAAAAATCCTTATATCGAAGGATGGACCCCACACCGAAGTTGTCCCCACCTCAAACTTGTGCTGCCCTGATACATCCAAGGGAGCCCTTCAAACTGACATCAGGAACCTGGACTGCTGAGTTTTCTTTCCCAGGGAAAATGGAAAAAGGATGTGCCCAGGGGCCCCTGGCCCTGGGCAGGGGCCTCACTGCAAAAAATCCTTATATCGAAGGATGGACCCCACACCGAAGTTGTCCCCACCTCAAACTTGTGCTGCCCTGATAGACCCAAGGCAGCCCTACAAACTGACATCAGGAACCTGGACTGCTGAGTTTTCTTTCCCAGGGAAAATGGAAAAAGGATGTGCCCGGGGGCCCCTGGCCCTGGGACGCTGGCCCTGACTGCAAAAAATCCTTATATCGAAGGATGGATCCCACACCGAAGTTGTCCCCACCTCAAACTTGTGCTGCCCTGATAGACCCAAGGGAGCCCTACAAACTGACATCAAGAACCTAGACTGCTGAGTTTTCTTTCCCAGGTAAAATGGAAAAAGGATGTGCCCGGGGGCCCCTGGCCCTAACTGCAAAAAATCCTTATATCGAAGGATGGACCCCACACCGAAGTTCTGCCCACTTCAAACTTGTGCTGCCCTGATAGACCCAAGGGAGCCCTACAAACTGACATCAAGAACTTGGACTGCTGAGTTTTCTTTCCCAGGGAAAATGGAAAAAGGATGTGCCCGGGGGCCCCTGGTCCTGACTGCAAAGAATCCTTATATCGAAGGATGGACCCCACACCGAAGTTGTCCCCACCTCAAACTTGTGCTGCCCTGATAGACCCAAGGGAGCCCTACAAACTGACATCAGGAACCTGGACTGCTGAGTTTTCTTTCCCAGGGAAAATGGAAAAAGGATGTGCCCAGGGGCCCCTGGCCCTGACTGCAAAGAATCCTTATATCGAAGGATGGACCCCACACCGATGTTGTCCCCACCTCAAACTTGTGCTGCCCTGATACATCCAAGGGAGCCCTACAAACTGACATCAGCAACCTGGACTGCTGAGTTTTCTTTCCCAGGGAAAATGGGAAAAGGATGTGCCCGGGGGCCCCTGGCCCTGGGCTGGGTCCTCACTGCAAAGAATCCTTATATCGAAGGATGGACCCCACTCCGAAGTTGTGCCCACCTCAAACTTGTGCTGCCCTGATAGACCCAAGGGAGCCGTACAAACTGACATCAGGAACCTGGACTGCTGAGTTTTCTTTCCCAGGGAAAATGGCCAAAAGATGCGCCCGGGGGCCCCTGGCCCTGACTGCAAAGAATCCTTATATCGAAGGATGGACCCCACACCGAAGTTGTCCCCACCTCAAACTTGTGCTGCCCTGATAGACCCAATGGAGCCCTACAAACTGACATCAGGAACCTGGACTGCTGAGTTTTCTTTCCCAGGGAAAATGGAAAAAGGATGTGCTCAGGGGCCCCTGGCCCTGACTGCAAAGAATCCTTATATCGAAGGATGGACCCCACACCGAAGTTGTCCCCACCTCAAACTTGTGCTGCCCTGATAGACCCAAGGCAGCCCTACAAACTGACATCAGGAACCTGGACTGCTGAGTTTTCTTTCCCAGGGAAAATGGAAAAAGGATGTGCCCAGGGGCCCCTGGCCCTGACTGCAAAGAATCCTTATATCGAAGGATGGACCCCACACCGAAGTTGTCCCCACCTCAAACTTGTGCTGCCCTGATACATCCAAGGGAGCCCTTCAAACTGACATCAGGAACCTGGACTGCTGTGTTTTCTTTCCCAGGGAAAATGGAAAAAGGATGTGCCCAGGGGCCCCTGGCCCTGGGCAGGGACCTCACTGCAAAAAATCCTTATATCGAAGGATGGACCCCACACCGAAGTTGTCCCCACCTCAAACTTGTGCTGCCCTGATAGACCCAAGGCAGCCCTACAAACTGACATCAGGAACCTGGACTGCTGAGTTTTCTTTCCCAGGGAAAATGGAAAAAGGATGTGCCCAGGGGCCCTTGGCCCTGACTGCAAAAAATCCTTATATCGAAGGATGGACCCCACACCGAAGTTGTCCCCACCTCAAACTTGTGCTGCCCTGATACATCCAAGGGAGCCCTTCAAACTGACATCAGGAACCTGGACTGCTGAGTTTTCTTTCCCAGGGAAAATGGAAAAAGGATGTGCCCAGGGGCCCCTGGCCCTGGGCAGGGCCTCACTGCAAAAAATCCTTATATCGAAGGATGGACCCCACTCCGAAGTTGTGCCCACCTCAAACTTGTGCTGCCCTGATAGACCCAAGGGAGCCCTACAAACTGACATCAGGAACCTGGACTGCTGAGTTTTCTTTCCCAGGGAAAATGGAAAAAGGAGGTGCCCAGGGGCCCCTGGCCCTGACTGCAAAAAATCCTTATATCGAAGGATGGACCCCACACCGAAGTTGTCCCCACCTCAAACTTGTGCTGCCCTGATAGACCCAAGGGAGCCCTACAAACTGACATCAGGAACCTGGACTGCTGAGTTTTCTTTCCCAGGGAAAATGGAAAAAGGATGTGCCCAGGGGCCCCTGGCCCTGGGCAGGGGCCTCACTGCAAAAAATCCTTATATCGAAGGATGCACCCCACACCAAAGTTGTGCCCACCTCAAACTTGTGCTGCCCTGATAGACCCAAGGGAGCCCTACAAACTGACATCAGGAACCTGGACTGCTGAGTTTTCTTTCCCAGGGAAAATGGCCAAAAGATGCGCCCGGGGGCCCCTGGCCCTGACTGCAAAGAATCCTTATATCGAAGGATGGACCCCACACCGAAGTTGTCCCCACCTCAAACTTGTGCTGCCCTGATAGACCCAATGGAGCCCTACAAACTGACATCAGGAACCTGGACTGCTGAGTTTTCTTTCCCAGGGAAAATGGAAAAAGGATGTGCTCAGGGGCCCCTGGCCCTGACTGCAAAGAATCCTTATATCGAAGGATGGACCCCACACCGAAGTTGTCCCCACCTCAAACTTGTGCTGCCCTGATAGACCCAAGGCAGCCCTACAAACTGACATCAGGAACCTGGACTGCTGAGTTTTCTTTCCCAGGGAAAATGGAAAACGGATGTGCCCAGGGGCCCCTGGCCCTGACTGCAAAGAATCCTTATATCGAAGGATGGACCCCACACCGAAGTTGTCCCCACCTCAAACTTGTGCTGCCCTGATACATCCAAGGGAGCCCTTCAAACTGACATCAGGAACCTGGACTGCTGAGTTTTCTTTCCCAGGGAAAATGGAAAAAGGATGTGCTCAGGGGCCCCTGGGCAGGGACCTCACTGCAAAAAATCCTTATATCGAAGGATGGACCCCACACCGAAGTTGTCCCCACCTCAAACTTGTGCTGCCCTGATACACCCAAGGGAGCCCTACAAACTGACATCAGGAACCTGGACTGCTGAGTTTTCTTTCCCAGGGAAAATGGAAAAAGGATGTGCCGGGGGCCCCTGGCCCTGACTGCAAAAAATCCTTATATCGAAGGATGGACCCCACACCGAAGTTGTCCCCACCTCAAACTTGACCTGCCCTGATAGACCCAAGGCAGCCCTACAAACTGGCATCAGGAACCTGGACTGCTGAGTTTTCTTTCCCAGGGAAAATGGAAAAAGGATGTGCCCAGGGGCCCCTGGCCCTGGGCAGGGGCCTCACTGCAAAAAATCCTTATATCGAAGGATGGACCCCACACCGAAGATGTCCCCACCTCAAACTTGTGCTGTCCTGATAGACCCAAGGCAGCCCTACAAACTGACATCAGGAACCTGGACTGCTGAGTTTTCTTTCCCAGGGAAAATGGAAAAAGGATGTGCCCGGGGGCCCCTGGCCCTGGGACGCTGGCCCTGACTGCAAAAAATCCTTATATCGAAGGATGGATCCCACACCGAAGTTGTCCCCACCTCAAACTTGTGCTGCCCTGATAGACCCAAGGGAGCCCTACAAACTGACATCAAGAACCTGGACTGCTGAGTTTTCTTTCCCAGGTAAAATGGAAAAAGGATGTGCCCGGGGGCCCCTGGCCCTAACTGCAAAAAATCATTATATCGAAGGATGGACCCCACACCGAAGTTCTGCCCACTTCAAACTTGTGCTGCCCTGATAGACCCAAGGCAGCCCTACAAACTGACATCAGGAACCTGGACTGCTGAGTTTTCTTTCCCAGGGAAAATGGAAAAAGGATGTGCCCAGGGGCCCCTGCCCCTGACTGCAAAAAATCCTTATATCGAAGGATGGACCCCACACCGAAGTTGTCCCCACCTCAAACTTGTGCCGCCCTGATAGACCCAAGGGAGCCCTACAAACTGACATCAGGAACCTGGACTGCTGAGTTTTCTTTCCCAGGGAAAATGGAAAAAGGATGTGCCCGGGGGCCCCTGGCCATGACTGCAAAAAATCCAAATATCAAAGGATGGACCCCACAACGAAGTTGTCCCCACCTCAAACTTCTGCTGCCCTGATAGACCCAAGGGAGCCCTACAAACTGACATCAGGAACCTGGACTGCTGAGTTTTCTTTCCCAGGGAAAATGGAAAAAGGATGTGCCCAGGGGCTCCTGGCCCTGACTGCAAAGAATCCTTATATCGAAGGATGGACCCCACACCGAAGATGTCCCCACCTCAAACTTGTGCTGCCCTGATAGACCCAAGGGAGCCCTACAAACTGACATCAGCAACCTGGACTGCTGAGTTTTCTTTCCCAGGGAAAATGGAAAAAGGATGTGCCTGGGGGCCCCTGGCCCTGACTGCAAAGAATCCTTATATCGAAGGATGGACCCCACACCGAAGATGTCCCCACCTCAAACTTGTGCTGCCCTGATAGACCCAAGGGAGCCCTACAAACTGACATCAGGAACCTGGACTGCTGAGTTTTCTTTCCCAGGGAAAATGGAAAAAGGATGTGCCCAGGGGCCCCTGGCCCTGACTGCAAAAAATCCTTATATCGAAGGATGGACCCCACACCGATATTGTCCCCACCTCAAACTTGTGCTGCCCTGATACATCCAAGGGAGCCCTACAAACTGACATCAGGAACCTGGACTGCTGAGTTTTCTTTCCCAGGGAAAATGGAAAAAGGATGTGCCCAGGGGCCCCTGCCCCTGACTGCAAAAAATCCTTATATCGAAGGATGGACCCCACACCGAAGTTGTGCCCACCTCAAACTTGTGCTGCCCTGATAGACCCAAGGGAGCCCTACAAACTGACATCAGCAACCTGGACTGCTGAGTTCTCTTTCCCAGGGAAAATGGAAAAAGGATGTGCCCAGGGGCCCTTGGCCCTGACTGCAAAAAATCCTTATATCGAAGGATGGACCCCACACCGAAGTTGTGCCCACCTCAAACTTGTGCTGCCCTGATAGACCCAAGGGAGCCCTACAAACTGACATCAGGAACCTGGACTGCTGAGTTTTCTTTCCCAGGGAAAATGGAAAAAGGATGTGCCCAGGGGCCCCTGGCCCTAACTGCAAAAAATCCTTATATCGAAGGATGGACCCCACACCGAAGTTGTCCCCACCTCAAACTTGTGCTGCCCTGATAGACCCAAGGGAGCCCTACAAACTGACATCCGGAACCTGGACTGCTAAGTTTTCTTTCCCAGGGAAAATGGAAAACGGATGTGCCCAGGGGCCCCTGGCTATGACTGCAAAAAATCCTTATATCGAAGGATGGACCCCACACCGAAGTTGTCCCCACCTCAAACTTGTGCTGCCCTGATAGACCCAAGGGAGCCCTACAAACTGACATCAGGAACCTGGACTGCTGAGTTTTCTTTCCCAGGGAAAATGGAAAAAGGATGTGCCCAGGGGCCCCTGGCACTGACTGCAAAGAATCCTTATATCGAAGGATGGACCCCACACCGAAGATGTCCCCACCTCAAACTTGTGCTGCCCTGATAGACCCAAGGGAGCCCTACCAACTGACATCAGGAACCTGGACTGCTGAGTTTTCTTTCCCAGGGAAAATGGAAAAAGGATGTGCCCAGGGGCCCCTGGCCCTGGGCCCCTGGCCCTGACTGCAAAAAATCCTTATATCGAAGGATGGACCCCACACCGATGTTGTCCCCACCTCAAACTTGTGCTGCCCTGATACATCCAAGGGAGCCCTACAAACTGACATCAGGAACCTGGACTGCTGAGTTTTCTTTCCCAGGGAAAATGGAAAAAGGATGTGCCCAGGGGCCCCTGCCCCTGACTGCAAAAAATCCTTATATCGAAGGATGGAGCCCACACCGAAGTTGTGCCCACCTCAAACTTGTGCTGCCCTGATAGACCCAAGGGAGCCCTACAAACTGACATCAGCAACCTGGACTGCTGAGTTTTCTTTCCCAGGGAAAATGGAAAAAGGATGTGCCCAGGGGCCCTTGGCCCTGACTGCAAAAAATCCTTATATCGAAGGATGGACCCCACACCGAAGTTGTCCCCACCTCAAACTTGTGCTGCCCTGATACACCCAAGGGAGCCCTACAAACTGACATCAGGAACCTGGACTGCTGAGTTTTCTTTCCCAGGGAAAATGGAAAAAGGATGTGCTCAGGGGCCCCTGGGCAGGGACCTCACTGCAAAAAATCCTTATATCGAAGGATGGACCCCACACCGAAGTTGTCCCCACCTCAAACTTGTGCTGCCCTGATAGACCCAAGGGAGCCCTACAAACTGACATCAGGAACCTGGACTGCTGAGTTTTCTTTCCCAGGGAAAATGGAAAAAGGATGTGCCCGGGGGCCCCTGGCCCTGACTGCAAAAAATCCTTATATCGAAGGATGGACACCACACCGAAGTTGTCCCCACCTCAAACTTGTCCTGCCCTGATAGACCCAAGGCAGCCCTACAAACTGGCATCAGGAACCTGGACTGCTGAGTTTTCTTTCCCAGGGAAAATGGAAAAAGGATGTGCCCAGGGGCCCCTGGCCCTGGGCAGGGGCCTCACTGCAAAAAATCCTTATATCGAAGGATGGACCCCACACCGAAGCTGTCCCCACCTCAAACTTGTGCTGCCCTGATAGACCCAAGGCAGCCCTACAAACTGACATCAGGAACCTGGACTGCTGAGTTTTCTTTCCCAGGTAAAATGGAAAAAGGATGTGCCCGGGGGCCCCTGGCCCTGACTGCAAAAAATCCTTATATCGAAGGATGGACCCCACACCGAAGTTCTGCCCACTTCAAACTTGTGCTGCCCTGATAGACCCAAGGGAGCCCTACAAACTGACATCAAGAACTTGGACTGCTGAGTTTTCTTTCCCAGGGAAAATGGAAAAAGGATGTGCCCGGGGGCCCCTGGTCCTGACTGCAAAGAATCCTTATATCGAAGGATGGACCCCACACCGAAGTTGTCCCCACCTCAAACTTGTGCTGCCCTGATAGACCCAAGGGAGCCCTACAAACTGACATCAGGAACCGCGACTGCTGAGTTTTCTTTCCCAGGGAAAATGGAAAAAGGATGTGCCCGGGGGCCCCTGGCCCTGGGCTGGGTCCTCACTGCAAAGAATCCGTATATCGAAGGATGGACCCCACTCCAAAGTTGTCCCCACCTCAAACTTGTGCTGCCCTGATAGACCCAAGGGAGCCCTACAAACTGACATCAGGAACCTGGACTGCTGAGTTTTCTTTCCCAGGGAAAATGGAAAAAGGATGTGCCCAGCGGCTCCTGGCCCTGACTGCAAAAAATCCTTATATCAAAGGATGGACCCCACACCGAAGTTGTCCCCACCTCAAACTTGTGCTGCCCTGATACATCCAAGGGAGCCATACAAACTGACATCAGGAACCTGGACTGCTGAGTTTTCTTTCCCAGGGAAAATGGAAAAAGGATGTGCCCAGGGGCCCCTGCCCCTGACTGCGAAAAATCCTTATATCGAAGGATGGACCCCACACCGAAGTTGTCCCCACCTCAAACTTGTGCTGCCCTGATAGACCCAAGGGAGCCCTACAAACTGACATCAGGAACCTGGACTGCTGAGTTTTCTTTCCCAGGGAAAATGGAAAAAGGATGTGCCCAGGGGTTCCTGGCCCTGACTGCAAAAAATCCTTATATCAAAGGATGGACCCCACACCGAAGTTGTCCCCACCTCAAACTTGTGCTGCCCTGATAGACCCAAGGGAGCCCTACAAACTGACATCAGGAACCTGGACTGCTGAGTTTTCTTTCCCAGGGAAAATTGAAAAAGGTGTGCCCAGGGGCCCCTGGCCCTGACTGCAAAAAATCCTTATATCGAAGGATGGACCCCACACCGAAGTTGTCCCCACCTCAAACTTGTGCTGCCCTGATACATCCAAGGGAGCCCTTCAAACTGACATCAGGAACCTGGACTGCTGAGTTTTCTTTCCCAGGGAAAATGGAAAAAGGATGTGCTCAGGGGCCCCTGGGCAGGGACCTCACTGCAAAAAATCCTTATATCGAAGGATGGACCCCACACCGAAGTTGTCCCCACCTCAAATTTGTGCTGCCCTGATAGACCCAAGGGAGCCCTACAAACTGACATCAGCAACCTGGACTGCTGAGTTTTCTTTCCCAGGGAAAATGGAAAAAGGATGTGCCCGGGGGCCCCTGCCCCTGACTGCAAAAAATCCTTATATCGAAGGATGGACCCCACACCGAAGTTGTCCCCACCTCAAACTTGTGCTGCCCTGATAGACCCAAGGGAGCCCTACAAACTGACATCAGGAACCTCGACTGCTGAGTTTTCTTTCCCAGGGAAAATGGAAAAAGGATGTGCCCAGGGGCCCCTGGCCCTGGGCCTCACTGCAAAAAATCCTTATATCGAAGGATGGACCCCACACCGAAGCTGTCCCCACCTCAAACTTGTGCTGTCCTGATACACCCAAGGCAGCCCTACAAACTGACATCAGGAACCTGGACTGCTGAGTTTTCTTTCCCAGGGAAAATGGAAAAAGGATGTGCCCGGGGGCCCCTGGCCCTGGGACGCTGGCCCTGACTGCAAAAAATCCTTATATCGAAGGATGGATCCCACACCGAATTTGTCCCCACCTCAAACTTGTGCTGCCCTGATAGACCCAAGGGAGCCCTACAAACTGACATCAAGAACCTGGACTGCTGAGTTTTCTTTCCCAGGGAAAATGGAAAAAGGATGTGCCCGGGGGCCCCTGGTCCTAACTGCAAAAAATCCTTATATTGAAGGATGGACCCCACACCGAAGTTCTGCCCACTTCAAACTTGTGCTGCCCTGATAGACCCAAGGGAGCCCTACAAACTGACATCAAGAACCTGGACTGCTGAGTTTTCTTTCCCAGGGAAAATGGAAAAAGGATGTGCCCGGGGGCCCCTGGTCCTGACTGCAAAGAATCCTTATATCGAAGGATGGACCCCACACCGAAGTTGTCCCCACCTCAAACTTGTGCTGCCCTGATAGACCCAAGGCAGCCCTACAAACTGACATCAGGAACCTGGACTGCTGAGTTTTCTTTCCCAGGGAAAATGGAAAAAGGATGTGCCCAGGGGCCCCTGGCCCTGACTGCAAAAAATCCTTATATCGAAGGATGGACCCCACACCGAAGTTGTCCCCACCTCAAACTTGTGCTGCCCTGATACATCCAAGGGAGCCCTTCAAACTGACATCAGGAACCTGGACTGCTGAGTTTTCTTTCCCAGGGAAAATGGAAAAAGGATGTGCCCAGGGGCCCCTGGGCAGGGACCTCACTGCAAAAAATCCTTATATCGAAGGATGGACCCCACACCGAAGTTGTCCCCACCTCAAACTTGTGCTGCCCTGATAGACCCAAGGGAGCCCTACAAACTGACATCAGGAACCTGGACTGCTGAGTTTTCTTTCCCAGGGAAAATGGAAAAAGGATGTGCCCGGGGGCCCCTGGCCCTGACTGCAAAAAATCCTTATATCGAAGGATGGACACCACACCGAAGTTGTCCCCACCTCAAACTTGTCCTGCCCTGATAGACCCAAGGCAGCCCTACAAACTGGCATCAGGAACCTGGACTGCTGAGTTTTCTTTCCCAGGGAAAATGGAAAAAGGATGTGCCCAGGGGCCCCTGGCCCTGGGCAGGGGCCTCACTGCAAAAAATCCTTATATCGAAGGATGGACCCCACACCGAAGCTGTCCCCACCTCAAACTTGTGCTGCCCTGATAGACCCAAGGCAGCCCTACAAACTGACATCAGGAACCTGGACTGCTGAGTTTTCTTTCCCAGGGAAAATGGAAAAAGGATGTGCCCGGGGGCCCCTGGCCCTGGGACGCTGGCCCTGATTGCAAAAAATCCTTATATGGAAGGATGGATCCCACACCGAAGTTGTCCCCACTTCAAACTTGTGCTGCCCTGATAGACCCAAGGGAGCCCTACAAACTGACATCAAGAACCTGGACTGCTGAGTTTTCTTTCCCAGGGAAAATGGAAAAAGGATGTGCCCGGGGGCCCCTGGCCCTAACTGCAAAAAATCCTTATATCGAAGGATGGACCCCACACCGAAGTTCTGCCCACTTCAAACTTGTGCTGCCCTGATAGACCCAAGGGAGCCCTACAAACTGACATCAAGAACTTGGACTGCTGAGTTTTCTTTCCCAGGGAAAATGGAAAAAGGATGTGCCCGGGGGCCCCTGGCCCTGGGCTGGGTCCTCACTGCAAAGAATCCGTATATCGAAGGATGGACCCCACTCCAAAGTTGTCCCCACCTCAAACTTGTGCTGCCCTGATAGACCCAAGGGAGCCCTACAAACTGACATCAGGAACCTGGACTGCTGAGTTTTCTTTCCCAGGGAAAATGGAAAAAGGATGTGCCCAGCGGCTCCTGGCCCTGACTGCAAAAAATCCTTATATCAAAGGATGGACCCCACACCGAAGTTGTCCCCACCTCAAACTTGTGCTGCCCTGATACATCCAAGGGAGCCCTACAAACTGACATCAGGAACCTGGACTGCTGAGTTTTCTTTCCCAGGGAAAATGGCCAAAAGATGCGCCCGGGGGCCCCTGGCCCTGACTGCAAAGAATCCTTATATCGAAGGATGGACCCCACACCGAAGTTGTCCCCACCTCAAACTTGTGCTGCCCTGATAGACCCAATGGAGCCCTACAAACTGACATCAGGAACCTGGACTGCTGAGTTTTCTTTCCCAGGGAAAATGGAAAAAGGATGTGCTCAGGGGCCCCTGGCCCTGACTGCAAAGAATCCTTATATCGAAGGATGGACCCCACACCGAAGTTGTCCCCACCTCAAATTTTGCTGCCCTGATAGACCCAAGGCAGCCCTACAAACTGACATCAGGAACCTGGACTGCTGAGTTTTCTTTCCCAGGGAAAATGGAAAAAGGATGTGCCCGGGGGCCCCTGGCCCTGACTGCAAAAAATCCTTATATCGAAGGATGGATCCCACACCGAAGTTCTGCCCACTTCAAACTTGTGCTGCCCTGATAGACCCAAGGGAGCCCTACAAACTGACATCAGGAACCTGGACTGCTGAGTTTTCTTTCCCAGGGAAAATGGAAAAAGGATGTGCCCAGGGGCCCCTGGCCCTGGGCAGGGGCCTCACTGCAAAAAATCCTTATATCGAAGGATGGACCCCACACCGAAGCTGTCCCCACCTCAAACTTGTGCTGCCCTGATAGACCCAAGGCAGCCCTACAAACTCACATCAGGAACCTGGACTGCTGAGTTTTCTTTCCCAGGGAAAATGGAAAAAGGATGTGCCCGGGGGCCCCTGGCCCTGGGACGCTGGCCCTGACTGCAAAAAATCCTTATATCGAAGGATGGATCCCACACCGAAGTTGTCCCCACCTCAAACTTGTGCTGCCCTGATAGACCCAAGGGAGCCCTACAAACTGACATCAAGAACCTGGACTGCTGAGTTTTCTTTCCCAGGTAAAATGGAAAAAGGATGTGCCCGGGGGCCCCTGGCCCTAACTGCAAAAAATCCTTATATCGAAGGATGGACCCCACACCGAAGTTCTGCCCACTTCAAATTGTGCTGCCCTGATAGACCCAAGGGAGCCCTACAAACTGACATCAAGAACCTGGACTGCTGAGTTTTCTTTCCCAGGGAAAATGGAAAAAGGATGTGCCCAGGGGCCCCTGGCCCTGACTGCAAAAAATCCTTATATCGAAGGATGGAGCCCACACCGAAGTTGTCCCCACCTCAAACTTGTGCTGCCCTGATAGACCCAAGGGAGCCCTACAAACTGACATCAGGAACCTCGACTGCTGAGTTTTCTTTCCCAGGGAAAATGGAAAAAGGATGTGCCCGGGGGCCCCTGGCCCTGGGCTGCGTCCTCACTGCAAAGAATCCTTATATCGAAGGATGGACCCCACTCCAAAGTTGTCCCCACCTCAAACTTGTGCTGCCCTGATAGACCCAAGGGAGCCCTACAAACTGACATCAGGAACCTGGACTGCTGAGTTTTCTTTCCCAGGGAAAATGGAAAAAGGATGTGCCCAGCGGCTCCTGGCCCTGACTGCAAAGAATCCTTATATCGAAGGATGGACCCCACACCGAAGATGTCCCCACCTCAAACTTGTGCTGCCCTGATACACCCAAGGGAGCCCTACAAACTGACATCAGGAACCTGGACTGCTGAGTTTTCTTTCCCAGGGAAAATGGAAAAAGGATGTGCCCAGGGGCCCCTGGCCCTGGGCCCCTGGCCCTGACTGCAAAGAATCCTTATATCGAAGGATGGACCCCACACCGAAGTTGTCCCCACCTCAAACTTGTGCTGCCCTGATAGACCCAAGGGAGCCCTACAAACTGACTTCAGGAACCTGGACTGCTGAGTTTTCTTTCCCAGGGAAAATGGCCAAAAGATGCGCCCGGGGGCCCCTGGCCCTGACTGCAAAGAATCCTTATATCGAAGGATGGACCCCACACCGAAGTTGTCCCCACCTCAAACTTGTGCTGCCCTGATAGACCCAATGGAGCCCTACAAACTGACATCAGGAACCTGGACTGCTGAGTTTTCTTTCCCAGGGAAAATGGAAAAAGGATGTGCCCAGGGGCCCCTGCCCCTGACTGCAAAGAATCCTTATATTGAAGGATGGACCCCACACCGAAGTTGTCCCCACCTCAAACTTGTGCTGCCCTGATAGACCCAAGGGAGCCCTACAAACTGACATCAGGAACCTGGACTGCTGAGTTTTCTTTCCCAGGGAAAATGGAAAAAGGATGTGCCCAGGGGCCCCTGGCCCTGACTGCAAAAAATCCTTATATCGAAGGATGGACCCCACACCGAAGTTGTCCCCACCTCAAACTTGTGCTGCCCTGATACATCCAAGGGAGCCCTTCAAACTGACATCAGGAACCTGGACTGCTGAGTTTTCTTTCCCAGGGAAAATGGAAAAAGGATGTGCTCAGGGGCCCCTGGGCAGGGACCTCACTGCAAAAAATCCTTATACCGAAGGATGGACCCCACACCGAAGTTGTCCCCACCTCAAACTTGTGCTGCCCTGATAGACCCAAGGCAGCCCTACAAACTGACATCAGGAACCTGGACTGCTGAGTTTTCTTTCCCAGGGAAAATGGAAAAAGGATGTGCCCAGGGGCCCCTGGCCCTGGGCAGGGGCCTCACTGCAAAAAATCCTTATATCGAAGGATGGACCCCACACCGAAGCTGTCCCCACCTCAAACTTGTGCTGCCCTGATAGACCCAAGGCAGCCCTACAAACTGACATCAGCAACCTGGACTGCTGAGTTTTCTTTCCCAGGGAAAATGGAAAAAGGATGTGCCCGGGGGCCCCTGGCCCTGGGACGCTGGCCCTGACTGCAAAAAATCCTTATATCGAAGGATGGATCCCACACCGAAGTTGTCCCCACCTCAAACTTGTGCTGCCCTGATAGACCCAAGGGAGCCCTACAAACTGACATCAAGAACCTGGACTGCTGAGTTTTCTTTCCCAGGTAAAATGGAAAAAGGATGTGCCCGGGGGCCCCTGGCCCTAACTGCAAAAAATCCTTATATCGAAGGATGGACCCCACACCGAAGTTCTGCCCACTTCAAACTTGTGCTGCCCTGATAGACCCAAGGGAGCCCTACAAACTGACATCAAGAACCTGGACTGCTGAGTTTTCTTTCCCAGGGAAAATGGAAAAAGGATGTGCCCGGGGGCCCCTGGTCCTGACTGCAAAAAATCCTTATATCGAAGGATGGACCCCACACCGATATTGTCCCCACCTCAAACTTGTGCTGCCCTGATACATCCAAGGGAGCC
The DNA here is from genome assembly GCF_050655825.1 of Lonchura striata. Classification (NCBI taxonomy): domain Eukaryota; kingdom Metazoa; phylum Chordata; class Aves; order Passeriformes; family Estrildidae; genus Lonchura; species Lonchura striata. Next base: position 7,194,577 of record NC_140733.1, on the reverse strand, counting down.
CTACAAACTGACATCAGGAACCTGGACTGCTGAGTTTTCTTTCCCAGGGAAAATGGAAAAAGGATGTGCCCAGGGGCCCCTGCCCCTGACTGCAAAAAATCCTTATATCGAAGGATGGACCCCACACCGAAGTTGTGCCCACCTCAAACTTGTGCTGCCCTGATAGACCCAAGGGAGCCCTACAAACTGACATCAGCAACCTGGACTGCTGAGTTTTCTTTCCCAGGGAAAATGGAAAAAGGATGTGCCCAGGGGCCCCTGGCCCTGGGCCCCTGGCCCTGACTGCAAAAAATCCTTATATCGAAGGATGGACCCCACACCGATGTTGTCCCCACCTCAAACTTGTGCTGCCCTGATACATCCAAGGGAGCCCTACAAACTGACATCAGGAACCTGGACTGCTGAGTTTTCTTTCCCAGGGAAAATGGAAAAAGGATGTGCCCAGGGGCCCCTGCCCCTGACTGCAAAAAATCCTTATATCGAAGGATGGAGCCCACACCGAAGTTGTGCCCACCTCAAACTTGTGCTGCCCTGATAGACCCAAGGGAGCCCTACAAACTGACATCAGCAACCTGGACTGCTGAGTTTTCTTTCCCAGGGAAAATGGAAAAAGGATGTGCCCAGGGGCCCTTGGCCCTGACTGCAAAAAATCCTTATATCGAAGGATGGACCCCACACCGAAGTTGTCCCCACCTCAAACTTGTGCTGCCCTGATACACCCAAGGGAGCCCTACAAACTGACATCAGGAACCTGGACTGCTGAGTTTTCTTTCCCAGGGAAAATGGAAAAAGGATGTGCTCAGGGGCCCCTGGGCAGGGACCTCACTGCAAAAAATCCTTATATCGAAGGATGGACCCCACACCGAAGTTGTCCCCACCTCAAACTTGTGCTGCCCTGATAGACCCAAGGGAGCCCTACAAACTGACATCAGGAACCTGGACTGCTGAGTTTTCTTTCCCAGGGAAAATGGAAAAAGGATGTGCCCGGGGGCCCCTGGCCCTGACTGCAAAAAATCCTTATATCGAAGGATGGACACCACACCGAAGTTGTCCCCACCTCAAACTTGTCCTGCCCTGATAGACCCAAGGCAGCCCTACAAACTGGCATCAGGAACCTGGACTGCTGAGTTTTCTTTCCCAGGGAAAATGGAAAAAGGATGTGCCCAGGGGCCCCTGGCCCTGGGCAGGGGCCTCACTGCAAAAAATCCTTATATCGAAGGATGGACCCCACACCGAAGCTGTCCCCACCTCAAACTTGTGCTGCCCTGATAGACCCAAGGCAGCCCTACAAACTGACATCAGGAACCTGGACTGCTGAGTTTTCTTTCCCAGGTAAAATGGAAAAAGGATGTGCCCGGGGGCCCCTGGCCCTGACTGCAAAAAATCCTTATATCGAAGGATGGACCCCACACCGAAGTTCTGCCCACTTCAAACTTGTGCTGCCCTGATAGACCCAAGGGAGCCCTACAAACTGACATCAAGAACTTGGACTGCTGAGTTTTCTTTCCCAGGGAAAATGGAAAAAGGATGTGCCCGGGGGCCCCTGGTCCTGACTGCAAAGAATCCTTATATCGAAGGATGGACCCCACACCGAAGTTGTCCCCACCTCAAACTTGTGCTGCCCTGATAGACCCAAGGGAGCCCTACAAACTGACATCAGGAACCGCGACTGCTGAGTTTTCTTTCCCAGGGAAAATGGAAAAAGGATGTGCCCGGGGGCCCCTGGCCCTGGGCTGGGTCCTCACTGCAAAGAATCCGTATATCGAAGGATGGACCCCACTCCAAAGTTGTCCCCACCTCAAACTTGTGCTGCCCTGATAGACCCAAGGGAGCCCTACAAACTGACATCAGGAACCTGGACTGCTGAGTTTTCTTTCCCAGGGAAAATGGAAAAAGGATGTGCCCAGGGGCCCCTGCCCCTGACTGCGAAAAATCCTTATATCGAAGGATGGACCCCACACCGAAGTTGTCCCCACCTCAAACTTGTGCTGCCCTGATAGACCCAAGGGAGCCCTACAAACTGACATCAGGAACCTGGACTGCTGAGTTTTCTTTCCCAGGGAAAATGGAAAAAGGATGTGCCCAGGGGCCCCTGGCCCTGACTGCAAAAAATCCTTATATCAAAGGATGGACCCCACACCGAAGTTGTCCCCACCTCAAACTTGTGCTGCCCTGATAGACCCAAGGGAGCCCTACAAACTGACATCAGGAACCTGGACTGCTGAGTTTTCTTTCCCAGGGAAAATTGAAAAAGGTGTGCCCAGGGGCCCCTGGCCCTGACTGCAAAAAATCCTTATATCGAAGGATGGACCCCACACCGAAGTTGTCCCCACCTCAAACTTGTGCTGCCCTGATACATCCAAGGGAGCCCTTCAAACTGACATCAGGAACCTGGACTGCTGAGTTTTCTTTCCCAGGGAAAATGGAAAAAGGATGTGCTCAGGGGCCCCTGGGCAGGGACCTCACTGCAAAAAATCCTTATATCGAAGGATGGACCCCACACCGAAGTTGTCCCCACCTCAAATTTGTGCTGCCCTGATAGACCCAAGGGAGCCCTACAAACTGACATCAGCAACCTGGACTGCTGAGTTTTCTTTCCCAGGGAAAATGGAAAAAGGATGTGCCCGGGGGCCCCTGCCCCTGACTGCAAAAAATCCTTATATCGAAGGATGGACCCCACACCGAAGTTGTCCCCACCTCAAACTTGTGCTGCCCTGATAGACCCAAGGGAGCCCTACAAACTGACATCAGGAACCTCGACTGCTGAGTTTTCTTTCCCAGGGAAAATGGAAAAAGGATGTGCCCAGGGGCCCCTGGCCCTGGGCCTCACTGCAAAAAATCCTTATATCGAAGGATGGACCCCACACCGAAGCTGTCCCCACCTCAAACTTGTGCTGTCCTGATACACCCAAGGCAGCCCTACAAACTGACATCAGGAACCTGGACTGCTGAGTTTTCTTTCCCAGGGAAAATGGAAAAAGGATGTGCCCGGGGGCCCCTGGCCCTGGGACGCTGGCCCTGACTGCAAAAAATCCTTATATCGAAGGATGGATCCCACACCGAATTTGTCCCCACCTCAAACTTGTGCTGCCCTGATAGACCCAAGGGAGCCCTACAAACTGACATCAAGAACCTGGACTGCTGAGTTTTCTTTCCCAGGGAAAATGGAAAAAGGATGTGCCCGGGGGCCCCTGGTCCTAACTGCAAAAAATCCTTATATTGAAGGATGGACCCCACACCGAAGTTCTGCCCACTTCAAACTTGTGCTGCCCTGATAGACCCAAGGGAGCCCTACAAACTGACATCAAGAACCTGGACTGCTGAGTTTTCTTTCCCAGGGAAAATGGAAAAAGGATGTGCCCGGGGGCCCCTGGTCCTGACTGCAAAGAATCCTTATATCGAAGGATGGACCCCACACCGAAGTTGTCCCCACCTCAAACTTGTGCTGCCCTGATAGACCCAAGGCAGCCCTACAAACTGACATCAGGAACCTGGACTGCTGAGTTTTCTTTCCCAGGGAAAATGGAAAAAGGATGTGCCCAGGGGCCCCTGGCCCTGACTGCAAAAAATCCTTATATCGAAGGATGGACCCCACACCGAAGTTGTCCCCACCTCAAACTTGTGCTGCCCTGATACATCCAAGGGAGCCCTTCAAACTGACATCAGGAACCTGGACTGCTGAGTTTTCTTTCCCAGGGAAAATGGAAAAAGGATGTGCCCAGGGGCCCCTGGGCAGGGACCTCACTGCAAAAAATCCTTATATCGAAGGATGGACCCCACACCGAAGTTGTCCCCACCTCAAACTTGTGCTGCCCTGATAGACCCAAGGGAGCCCTACAAACTGACATCAGGAACCTGGACTGCTGAGTTTTCTTTCCCAGGGAAAATGGAAAAAGGATGTGCCCGGGGGCCCCTGGCCCTGACTGCAAAAAATCCTTATATCGAAGGATGGACCCCACACCGAAGTTGTCCCCACCTCAAACTTGTCCTGCCCTGATAGACCCAAGGCAGCCCTACAAACTGGCATCAGGAACCTGGACTGCTGAGTTTTCTTTCCCAGGGAAAATGGAAAAAGGATGTGCCCAGGGGCCCCTGGCCCTGGGCAGGGGCCTCACTGCAAAAAATCCTTATATCGAAGGATGGACCCCACACCGAAGCTGTCCCCACCTCAAACTTGTGCTGCCCTGATAGACCCAAGGCAGCCCTACAAACTGACATCAGGAACCTGGACTGCTGAGTTTTCTTTCCCAGGGAAAATGGAAAAAGGATGTGCCCGGGGGCCCCTGGCCCTGGGACGCTGGCCCTGATTGCAAAAAATCCTTATATGGAAGGATGGATCCCACACCGAAGTTGTCCCCACTTCAAACTTGTGCTGCCCTGATAGACCCAAGGGAGCCCTACAAACTGACATCAAGAACCTGGACTGCTGAGTTTTCTTTCCCAGGGAAAATGGAAAAAGGATGTGCCCGGGGGCCCCTGGCCCTAACTGCAAAAAATCCTTATATCGAAGGATGGACCCCACACCGAAGTTCTGCCCACTTCAAACTTGTGCTGCCCTGATAGACCCAAGGGAGCCCTACAAACTGACATCAAGAACTTGGACTGCTGAGTTTTCTTTCCCAGGGAAAATGGAAAAAGGATGTGCCCGGGGGCCCCTGGCCCTGGGCTGGGTCCTCACTGCAAAGAATCCGTATATCGAAGGATGGACCCCACTCCAAAGTTGTCCCCACCTCAAACTTGTGCTGCCCTGATAGACCCAAGGGAGCCCTACAAACTGACATCAGGAACCTGGACTGCTGAGTTTTCTTTCCCAGGGAAAATGGAAAAAGGATGTGCCCAGCGGCTCCTGGCCCTGACTGCAAAAAATCCTTATATCAAAGGATGGACCCCACACCGAAGTTGTCCCCACCTCAAACTTGTGCTGCCCTGATACATCCAAGGGAGCCCTACAAACTGACATCAGGAACCTGGACTGCTGAGTTTTCTTTCCCAGGGAAAATGGCCAAAAGATGCGCCCGGGGGCCCCTGGCCCTGACTGCAAAGAATCCTTATATCGAAGGATGGACCCCACACCGAAGTTGTCCCCACCTCAAACTTGTGCTGCCCTGATAGACCCAATGGAGCCCTACAAACTGACATCAGGAACCTGGACTGCTGAGTTTTCTTTCCCAGGGAAAATGGAAAAAGGATGTGCTCAGGGGCCCCTGGCCCTGACTGCAAAGAATCCTTATATCGAAGGATGGACCCCACACCGAAGTTGTCCCCACTTCAAATTTTGCTGCCCTGATAGACCCAAGGCAGCCCTACAAACTGACATCAGGAACCTGGACTGCTGAGTTTTCTTTCCCAGGGAAAATGGAAAAAGGATGTGCCCGGGGGCCCCTGGCCCTGACTGCAAAAAATCCTTATATCGAAGGATGGATCCCACACCGAAGTTCTGCCCACTTCAAACTTGTGCTGCCCTGATAGACCCAAGGGAGCCCTACAAACTGACATCAGGAACCTGGACTGCTGAGTTTTCTTTCCCAGGGAAAATGGAAAAAGGATGTGCCCAGGGGCCCCTGGCCCTGGGCAGGGGCCTCACTGCAAAAAATCCTTATATCGAAGGATGGACCCCACACCGAAGCTGTCCCCACCTCAAACTTGTGCTGCCCTGATAGACCCAAGGCAGCCCTACAAACTCACATCAGGAACCTGGACTGCTGAGTTTTCTTTCCCAGGGAAAATGGAAAAAGGATGTGCCCGGGGGCCCCTGGCCCTGGGACGCTGGCCCTGACTGCAAAAAATCCTTATATCGAAGGATGGATCCCACACCGAAGTTGTCCCCACCTCAAACTTGTGCTGCCCTGATAGACCCAAGGGAGCCCTACAAACTGACATCAAGAACCTGGACTGCTGAGTTTTCTTTCCCAGGTAAAATGGAAAAAGGATGTGCCCGGGGGCCCCTGGCCCTAACTGCAAAAAATCCTTATATCGAAGGATGGACCCCACACCGAAGTTCTGCCCACTTCAAATTGTGCTGCCCTGATAGACCCAAGGGAGCCCTACAAACTGACATCAAGAACCTGGACTGCTGAGTTTTCTTTCCCAGGGAAAATGGAAAAAGGATGTGCCCAGGGGCCCCTGCCCCTGACTGCAAAAAATCCTTATATCGAAGGATGGACCCCACACCGAAGTTGTCCCCACCTCAAACTTGTGCTGCCCTGATAGACCCAAGGGAGCCCTACAAACTGACATCAGGAACCTCGACTGCTGAGTTTTCTTTCCCAGGGAAAATGGAAAAAGGATGTGCCCGGGGGCCCCTGGCCCTGGGCTGCGTCCTCACTGCAAAGAATCCTTATATCGAAGGATGGACCCCACTCCAAAGTTGTCCCCACCTCAAACTTGTGCTGCCCTGATAGACCCAAGGGAGCCCTACAAACTGACATCAGGAACCTGGACTGCTGAGTTTTCTTTCCCAGGGAAAATGGAAAAAGGATGTGCCCAGCGGCTCCTGGCCCTGACTGCAAAGAATCCTTATATCGAAGGATGGACCCCACACCGAAGATGTCCCCACCTCAAACTTGTGCTGCCCTGATACACCCAAGGGAGCCCTACAAACTGACATCAGGAACCTGGACTGCTGAGTTTTCTTTCCCAGGGAAAATGGAAAAAGGATGTGCCCAGGGGCCCCTGGCCCTGGGCCCCTGGCCCTGACTGCAAAGAATCCTTATATCGAAGGATGGACCCCACACCGAAGTTGTCCCCACCTCAAACTTGTGCTGCCCTGATAGACCCAAGGGAGCCCTACAAACTGACTTCAGGAACCTGGACTGCTGAGTTTTCTTTCCCAGGGAAAATGGCCAAAAGATGCGCCCGGGGGCCCCTGGCCCTGACTGCAAAGAATCCTTATATCGAAGGATGGACCCCACACCGAAGTTGTCCCCACCTCAAACTTGTGCTGCCCTGATAGACCCAATGGAGCCCTACAAACTGACATCAGGAACCTGGACTGCTGAGTTTTCTTTCCCAGGGAAAATGGAAAAAGGATGTGCCCAGGGGCCCCTGCCCCTGACTGCAAAGAATCCTTATATTGAAGGATGGACCCCACACCGAAGTTGTCCCCACCTCAAACTTGTGCTGCCCTGATAGACCCAAGGGAGCCCTACAAACTGACATCAGGAACCTGGACTGCTGAGTTTTCTTTCCCAGGGAAAATGGAAAAAGGATGTGCCCAGGGGCCCCTGGCCCTGACTGCAAAAAATCCTTATATCGAAGGATGGACCCCACACCGAAGTTGTCCCCACCTCAAACTTGTGCTGCCCTGATACATCCAAGGGAGCCCTTCAAACTGACATCAGGAACCTGGACTGCTGAGTTTTCTTTCCCAGGGAAAATGGAAAAAGGATGTGCTCAGGGGCCCCTGGGCAGGGACCTCACTGCAAAAAATCCTTATACCGAAGGATGGACCCCACACCGAAGTTGTCCCCACCTCAAACTTGTGCTGCCCTGATAGACCCAAGGCAGCCCTACAAACTGACATCAGGAACCTGGACTGCTGAGTTTTCTTTCCCAGGGAAAATGGAAAAAGGATGTGCCCAGGGGCCCCTGGCCCTGGGCAGGGGCCTCACTGCAAAAAATCCTTATATCGAAGGATGGACCCCACACCGAAGCTGTCCCCACCTCAAACTTGTGCTGCCCTGATAGACCCAAGGCAGCCCTACAAACTGACATCAGCAACCTGGACTGCTGAGTTTTCTTTCCCAGGGAAAATGGAAAAAGGATGTGCCCGGGGGCCCCTGGCCCTGGGACGCTGGCCCTGACTGCAAAAAATCCTTATATCGAAGGATGGATCCCACACCGAAGTTGTCCCCACCTCAAACTTGTGCTGCCCTGATAGACCCAAGGGAGCCCTACAAACTGACATCAAGAACCTGGACTGCTGAGTTTTCTTTCCCAGGTAAAATGGAAAAAGGATGTGCCCGGGGGCCCCTGGCCCTAACTGCAAAAAATCCTTATATCGAAGGATGGACCCCACACCGAAGTTCTGCCCACTTCAAACTTGTGCTGCCCTGATAGACCCAAGGGAGCCCTACAAACTGACATCAAGAACCTGGACTGCTGAGTTTTCTTTCCCAGGGAAAATGGAAAAAGGATGTGCCCGGGGGCCCCTGGTCCTGACTGCAAAGAATCCTTATATCGAAGGATGGACCCCACACCGAAGTTGTCCCCACCTCAAACTTGTGCTGCCCTGATAGACCCAAGGGAGCCCTACAAACTGACATCAGGAACCTCGACTGCTGAGTTTTCTTTCCCAGGGAAAATGGAAAAAGGATGTGCCCGGGGGCCCCTGGCCATGACTGCAAAAAATCCTAATATCAAAGGATGGACCCCACACCGAAGTTGTCCCCACCTCAAACTTGTGCTGCCCTGATAGACCCAAGGGAGCCCTACAAACTGACATCAGGAACCTGGACTGCTGAGTTTTCTTTCCCAGGGAAAATGGAAAAAGGATGTGCCCAGGGGCCTCTGGCCCTGACTGCAAAGAATCCTTATATCGAAGGATGGACCCCACACCGAAGATGTCCCCACCTCAAACTTGTGCTGCCCTGATACACCCATGGGAGCCCTACAAACTGACATCAGGAACCTCGACTACTGAGTTTTCTTTCCCAGGGAAAATGGAAAAAGGATGTGCCCGGGGGCCCCTGGCCATGACTGCAAAAAATCCTAATATCAAAGGATGGACCCCACACCGAAGTTGTCCCCACCTCAAACTTGTGCTGCCCTGATAGACCCAAGGGAGCCCTACAAACTGGAATCAGGAACCTGGACTGCTGAGTTTTCTTTCCCAGGGAAAATGGAAAAAGGATGTGCGCAGCGGCTCCTGGCCCTGACTGCAAAGAATCCTTATATCGAAGGATGGACCCCACACCGAAGATGTCCCCACCTCAAACTTGTGCTGCCCTGATAGACCCAAGGGAGCCCTACAAACTGACATCAGGAACCTGGACTGCTGAGTTTTCTTTCCCAGGGAAAATGGAAAAAGGATGTGCCCAGGGGCCCATGGCCCTGGGCCCCTGGCCCTGACTGCAAAAAATCCTTATATCAAAGGATGGACCCCACACCGAAGATGTCCCCACCTCAAACTTCTCCTGCCCTGATACATCCAAGGGAGCCCTACAAACTGACATCAGGAACCTGGACTGCTGAGTTTTCTTTCCCAGGGAAAATGGAAAAAGGATGATCCCAGGGGCCCCTGCCCCTGACTGCAAAAAATCCTTATATCGAAGGATGGACCCCACACCGAAGTTGTCCCCACCTCAAACTTGTGCTGCCCTGATACACCCAAGGGAGCCCTACAAACTGACATCAGGAACCTGGACTGCTGAGTTTTCTTTCCCAGGGAAAATGGCCAAAAGATGCGCCCGGGGGCCCCTGGCCCTGACTGCAAAAAATCCTTATATCGAAGGATGGACCCCACACCGAAGTTGTGCCCACCTCAAACTTGTGCTGCCCTGATAGACCCAAGGGAGCCCTACAAACTGACATCAGCAACCTGGACTGCTGAGTTTTCTTTCCCAGGGAAAACGGAAAAAGGATGTGCCCAGCGGCTCCTGGCCCTGACTGCAAAGAATCCTTATATCGAAGGATGGACCCCACACTGAAGATGTCCCCACCTCAAACTTGTGCTGCCCTGATAGACCCAAGGGAGCCCTACAAACTGACATCAGGAACCTGGACTGCTGAGTTTTCTTTCCCAGGGAAAATGGAAAAAGGATGTGCCCAGGGGCCCATGGCCCTGGGCCCCTGGCCCTGACTGCAAAAAATCCTTATATCGAAGGATGGACCCCACACCGATGTTGTCCCCACCTCAAACTTGTGCTGCCCTGATACATCCAAGGGAGCCCTACAAACTGACATCAGGAACCTGGACTGCTGAGTTTTCTTTCCCAGGGAAAATGGAAAAAGGATGTGCCCAGGGGCCCCTGCCCCTGACTGCAAAAAATCCTTATATCGAAGGATGGACCCCACACCGAAGTTGTCCCCACGTCAAACTTGTGCTGCCCTGATACACCCAAGGGAGCCCTACAAACTGACATCAGGAACCTGGACTGCTGAGTTTTCTTTCCCAGGGAAAATGGCCAAAAGATGCGCCCGGGGGCCCCTGGTCCTGACTGCAAAGAATCCTTATATCGAAGGATGGACCCCACACCGAAGTTGTGCCCACCTCAAACTTGTGCTGCCCTGATAGACCCAAGGGAGCCCTACAAACTGACATCAGGAACCTCGACTGCTGAGTTTTCTTTCCCAGGGAAAATGGAAAAAGGATGTGCCCGGGGGCCCCTGGCCATGACTGCAAAAAATCCTAATATCAAAGGATGGACCCCACACCGAAGTTGTGCCCACCTCAAACTTGTGCTGCCCTGATAGACCCAAGGGAGCCCTACAAACTGACATCAGGAACCTGGACTGCTGAGTTTTCTTTCCCAGGGAAAATGGAAAAAGGATGTGCCCAGGGGCCTCTGGCCCTGACTGCAAAGAATCCTTATATCGAAGGATGGACCCCACACCGAAGATGTCCCCACCTCAAACTTGTGCTGCCCTGATACACCCAAGGGAGCCCTACAAACTGACATCAGGAACCTGGACTGCTGAGTTTTCTTTCCCAGGTAAAATGGAAAAAGGATGTGCCCGGGGGCCCCTGGCCCTAACTGCAAAAAATCCTTATATCGAAGGATGGACCCCACACCGAAGTTCTGCCCACTTCAAACTTGTGCTGCCCTGATAGACCCAAGGGAGCCCTACAAACTGACATCAGGAACCTGGACTGCTGAGTTTTCTTTCCCAGGGAAAATGGAAAAAGGATGTGCCCGGGGGCCCCTGGTCCTGACTGCAAAGAATCCTTATATCGAAGGATGGACCCCACACCGAAGTTGTCCCCACCTCAAACTTGTGCTGCCCTGATAGACCCAAGGGAGCCCTACAAACTGACATCAGGAACCTCGACTACTGAGTTTTCTTTCCCAGGGAAAATGGAAAAAGGATGTGCGCAGCGGCTCCTGGCCCTGACTGCAAAGAATCCTTATATCGAAGGATGGACCCCACACCGAAGATGTCCCTACCTCAAACTTGTGCTGCCCTGATAGACCCAAGGGAGCCCTACAAACTGACATCAGGAACCTGGACTGCTGAGTTTTCTTTCCCAGGGAAAATGGAAAAAGGATGTGCCCAGGGGCCCCTGGCCCTGGGCCCCTGGCCCTGACTGCAAAAAATCCTTATATCAAAGGATGGACCCCACACCGAAGATGTCCCCACCTCAAACTTCTGCTGCCCTGATACATCCAAGGGAGCCCTACAAACTGACATCAGGAACCTGGACTGCTGAGTTTTCTTTCCCAGGGAAAATGGAAAAAGGATGATCCCAGGGGCCCCTGCCCCTGACTGCAAAAAATCCTTATATCGAAGGATGGACCCCACACCGAAGTTGTCCCCACCTCAAACTTGTGCTGCCCTGATACACCCAAGGGAGCCCTACAAACTGACATCAGGAACCTGGACTGCTGAGTTTTCTTTCCCAGGGAAAATGGCCAAAAGATGCGCCCGGGGGCCCCTGGCCCTGACTGCAAAAAATCCTTATATCGAAGGATGGACCCCACACCGAAGTTGTGCCCACCTCAAACTTGTGCTGCCCTGATAGACCCAAGGGAGCCCTACAAACTGACATCAGCAACCTGGACTGCTGAGTTTTCTTTCCCAGGGAAAATGGAAAAAGGATGTGCCCAGGGGCCCATGGCCCTGGGCCCCTGGCCCTGACTGCAAAAAATCCTTATATCGAAGGATGGACCCCACACCGATGTTGTCCCCACCTCAAACTTGTGCTGCCCTGATACATCCAAGGGAGCCCTACAAACTGACATCAGGAACCTGGACTGCTGAGTTTTCTTTCCCAGGGAAAATGGAAAAAGGATGTGCCCAGGGGCCCCTGCCCCTGACTGCAAAAAATCCTTATATCGAAGGATGGACCCCACACCGAAGTTGTCCCCACGTCAAACTTGTGCTGCCCTGATACACCCAAGGGAGCCCTACAAACTGACATCAGGAACCTGGACTGCTGAGTTTTCTTTCCCAGGGAAAATGGCCAAAAGATGCGCCCGGGGGCCCCTGGCCCTGACTGCAAAGAATCCTTATATCGAAGGATGGACCCCACACCGAAGTTGTCCCCACCTCAAACTTGTGCTGCCCTGATACACCCAAGGGAGCCCTACAAACTGACATCAGGAACCTCGACTACTGAGTTTTCTTTCCCAGGGAAAATGGAAAAAGGATGTACCCGGGGGCCCCTGGCCATGACTGCAAAAAATCCTAATATCAAAGGATGGACCCCACACCGAAGTTGTCCCCACCTCAAACTTGTGCTGCCCTGATACACCCAAGGGAGCCCTACAAACTGACATCAAGAACCTGGACTGCTGAGTTTTCTTTCCCAGGGAAAATGGAAAAAGGATGTGCCCAGGGGCCCCTAGCCCTGGGCCCCTGGCCCTGACTGCAAAAAATCCTTATATCAAAGGATGGACCCACACCGAAGTTGTCCCCACCTCAAACTTGTGCTGCCCTGATACATCCAAGGGAGCCCTACAAACTGACATCAGGAACCTGGACTGCTGAGTTTTCTTTCCCAGGGAAAATGGAAAAAGGATGTGCCCAGGGGCCCCTGCCCCTGACTGCAAAAAATCCTTATATCGAAGGATGGACCCCACACCGAAGTTGTCCCCACCTCAAACTTGTGCTGCCCTGATACACCCAAGGGAGCCCTACAAACTGACATCAGGAACCTGGACTGCTGAGTTTTCTTTCCCAGGGAAAATGGCCAAAAGATGCGCCCGGGGGCCCCTGGCCCTTACTGCAAAAAATCCTTATATCGAAGGATGGACCCCACACCGAAGTTGTCCCCACCTCAAACTTGTGCTGCCCTGATAGACCCAAGGGAGCCCTAAAAACTGACATCAGCAACCTGGACTGCTGAGTTTTCTTTCCCAGGGAAAATGGAAAAAGGATGTGCCCAGCGGCTCCTGGCCCTGACTGCAAAGAATCCTTATATCGAAGGATGGACCCCACACCGAAGATGTCCCCACCTCAAACTTGTGCTGCCCTGATAGACCCAAGGGAGCCCTACAAACTGACATCAGGAACCTGGACTGCTGAGTTTTCTTTCCCAGGGAAAATGGAAAAAGGATGTGCCCAGGGGCCCCTGGCCCTGACTGCAAAAAATCCTTATATCGAAGGATGGACCCCACACCGATGTTGTCCCCACCTCAAACTTGTGCTGCCCTGATACATCCAAGGGAGCCCTACAAACTGACATCAGGAACCTGGACTGCTGAGTTTTCTTTCCCAGGGAAAATGGAAAAAGGATGTGCCCAGGGGCCCCTGGCCCTGACTGCAAAAAATCCTTATATCGAAGGATGGACCCCACACCGAAGTTGTGCCCGCCTCAAACTTGTGCTGCCCTGATAGACCCAAGGGAGCCCTACAAACTGACATCAGGAACCTGGACTGCTGAGTTTTCTTTCCCAGGGAAAATGGCTAAAAGATGCGCCCGGGGGCCCCTGGCCCTGACTGCAAAGAATCCTTATATCGAAGGATGGACCCCACACCGAAGTTGTCCCCACCTCAAACTTGTGCTGCCCTGATAGACCCAAGGGAGCCCTACAAACTGACATCAGGAACCTGGACTGCTGAGTTTTCTTTCCCAGGGAAAATGGAAAAAGGATGTGCCCGGGGGCCCCTGGTCCTGACTGCAAAGAATCCTTATATCGAAGGATGGACCCCACACCGAAGTTGTCCCCACCTCAAACTTGTGCTGCCCTGATAGACCCAAGGGAGCCCTACAAACTGACATCAGGAACCTCGACTACTGAGTTTTGTTTCCCAGGGAAAATGGAAAAAGGATGTGCCCGGGGGCCCCTGGCCATGACTGCAAAAAATCCTAATATCAAAGGATGGACCCCACACCGAAGTTGTCCCCACCTCAAACTTGTGCTGCCCTGATACACCCAAGGGAGCCCTACAAACTGACATCAAGAACCTGGACTGCTGAGTTTTCTTTCCCAGGGAAAATGGAAAAAGGATGTGCCCAGGGGCCCCTGGCCCTGGGCCCCTGGCCCTGACTGCAAAAAATCCTTATATCAAAGGATGGACCCCACACCGAAGTTGTCCCCACCTCAAACTTGTGCTGCCCTGATACATCCAAGGGAGCCCTACAAACTGACATCAGGAACCTGGACTGCTGAGTTTTCTTTCCCAGGGAAAATGGAAAAAGGATGTGCCCAGGGGCCCCTGGCCCTGACTGCAAAAAATCCTTATATCGAAGGATGGACCCCACACCGAAGTTGTCCCCACCTCAAACTTGTGCTGCCCTGATACACCCAAGGGAGCCCTACAAACTGACATCAGGAACCTGGACTGCTGAGTTTTCTTTCCCAGGGAAAATGGCCAAAAGATGCGCCCGGGGGCCCCTGGCCCTGACTGCAAAAAATCCTTATATCGAAGGATGGACCCCACACCGAAGTTGTCCCCACCTCAAACTTGTGCTGCCCTGATAGACCCAAGGGAGCCCTTCAAACTGACATCAGGAACCTGGACTGCTGAGTTTTCTTTCCCAGGGAAAATGGAAAAAGGATGTGCCCAGGGGCTCCTGGCCCTGACTGCAAAGAATCCTTATATCGAAGGATGGACCCCACACCGAAGATGTCCCCACCTCAAACTTGTGCTGCCCTGATAGACCCAAGGGAGCCCTACAAACTGACATCAGGAACCTGGACTGCTGAGTTTTCTTTCCCAGGGAAAATGGAAAAAGGATGTGCCCAGGGGCCCATGGCCCTGGGCCCCTGGCCCTGACTGCAAAAAATCCTTATATCGAAGGATGGACCCCACACCGATGTTGTCCCCACCTCAAACTTGTGCTGCCCTGATACATCCAAGGGAGCCCTACAAACTGACATCAGGAACCTGGACTGCTGAGTTTTCTTTCCCAGGGAAAATGGAAAAAGGATGTGCCCAGGGGCCCCTGGCCCTGACTGCAAAAAATCCTTATATCGAAGGATGGACCCCACACCGAAGTTGTCCCCACCTCAAACTTGTGCTGCCCTGATAGACCCAAGGGAGCCCTACAAACTGACATCAGGAACCTGGACTGCTGAGTTTTCTTTCCCAGGGAAAATTGAAAAAGGATGTGCCCAGGGGCCCCTGGCCCTGGGCAGGGGCCTCACTGCAAAAAATCCTTATATCGAAGGATGCACCCCACACCAAAGTTGTGCCCGCCTCAAACTTGTGCTGCCCTGATAGACCCAAGGGAGCCCTACAAACTGACATCAGGAACCTGGACTGCTGAGTTTTCTTTCCCAGGGAAAATGGCCAAAAGATGCGCCCGGGGGCCCCTGGCCCTGACTGCAAAGAATCCTTATATTGAAGGATGGACCCCACACCGAAGTTGTCCCCACCTCAAACTTGTGCTGCCCTGATAGACCCAAGGGAGCCCTACAAACTGACATCAGGAACCTGGACTGCTGAGTTTTCTTTCCCAGGGAAAATGGAAAAAGGATGTGCCCAGGGGCCCCTGGCCCTGACTGCAAAAAATCCTTATATCGAAGGATGGACCCCACACCGAA
The DNA here is from genome assembly GCF_050655825.1 of Lonchura striata. Classification (NCBI taxonomy): domain Eukaryota; kingdom Metazoa; phylum Chordata; class Aves; order Passeriformes; family Estrildidae; genus Lonchura; species Lonchura striata. The sequence continues at coordinate 7,178,927 of NC_140733.1, read as the reverse complement.
GTTGTCCCCACCTCAAACTTGTGCTGCCCTGATACATCCAAGGGAGCCCTTCAAACTGACATCAGGAACCTGGACTGCTGAGTTTTCTTTCCCAGGGAAAATGGAAAAAGGATGTGCCCGGGGGCCCCTGGCCCTGACTGCAAAAAATCTTATATCGAAGGATGGACCCCACACCGAAGTTGTCCCCACCTCAAACTTGTCCTGCCCTGATAGACCCAAGGCAGCCCTACAAACTGGCATCAGGAACCTGGACTGCTGAGTTTTCTTTCCCAGGTAAAATGGAAAAAGGATGTGCCCGGGGGCCCCTGGCCCTAACTGCAAAAAATCCTTATATCGAAGGATGGACCCCACACCGAAGTTCTGCCCACTTCAAACTTGTGCTGCCCTGATAGACCCAAGGGAGCCCTACAAACTGACATCAAGAACCTGGACTGCTGAGTTTTCTTTCCCAGGGAAAATGGAAAAAGGATGTGCCCGGGGGCCCCTGGCCCTAACTGCAAAAAATCCTTATATCGAAGGATGGACCCCACACCGAAGTTCTGCCCACTTCAAACTTGTGCTGCCCTGATAGACCCAAGGGAGCCCTACAAACTGACATCAAGAACCTGGACTGCTGAGTTTTCTTTCCCAGGGAAAATGGAAAAAGGATGTGCCCGGGGGCCCCTGGTCCTGACTGCAAAGAATCCTTATATCGAAGGATGGACCCCACACCGAAGTTGTCCCCACCTCAAACTTGTGCTGCCCTGATACACCCAAGGGAGCCCTACAAACTGACATCAGGAACCTGGACTGCTGAGTTTTCTTTCCCAGGGAAAATGGAAAAAGGATGTGCCCAGGGGCTCCTGGCCCTGACTGCAAAGAATCCTTATATCGAAGGATGGACCCCACACCGAAGATGTCCCCACCTCAAACTTGTGCTGCCCTGATAGACCCAAGGGAGCCCTACAAACTGACATCAGCAACCTGGACTGCTGAGTTTTCTTTCCCAGGGAAAATGGGAAAAGGATGTGCCCGGGGGCCCCTGGACCTGGGCTGGGTCCTCACTGCAAAGAATCCTTATATCGAAGGATGGACCCCACTCCAAAGTTGTCCCCACCTCAAACTTGTGCTGCCCTGATAGACCCAAGGGAGCCCTACAAACTGACATCAGGAACCTGGACTGCTGAGTTTTCTTTCCCAGGTAAAATGGAAAAAGGATGTGCCCGGGGGCCCCTGGCCCTAACTGCAAAAAATCCTTATATCGAAGGATGGACCCCACACCGAAGTTCTGCCCACTTCAAACTTGTGCTGCCCTGATAGACCCAAGGGAGCCCTACAAACTGACATCAGGAACCTGGACTGCTGAGTTTTCTTTCCCAGGGAAAATGGAAAAAGGATGTGCCCGGGGGCCCCTGGTCCTGACTGCAAAGAATCCTTATATCGAAGGATGGACCCCACACCGAAGTTGTCCCCACCTCAAACTTGTGCTGCCCTGATAGACCCAAGGGAGCCCTACAAACTGACATCAGGAACCTCGACTACTGAGTTTTCTTTCCCAGGGAAAAGGGAAAAAGGATGTGCGCTGCTGCTCCTGGCCCTGACTGCAAAGAATCCTTATATCGAAGGATGGACCCCACACCGAAGATGTCCCCACCTCAAACTTGTGCTGCCCTGATAGACCCAAGGGAGCCCTACAAACTGACATCAGGAACCTGGACTGCTGAGTTTTCTTTCCCAGGGAAAATGGAAAAAGGATGTGCCCAGGGGCCCCTGGCCCTGGGCCCCTGGCCCTGACTGCAAAAAATCCTTATATCAAAGGATGGACCCCACACCGAAGATGTCCCCACCTCAAACTTCTGCTGCCCTGATACATCCAAGGGAGCCCTACAAACTGACATCAGGAACCTGGACTGCTGAGTTTTCTTTCCCAGGGAAAATGGAAAAAGGATGATCCCAGGGGCCCCTGCCCCTGACTGCAAAAAATCCTTATATCGAAGGATGGACCCCACACCGAAGTTGTCCCCACCTCAAACTTGTGCTGCCCTGATACACCCAAGGGAGCCCTACAAACTGACATCAGGAACCTGGACTGCTGAGTTTTCTTTCCCAGGGAAAATGGCCAAAAGATGCGCCCGGGGGCCCCTGGCCCTGACTGCAAAAAATCCTTATATCGAAGGATGGACCCCACACCGAAGTTGTGCCCACCTCAAACTTGTGCTGCCCTGATAGACCCAAGGGAGCCCTACAAACTGACATCAGCAACCTGGACTGCTGAGTTTTCTTTCCCAGGGAAAATGGAAAAAGGATGTGCCCAGCGGCTCCTGGCCCTGACTGCAAAGAATCCTTATATCGAAGGATGGACCCCACACCGAAGATGTCCCCACCTCAAACTTGTGCTGCCCTGATAGACCCAAGGGAGCCCTACAAACTGACATCAGGAACCTGGACTGCTGAGTTTTCTTTCCCAGGGAAAATGGAAAAAGGATGTGCCCAGGGGCCCCTGCCCCTGACTGCAAAAAATCCTTATATCGAAGGATGGACCCCACACCGAAGTTGTCCCCACGTCAAACTTGTGCTGCCCTGATACACCCAAGGGAGCCCTACAAACTGACATCAGGAACCTGGACTGCTGAGTTTTCTTTCCCAGGGAAAATGGCCAAAAGATGCGCCCGGGGGCCCCTGGCCCTGACTGCAAAGAATCCTTATATCGAAGGATGGACCCCACACCGAAGTTGTCCCCACCTCAAACTTGTGCTGCCCTGATAGACCCAAGGGAGCCCTACAAACTGACATCAGGAACCTGGACTGCTGAGTTTTCTTTCCCAGGGAAAATGGAAAAAGGATGTGCCCGGGGGCCCCTGGTCCTGACTGCAAAGAATCCTTATATCGAAGGATGGACCCCACACCGAAGATGTCCCCACCTCAAACTTGTGCTGCCCTGATAGACCCAAGGGAGCCCTACAAACTGGCATCAGGAACCTCGACTACTGAGTTTTCTTTCCCAGGGAAAATGGAAAAAGGATGTACCCGGGGGCCCCTGGCCATGACTGCAAAAAATCCTTATATCGAAGGATGGACCCCACACCGAAGTTGTCCCCACCTCAAACTTGTGCTGCCCTGATACACCCAAGGGAGCCCTACAAACTGACATCAGGAACCTGGACTGCTGAGTTTTCTTTCCCAGGGAAAATGGAAAAAGGATGTGCCCAGGGGCCCCTGGCCCTGGGCCCCTGGCCCTGACTGCAAAAAATCCTTATATCAAAGGATGGACCCCACACCGAAGTTGTCCCCACCTCAAACTTGTGCTGCCCTGATACATCCAAGGGAGCCCTACAAACTGACATCAGGAACCTGGACTGCTGAGTTTTCTTTCCCAGGGAAAATGGAAAAAGGATGTGCCCAGGGGCCCCTGCCCCTGACTGCAAAAAATCCTTATATCGAAGGATGGACCCCACACCGAAGTTGTCCCCACCTCAAACTTGTGCTGCCCTGATACACCCAAGGGAGCCCTACAAACTGACATCAGGAACCTGGACTGCTGAGTTTTCTTTCCCAGGGAAAATGGCCAAAAGATGCGCCCGGGGGCCCCTGGCCCTGACTGCAAAAAATCCTTATATCGAAGGATGGACCCCACACCGAAGTTGTCCCCACCTCAAACTTGTGCTGCCCTGATAGACCCAAGGGAGCCCTACAAACTGACATCAGCAACCTGGACTGCTGAGTTTTCTTTCCCAGGGAAAATGGAAAAAGGATGTGCCCAGCGGCTCCTGGCCCTGACTGCAAAGAATCCTTATATCGAAGGATGGACCCCACACCGAAGATGTCCCCACCTCAAACTTGTGCTGCCCTGATAGACCCAAGGGAGCCCTACAAACTGACATCAGGAACCTGGACTGCTGAGTTTTCTTTCCCAGGGAAAATGGAAAAAGGGTGTGCCCAGGGGCCCATGGCCCTGGGCCCCTGGCCCTGACTGCAAAAAATCCTTATATCGAAGGATGGACCCCACACCGATGTTGTCCCCACCTCAAACTTGTGCTGCCCTGATACATCCAAGGGAGCCCTACAAACTGACATCAGGAACCTGGACTGCTGAGTTTTCTTTCCCAGGGAAAATGGAAAAAGGATGTGCCCAGGGGCCCCTGGCCCTGACTGCAAAAAATCCTTATATCGAAGGATGGACCCCACACCGAAGTTGTCCCCACCTCAAACTTGTGCTGCCCTGATAGACCCAAGGGAGCCCTACAAACTGACATCAGGAACCTGGACTGCTGAGTTTTCTTTCCCAGGGTAAATGGAAAAAGGATGTGCCCAGGGGCCCCTGGCCCTGGGCCCCTGGCCCTGACTGCAAAAAATCCTTATATCAAAGGATGGACCCCACACCGAAGTTGTCCCCACCTCAAACTTGTGCTGCCCTGATACATCCAAGGGAGCCCTACAAACTGACATCAGGAACCTGGACTGCTGAGTTTTCTTTCCCAGGGAAAATGGAAAAAGGATGTGCGCAGGGGCCCCTGGCCCTGACTGCAAAAAATCCTTATATCGAAGGATGGACCCCACACCGAAGTTGTCCCCACCTCAAACTTGTGCTGCCCTGATACACCCAAGGGAGCCCTACAAACTGACATCAGGAACCTGGAGTGCTGAGTTTTCTTTCCCAGGGAAAATGGCCAAAAGATGCGCCGGGGGCCCCTGGCCCTGACTGCAAAAAATCCTTATATCGAAGGATGGACGCCACACCGAAGTTGTCCCCACCTCAAACTTGTGCTGCCCTGATAGACCCAAGGGATCCCTACAAACTGACATCAGGAACCTGGACTGCTGAGTTTTCTTTCCCAGGGAAAATTGAAAAAGGATGTGCCCAGGGGCCCCTGGCCCTGGGCAGGGACCTCACTGCAAAAAATCCTTATATCGAAGGATGCACCCCACACCAAAGTTGTGCCCGCCTCAAACTTGTGCTGCCCTGATAGACCCAAGGGAGCCCTACAAACTGACATCAGGAACCTGGACTGCTGAGTTTTCTTTCCCAGGGAAAATGGCCAAAAGATGCGCCCGGGGGCCCCTGGCCCTGACTGCAAAGAATCCTTATATCGAAGGATGGACCCCACACCGAAGTTGTCCCCACCTCAAACTTGTGCTGCCCTGATAGACCCAATGGAGCCCTACAAACTGACATCAGGAACCTGGACTGCTGAGTTTTCTTTCCCAGGGAAAATGGAAAAAGGATGTGCCCAGGGGCCCCTGGCCCTGACTGCAAAAAATCCTTATATCGAAGGATGGACCCCACACCGAAGTTGTCCCCACCTCAAACTTGTGCTGCCCTGATACATCCAAGGGAGCCCTTCAAACTGACATCAGGAACCTGGACTGCTGAGTTTTCTTTCCCAGGGAAAATGGAAAAAGGATGTGCTCAGGGGCCCCTGGGCAGGGACCTCACTGCAAAAAATCCTTATATCGAAGGATGGACCCCACACCGAAGTTGTCCCCACCTCAAACTTGTGCTGCCCTGATAGACCCAAGGGAGCCCTACAAACTGACATCAGGAACCTGGACTGCTGAGTTTTCTTTCCCAGGGAAAATGGAAAAAGGATGTGCCCGGGGGCCCCTGGCCCTGACTGCAAAAAATCCTTATATCGAAGGATGGACCCCACACCGAAGTTGTCCCCACCTCAAACTTGTCCTGCCCTGATAGACCCAAGGCAGCCCTACAAACTGGCATCAGGAACCTGGACTGCTGAGTTTTCTTTCCCAGGGAAAATGGAAAAAGGTTGTGCCCAGGGGCCCCTGGCCCTGGGCAGGGGCCTCACTGCAAAAAATCCTTATATCGAAGGATGGACCCCACACCGAAGCTGTCCCCACCTCAAACTTGTGCTGCCCTGATAGACCCAAGGCAGCCCTACAAACTGACATCAGCAACCTGGACTGCTGAGTTTTCTTTCCCAGGGAAAATGGGAAAAGGATGTGCCCGGGGGCCCCTGGCCCTAACTGCAAAAAATCCTTATATCGAAGGATGGACCCCACACCGAAGTTCTGCCCACTTCAAACTTGTGCTGCCCTGATAGACCCAAGGGAGCCCTACAAACTGACATCAAGAACCTGGACTGCTGAGTTTTCTTTCCCAGGGAAAATGGAAAAAGGATGTGCCCGGGGGCCCCTGGCCATGACTGCAAAAAATCCTAATATCAAAGGATGGACCCCACACCGAAGTTGTCCCCACCTCAAACTTGTGCTGCCCTGATAGACCCAAGGGAGCCCTACAAACTGACATCAGGAACCTGGACTGCTGAGTTTTCTTTCCCAGGGAAAATGGAAAAAGGATGTGCCCAGGGGCTCCTGGCCCTGACTGCAAAGAATCCTTATATCGAAGGATGGACCCCACACCGAAGATGTCCCCACCTCAAACTTGTGCTGCCCTGATAGACCCAAGGGAGCCCTACAAACTGACATCAGCAACCTGGACTGCTGAGTTTTCTTTCCCAGGGAAAATGGGAAAAGGATGTGCCCGGGGGCCCCTGGCCCTGGGCTGGGTCCTCACTGCAAAGAATCCTTATATCGAAGGATGGACCCCACTCCAAAGTTGTCCCCACCTCAAACTTGTGCTGCCCTGATAGACCCAAGGGAGCCCTACAAACTGACATCAGGAACCTGGACTGCTGAGTTTTCTTTCCCAGGGAAAATTGAAAAACCATGTGCCCAGGGGCCCCTGGCCCTGGGCAGGGGCCTCACTGCAAAAAATCCTTATATCGAAGGATGCACCCCACACCAAAGTTGTGCCCACCTCAAACTTGTGCTGCCCTGATAGACCCAAGGGAGCCCTACAAACTGACATCAGGAACCTGGACTGCTGAGTTTTCTTTCCCAGGGAAAATGGCCAAAAGATGCGCCCGGGGGCCCCTGGCCCTGACTGCAAAGAATCCTTATATCGAAGGATGGACCCCACACCGAAGTTGTCCCCACCTCAAACTTGTGCTGCCCTGATAGACCCAATGGAGCCCTACAAACTGACATCAGGAACCTGGACTGCTGAGTTTTCTTTCCCAGGGAAAATGGAAAAAGGATGTGCCCAGGGGCCCCTGCCCCTGACTGCAAAGAATCCTTATATCGAAGGATGGACCCCACACCGAAGTTGTCCCCACCTCAAACTTGTGCTGCCCTGATAGACCCAAGGGAGCCCTACAAACTGACATCAGCAACCTGGACTGATGAGTTTTCTTTCCCAGGGAAAATGGAAAAAGGATGTGCCCAGGGGCCCCTGGCCCTGACTGCAAAAAATCCTTATATCGAAGGATGGACCCCACACCGAAGTTGTCCCCACCTCAAACTTGTGCTGCCCTGATACATCCAAGGGAGCCCTTCAAACTGACATCAGGAACCTGGACTGCTGAGTTTTCTTTCCCAGGGAAAATGGAAAAAGGATGTGCTCAGGGGCCCCTGGGCAGGGACCTCATTGCAAAAAATCCTTATATCGAAGGATGGACCCCACACCGAAGTTGTCCCCACCTCAAATTTGTGCTGCCCTGATAGACCCAAGGGAGCCCTACAAACTGACATCAGGAACCTGGACTGCTGAGTTTTCTTTCCCAGGGAAAATGGAAAAAGGATGTGCCCGGGGGCCCCTGGCCCTGACTGCAAAAAATCCTTATATCGAAGGATGGACCCCACACCGAAGTTGTCCCCACCTCAAACTTGTGCTGCCCTGATAGACCCAAGGCAGCCCTACAAACTGGCATCAGGAACCTGGACTGCTGAGTTTTCTTTCCCAGGGAAAATGGAAAAAGGATGTGCCCAGGGGCCCCTGGCCCTGGGCAGGGGCCTCACTGCAAAAAATCCTTATATCGAAGGATGGACCCCACACCGAAGCTGTCCCCACCTCAAACTTGTGCTGTCCTGATAGACCCAAGGCAGCCCTACAAACTGACATCAGGAACCTGGACTGCTGAGTTTTCTTTCCCAGGGAAAATGGAAAAAGGATGTGCCCGGGGGCCCCTGGCCCTGGGACGCTGGCCCTGACTGCAAAAAATCCTTATATCGAAGGATGGATCCCACACCGAAGTTGTCCCCACCTCAAACTTGTGCTGCCCTGATAGACCCAAGGGAGCCCTACAAACTGACATCAAGAACCTGGACTGCTGAGTTTTCTTTCCCAGGGAAAATGGAAAAAGGATGTGCCCGGGGGCCCCTGGCCCTAACTGCAAAAACTCCTTATATCGAAGGATGGACCCCACACCGAAGTTCTGCCCACTTCAAACTTGTGCTGCCCTGATAGACCCAAGGGAGCCCTACAAACTGACATCAAGAACCTGGACTGCTGAGTTTTCTTTCCCAGGGAAAATGGAAAAAGGATGTGCCCGGGGGCCCCTGGTCCTGACTGCAAAGAATCCTTATATCGAAGGATGGACCCCACACCGAAGTTGTCCCCACCTCAAACTTGTGCTGCCCTGATAGACCCAAGGGAGCCCTACAAACTGACATCAGGAACCTGGACTGCTGAGTTTTCTTTCCCAGGGAAAATGGCCAAAAGATGCGCCCGGGGGCCCCTGGCCCTGACTGCAAAGAATCCTTATATCGAAGGATGGACCCCACACCGAAGTTGTCCCCACCTCAAACTTGTGCTGCCCTGATAGACCCAATGGAGCCCTACAAACTGACATCAGGAACCTGGACTGCTGAGTTTTCTTTCCCAGGGAAAATGGAAAAAGGATGTGCTCAGGGGCCCCTGGCCCTGACTGCAAAGAATCCTTATATCGAAGGATGGACCCCACACCGAAGTTGTCCCCACCTCAAACTTGTGCTGCCCTGATAGACCCAAGGCAGCCCTACAAACTGACATCAGGAACCTGGAGTGCTGAGTTTTCTTTCCCAGGGAAAATGGGAAAAGGATGTGCCCGGGGGCCCCTGGCCCTGACTGCAAAAAATCCTTATATCGAAGGATGGACCCCACACCGAAGTTGTCCCCACCTCAAACTTGGGCTGCCCTGATACATCCAAGGGAGCCCTTCAAACTGACATCAGGAACCTGGACTGCTGAGTTTTCTTTCCCAGGGAAAATGGAAAAAGGATGTGCCCAGGGGCCCCTGGCCCTGGGCAGGGGCCTCACTGCAAAAAATCCTTATATCGAAGGATGGACCCCACACCGAAGCTGTCCCCACCTCCAACTTGTGCTGCCCTGATAGACCCAAGGCAGCCCTAGAAACTGATATCAGGAACCTGGACTGCTCAGTTTTCTTTCCCAGGGAAAATGGAAAAAGGATGTGCCCGGGGGCCCCTGGCCCTGGGACGCTGGCCCTGACTGCAAAAAATCCTTATATGGAAGGATGGATCCCACACCGAAGTTGTCCCCACCTCAAACTTGTGCTGCCCTGATAGACCCAAGGGAGCCCTACAAACTGACATCAAGAACCTGGACTGCTGAGTTTTCTTTCCCAGGTAAAATGGAAAAAGGATGTGCCCGGGGGCCCCTGGCCCTAACTGCAAAAAATCCTTATATTGAAGGATGGACCCCACACCGAAGTTCTGCCCACTTCAAATTGTGCTGCCCTGATAGACCCAAGGGAGCCCTACAAACTGACATCAAGAACCTGGACTGCTGAGTTTTCTTTCCCAGGGAAAATGGAAAAAGGATGTGCCCGGGGGCCCCTGGTCCTGACTGCAAAGAATCCTTATATCGAAGGATGGACCCCACACCGAAGTTGTCCCCACCTCAAACTTGTGCTGCCCTGATAGACCCAAGGGAGCCCTACAAACTGACATCAGGAACCTCGACTGCTGAGTTTTCTTTCCCAGGGAAAATGGAAAAAGGATGTGCCCGGGGGCCCCTGGCCATGACTGCAAAAAATCCTAATATCAAAGGATGGACCCCACACCGAAGTTGTCCCCACCTCAAACTTGTGCTGCCCTGATACACCCAAGGGAGCCCTACAAACTGACATCCGGAACCTGGACTGCTGAGTTTTCTTTCCCAGGGAAAATGGAAAAAGGATGTGCCCAGGGGCTCCTGGCCCTGACTGCAAAGAATCCTTATATCGAAGGATGGACCCCACACCGAAGATGTCCCCACCTCAAACTTGTGCTGCCCTGATAGACCCAAGGGAGCCCTACAAACTGACATCAGGAACCTGGACTGCTGAGTTTTCTTTCCCAGGGAAAATGGAAAAACGATGTGCCCGGAGGCCCCTGGCCCTGACTGCAAAAAATCCTTATATCGAAGGATGGACCCCACACCGAAGTTGTCCCCACCTCAAACTTGACCTGCCCTGATAGACCCAAGGCAGCCCTACAAACTGGCATCAGGAACCTGGACTGCTGAGTTTTCTTTCCCAGGGAAAATGGAAAAAGGATGTGCCCGGGGGCCCCTGGCCCTGGGACGCTGGCCCTGACTGCAAAAAATCCTTATATCGAAGGATGGATCCCACACCGAAGTTGTCCCCACCTCAAACTTGTGCTGCCCTGATAGACCCAAGGGAGCCCTACAAACTGACATCAAGAACCTGGACTGCTGAGTTTTCTTTCCCAGGTAAAATGGAAAAAGGATGTGCCCGGGGGCCCCTGGCCCTAACTGCAAAAAATCCTTATATCGAAGGATGGACCCCACACCGAAGTTCTGCCCACTTCAAACTTGTGCTGCCCTGATAGACCCAAGGGAGCCCTACAAACTGACATCAAGAACCTGGACTGCTGAGTTTTCTTTCCCAGGGAAAATGGAAAAAGGATGTGCCCGGGGGCCCCTGGTCCTGACTGCAAAGAATCCTTATATCGAAGGATGGACCCCACACCGAAGTTGTCCCCACCTCAAACTTGTGCTGCCCTGATAGACCCAAGGGAGCCCTACAAACTGACATCAGGAACCTGGACTGCTGTGTTTTCTTTCCCAGGGAAAATGGAAAAAGGATGTGCCCAGGGGCCCCTGGACCTGGGCTGGGACCTCACTGCAAAGAATCCTTATATCGAAGGATGCACCCCACACCAAAGTTGTGCCCACCTCAAACTTGTGCTGCCCTGATAGACCCAAGGGAGCCCTACAAACTGACAACAGGAACCTCGACTGCTGAGTTTTCTTTCCCAGGGAAAATGGCCAAAAGATGCGCCCGGGGGCCCCTGGCCCTGACTGCAAAGAATCCTTATATCGAAGGATGGACCCCACACCGAAGTTGTCCCCACCTCAAACTTGTGCTGCCCTGATAGACCCAATGGAGCCCTACAAACTGACATCAGGAACCTGGACTGCTGAGTTTTCTTTCCCAGGGAAAATGGAAAAAGGATGTGCCCAGGGGCCCCTGGCCCTGGGCAGGGGCCTCACTGCAAAAAATCCTTATATCGAAGGATGGACCCCACACCGAAGCTGTCCCCTCCTCAAACTTGTGCTGTCCTGATAGACCCAAGGCAGCCCTACAAACTGACATCAGGAACCTGGACTGCTGAGTTTTCTTTCCCAGGGAAAATGGAAAAAGGATGTGCCCGGGGGCCCCTGGCCCTGGGACGCTGGCCCTGACTGCAAAAAATCCTTATATCGAAGGATGGATCCCACACCGAAGTTGTCCCCACCTCAAACTTGTGCTGCCCTGATAGACCCAAGGGAGCCCTACAAACTGACATCAAGAACCTGGACTGCTGAGTTTTCTTTCCCAGGGAAAATGGAAAAAGGATGTGCCCGGGGGCCCCTGGCCCTAACTGCAAAAAATCCTTATATCGAAGGATGGACCCCACACCGAAGTTCTGCCCACTTCAAACTTGTGCTGCCCTGATAGACCCAAGGGAGCCCTACAAACTGACATCAAGAACCTGGACTGCTGAGTTTTCTTTCCCAGGGAAAATGGAAAAAGGATGTGCCCGGGGGCCCCTGGTCCTGACTGCAAAGAATCCTTATATCGAAGGATGGACCCCACACCGAAGTTGTCCCCACCTCAAACTTGTGCTGCCCTGATAGACCCAAGGGAGCCCTACAAACTGACATCAGCAACCTGGACTGCTGAGTTTTCTTTCCCAGGGAAAATGGCCAAAAGATGCGCCCGGGGGCCCCTGGCCCTGACTGCAAAGAATCCTTATATCGAAGGATGGACCCCACACCGAAGTTGTCCCCACCTCAAACTTGTGCTGCCCTGATAGACCCAATGGAGCCCTACAAACTGACATCAGGAACCTGGACTGCTGAGTTTTCTTTCCCAGGGAAAATGGAAAAAGGATGTGCTCAGGGGCCCCTGGCCCTGACTGCAAAGAATCCTTATATCGAAGGATGGACCCCACACCGAAGTTGTCCCCACCTCAAACTTGTGCTGCCCTGATAGACCCAAGGCAGCCCTACAAACTGACATCAGGAACCTGGACTGCTGAGCTTTCTTTCCCAGGGAAAATGGAAAAAGGATGTGCCCAGGGGCCCCTGGCCCTGACTGCAAAAAATCCTTATATCGAAGGATGGACCCCACACCGAAGTTGTCCCCACCTCAAACTTGGGCTGCCCTGATACATCCAAGGGAGCCCTTCAAACTGACATCAGGAACCTGGACTGCTGAGTTTTCTTTCCCAGGGAAAATGGAAAAAGGATGTGCCCAGGGGCCCCTGGCCCTGGGCAGGGGCCTCACTGCAAAAAATCCTTATATCGAAGGATGGACCCCACACCGAAGCTGTCCCCACCTCCAACTTGTGCTGCCCTGATAGACCCAAGGCAGCCCTAGAAACTGATATCAGGAACCTGGACTGCTCAGTTTTCTTTCCCAGGGAAAATGGAAAAAGGATGTGCCCGGGGGCCCCTGGCCCTGGGACGCTGGCCCTGACTGCAAAAAATCCTTATATTGAAGGATGGATCCCACACCGAAGTTGTCCCCACCTCAAACTTGTGCTGCCCTGATAGACCCAAGGCAGCCCTACAAACTGACATCAAGAACCTGGACTGCTGAGTTTTCTTTCCCAGGGAAAATGGAAAAAGGATGTGCCCGGGGGCCCCTGGCCCTAACTGCAAAAAATCCTTATATCGAAGGATGGACCCCACACCGAAGTTCTGCCCACTTCAAATTGTGCTGCCCTGATAGACCCAAGGGAGCCCTACAAACTGACATCAAGAACCTGGACTGCTGAGTTTTCTTTCCCAGGGAAAATGGAAAAAGGATGTGCCCGGGGGCCCCTGGTCCTGACTGCAAAGAATCCTTATATCGAAGGATGGACCCCACACCGAAGTTGTCCCCACCTCAAACTTGTGCTGCCCTGATAGACCCAAGGGAGCCCTACAAACTGACATCAGGAACCTCGACTGCTGAGTTTTCTTTCCCAGGGAAAATGGAAAAAGGATGTGCCCGGGGGCCCCTGGCCATGACTGCAAAAAATCCTAATATCAAAGGATGGACCCCACACCGAAGTTGTCCCCACCTCAAACTTGTGCTGCCCTGATACACCCAAGGGAGCCCTACAAACTGACATCAGGAACCTGGACTGCTGAGTTTTCTTTCCCAGGGAAAATGGAAAAAGGATGTGCCCAGGGGCTCCTGGCCCTGACTGCAAAGAATCCTTATATCGAAGGATGGACCCCACACCGAAGATGTCCCCACCTCAAACTTGTGCTGCCCTGATAGACCCAAGGGAGCCCTACAAACTGACATCAGGAACCTGGACTGCTGAGTTTTCTTTCCCAGGGAAAATGGGAAAAGGATGTGCCCGGGGGCCCCTGGCCCTGGGCTGGGTCCTCACTGCAAAGAATCCTTATATCGAAGGATGGACCCCACTCCAAAGTTGTCCCCACCTCAAACTTGTGCTGCCCTGATAGACCCAAGGGAGCCCTACAAACTGACATCAGGAACCTGGACTGCTGAGTTTTCTTTCCCAGGGAAAATGGAAAAAGGATGTGCCCAGGGGCCCCTGGCCCTGACTGCAAAGAATCCTTATATCGAAGGATGGACCCCACACCGAAGATGTCCCCACCTCAAACTTGTGCTGCCCTGATAGACCCAAGGGAGCCCTACAAACTGACATCAGGAACCTGGACTGCTGAGTTTTCTTTCCCAGGGAAAATGGAAAAAGGATGTGCCCAGGGGCCCCTGGCCCTGGGCCCCTGGCCCTGACTGCAAAAAATCCTTATATCAAAGGATGGACCCCACACCGAAGTTGTCCCCACCTCAAACTTGTGCTGCCCTGATAGACCCAAGGGAGCCCTACAAACTGACATCAGGAACCTGGACTGCTGAGTTTTCTTTCCCAGGGAAAATGGCCAAAAGATGCGCCCGGGGGCCCCTGGCCGTGACTGCAAAGAATCCTTATATCGAAGGATGGACCCCACACCGAAGATGTCCCCACCTCAAACTTGTGCTGCCCTGATAGACCCAATGGAGCCCTACAAACTGACATCAGGAACCTGGACTGCTGAGTTTTCTTTCCCAGGGAAAATGGAAAAAGGATGTGCCCAGGGGCCCCTGCCCCTGACTGCAAAGAATCCTTATATTGAAGGATGGACCCCACACCGAAGTTGTCCCCACCTCAAACTTGTGCTGCCCTGATAGACCCAAGGCAGCCCTACAAACTGACATCAGGAACCTGGACTGCTGAGTTTTCTTTCCCAGGGAAAATGGAAAAAGGATGTGCCCAGGGGCCCCTGGCCCTGACTGCAAAAAATCCTTATATCGAAGGATGGACCCCACACCGAAGTTGTCCCCACCTCAAACTTGTGCTGCCCTGATACATCCAAGGGAGCCCTTCAAACTGACATCAGGAACCTGGACTGCTGAGTTTTCTTTCCCAGGGAAAATGGAAAAAGGATGTGCTCAGGGGCCCCTGGGCAGGGACCTCACTGCAAAAAATCCTTATACCGAAGGATGGACCCCACACCGAAGTTGTCCCCACCTCAAACTTGTGCTGCCCTGATAGACCCAAGGGAGCCCTACAAACTGACATCAGGAACCTGGACTGCTGAGTTTTCTTTCCCAGGGAAAATGGAAAAAGGATGTGCCCGGGGGCCCCTGGCCCTGACTGCAAAAAATCCTTATATCGAAGGATGGACCCCACACCGAAGTTGTCCCCACCTCAAACTTGACCTGCCCTGATAGACCCAAGGCAGCCCTACAAACTGGCATCAGGAACCTGGACTGCTGAGTTTTCTTTCCCAGGGAAAATGGAAAAAGGATGTGCCCAGGGGCCCCTGGCCCTGGGCAGGGGCCTCACTGCAAAAAATCCTTATATCGAAGGATGGACCCCACACCGAAGCTGTCCCCACCTCAAACTTGTGCTGCCCTGATAGACCCAAGGCAGCCCTACAAACTGACATCAGGAACCTGGACTGCTGAGTTTTCTTTCCCAGGGAAAATGGAAAAAGGATGTCCCCGGGGGCCCCTGGCCCTGGGACGCTGGCCCTGACTGCAAAAAATCCTTATATCGAAGGATGGATCCCACACCGAAGTTGTCCCCACCTCAAACTTGTGCTGCCCTGATAGACCCAAGGGAGCCCTACAAACTGACATCAAGAACCTGGACTGCTGAGTTTTCTTTCCCAGGTAAAATGGAAAAAGGATGTGCCCGGGGGCCCCTGGCCCTAACTGCAAAAAATCCTTATATCGAAGGATGGACCCCACACCGAAGTTCTGCCCACTTCAAACTCGTGCTGCCCTGATAGACCCAAGGGAGCCCTACAAACTGACATCAAGAACCTGGACTGCTGAGTTTTCTTTCCCAGGGAAAATGGAAAAAGGATGTGCCCGGGGGCCCCTGGTCCTGACTGCAAAGAATCCTTATATCGAAGGATGGACCCCACACCGAAGTTGTGCCCACCTCAAACTTGTGCTGCCCTGATAGACCCAAGGGAGCCCTACAAACTGACATCAGGAACCTGGACTGCTGAGTTTTCTTTCCCAGGGAAAATGGAAAAAGGATGTGCCCAGGGGCCTCTGGCCCTGACTGCAAAGAATCCTTATATCGAAGGATGGACCCCACACCGAAGATGTCCCCACCTCAAACTTGTGCTGCCCTGATACACCCAAGGGAGCCCTACAAACTGACATCAGGAACCTGGACTGCTGAGTTTTCTTTCCCAGGGAAAATGGAAAAAGGATGTGCCCGGGGGCCCCTGGCCCTAACTGCAAAAAATCCTTATATCGAAGGATGGACCCCACACCGAAGTTCTGCCCACTTCAAACTTGTGCTGCCCTGATAGACCCAAGGGAGCCCTACAAACTGACATCAGGAACCTGGACTGCTGAGTTTTCTTTCCCAGGGAAAATGGAAAAAGGATGTGCCCGGGGGCCCCTGGCCCTGACTGCAAAGAATCCTTATATCGAAGGATGGACCCCACACCGAAGTTGTCCCCACCTCAAACTTGTGCTGCCCTGATAGACCCAAGGGAGCCCTACAAACTGACATCAGGAACCTCGACTACTGAGTTTTCTTTCCCAGGGAAAATGGAAAAAGGATGTGCCCGGGGGCCCCTGGCCATGACTGCAAAAAATCCTAATATCAAAGGATGGACCCCACACCGAAGTTGTCCCCACCTCAAACTTGTGCTGCCCTGATAGACCCAAGGGAGCCCTACAAACTGACATCAGGAACCTCGACTACTGAGTTTTCTTTCCCAGGGAAAATGGCCAAAAGATGCGCCCGGGGGCCCCTGGCCCTGACTGCAAAGAATCCTTATATCGAAGGATGGACCCCACACCGAAGTTGTGCCCACCTCAAACTTGTGCTGCCCTGATAGACCCAAGGGAGCCCTACAAACTGACATCAGCAACCTGGACTGCTGAGTTTTCTTTCCCAGGGAAAATGGAAAAAGGATGTGCCCAGCGGCTCCTGGCCCTGACTGCAAAGAATCCTTATATCGAAGGATGGACCCCACACCGAAGATGTCCCCACCTCAAACTTGTGCTGCCCTGATAGACCCAAGGGAGCCCTACAAACTGACATCAGGAACCTGGACTGCTGAGTTTTCTTTCCCAGGGAAAATGGAAAAAGGATGTGCCCAGGGGCCCATGGCCCTGGGCCCCTGGCCCTGACTGCAAAAAATCCTTATATCGAAGGATGGACCCCACACCGATGTTGTCCCCACCTCAAACTTGTGCTGCCCTGATACATCCAAGGGAGCCCTACAAACTGACATCAGGAACCTGGACTGCTGAGTTTTCTTTCCCAGGGAAAATGGAAAAAGGATGTGCCCAGGGGCCCCTGCCCCTGACTGCAAAAAATCCTTATATCGAAGGATGGACCCCACACCGAAGTTGTCCCCACGTCAAACTTGTGCTGCCCTGATACACCCAAGGGAGCCCTACAAACTGACATCAGGAACCTGGACTGCTGAGTTTTCTTTCCCAGGGAAAATGGCCAAAAGATGCGCCCGGGGGCCCCTGGCCCTGACTGCAAAGAATCCTTATATCGAAGGATGGACCCCACACCGAAGTTGTCCCCACCTCAAACTTGTGCTGCCCTGATACACCCAAGGGAGCCCTACAAACTGACATCAGGAACCTGGACTGCTGAGTTTTCTTTCCCAGGGAAAATGGAAAAAGGATGTGCCCGGGGGCCCCTGGTCCTGACTGCAAAGAATCCTTATATCGAAGGATGGACCCCACACCGAAGTTGTCCCCACCTCAAACTTGTGCTGCCCTGATAGACCCAAGGGAGCCCTACAAACTGACACCAGGAACCTCGACTACTGAGTTTTCTTTCCCAGGGAAAATGGAAAAAGGATGTACCCGGGGGCCCCTGCCCATGACTGCAAAAAATCCTAATATCAAAGGATGGACCCCACACCGAAGTTGTCCCCACCTCAAACTTGTGCTGCCCTGATAGACGCAAGGGAGCCCTACAAACTGACATCAGGAACCTGGACTGCTGAGTTTTCTTTCCCAGGGAAAATGGAAAAAGGATGTGCCCAGGGGCCCCTGGCCCTGGGCCCCTGGCCCTGACTGCAAAAAATCCTTATATCAAAGGATGGACCCCACACCGAAGTTGTCCCCACCTCAAACTTGTGCTGCCCTGATACATCCAAGGGAGCCCTACAAACTGACATCAGGAACCTGGACTGCTGAGTTTTCTTTCCCAGGGAAAATGGAAAAAGGATGTGCCCAGGGGCCCCTGCCCCTGACTGCAAAAAATCCTTATATCGAAGGATGGACCCCACACCGAAGTTGTCCCCACCTCAAACTTGTGCTGCCCTGATACACCCAAGGGAGCCCTACAAACTGACATCAGGAACCTGGACTGCTGAGTTTTCTTTCCCAGGGAAAATGGCCAAAAGATGCGCCGGGGGCCCCTGGCCCTGACTGCAAAAAATCCTTATATCGAAGGATGGACCCCACACCGAAGTTGTCCCCACCTCAAACTTGTGCTGCCCTGATAGACCCAAAGGAGCCCTACAAACTGACATCAGCAACCTGGACTGCTGAGTTTTCTTTCCCAGGGAAAATGGAAAAAGGATGTGCCCAGCGGCTCCTGGCCCTGACTGCAAAGAATCCTTATATCGAAGGATGGACCCCACACCGAAGATGTCCCCACCTCAAACTTGTGCTGCCCTGATAGACCCAAGGGAGCCCTACAAACTGACATCAGGAACCTGGACTGCTGAGTTTTCTTTCCCAGGGAAAATGGAAAAAGGATGTGCCCAGGGGCCCCTGGCCCTGACTGCAAAAAATCCTTATATCGAAGGATGGACCCCACACCGATGTTGTCCCCACCTCAAACTTGTGCTGCCCTGATACATCCAAGGGAGCCCTACAAACTGACATCAGGAACCTGGACTGCTGAGTTTTCTTTCCCAGGGAAAATGGAAAAAGGATGTGCCCAGGGGCCCCTGGCCCTGGGCCCCTGGCCCTGACTGCAAAAAATCCTTATATCGAAGGATGGATCCCTCACCGAAGTTGTCCCCACCTCAAACTTGTGCTGCCCTGATAGACCCAAGGGAGCCCTACAAACTGACATCAAGAACCTGGACTGCTGAGTTTTCTTTCCCAGGTAAAACGGAAAAAGGATGTGCCCGGGGGCCCCTGGCCCTAACTGCAAAAAATCCTTATATCGAAGGATGGACCCCACACCGAAGTTCTGCCCACTTCAAACTTGTGCTGCCCTGATAGACCCAAGGGAGCCCTACAAACTGACATCAGGAACCTGGACTGCTGAGTTTTCTTTCCCAGGGAAAATGGAAAAAGGATGTGCCCGGGGGCCCCTGGTCCTGACTGCAAAGAATCCTTATATCGAAGGATGGACCCCACACCGAAGTTGTCCCCACCTCAAACTTGTGCTGCCCTGATAGACCCAAGGGAGCCCTACAAACTGACATCAGGAAGCTCGACTGCTGAGTTTTCTTTCCCAGGGAAAATGGAAAAAGGATGTGCCCGGGGGCCCCTGGCCATGACTGCAAAAAATCCTAATATCAAAGGATGGACCCCACACCGAAGTTGTCCCCACCTCAAACTTGTGCTGCCCTGATACACCCAAGGGAGCCCTACAAACTGACATCAAGAACCTGGACTGCTGAGTTTTCTTTCCCAGGGAAAATGGAAAAAGGATGTGCCCAGGGGCCTCTGGCCCTGACTGCAAAGAATCCTTATATCGAAGGATGGACCCCACACCGAAGATGTCCCCACCTCAAACTTGTGCTGCCCTGATAGACCCAAGGGAGCCCTACAAACTGACATCAGGAACCTGGACTGCTGAGTTTTCTTTCCCAGGGAAAATGGGAAAAGGATGTGCCCGGGGGCCCCTGGCCCTGGGCTGGGTCCTCACTGCAAAGAATCCTTATATCGATAGATGGACCCCACTCCAAAGTTGTCCCCACCTCAAACTTGTGCTGCCCTGATAGACCCAAGGGAGCCCTACAAACTGACATCAGGAACCTGGACTGCTGAGTTTTCTTTCCCAGGGAAAATGGAAAAAGGATGTGCCCAGGGGCCCCTGGCCCTGGGCCCCTGGCCCTGACTGCAAAAAATCCTTATATCAAAGGATGGACCCCACACCGAAGTTGTCCCCACCTCAAACTTGTGCTGCCCTGATACATCCAAGGGAGCCCTACAAACTGACATCAGGAACCTGGACTGCTGAGTTTTCTTTCCCAGGGAAAATGGAAAAAGGATGTGCCCAGGGGCCCCTGCCCCTGACTGCAAAAAATCCTTATATCGAAGGATGGACCCCACACCGAAGTTGTCCCCACCTCAAACTTGTGCTGCCCTGATAGACCCAAGGGAGCCCTACAAACTGACATCAGGAACCTGGACTGCTGAGTTTTCTTTCCCAGGGAAAATGGCCAAAAGGTGCGCCCGGGGGCCCCTGGCCCTGACTGCAAAAAATCCTTATATCGAAGGATGGACCCCACACCGAAGTTGTCCCCACCTCAAACTTGTGCTGCCCTGATGGACCCAAGGGACCCCTACAAACTGACATCAGGAACCTGGACTGCTGAGTTTTCTTTCCCAGGGAAAATGGAAAAAGGATGTGCCCAGCGGCTCCTGGCCCTGACTGCAAAGAATCCTTATATCGAAGGATGGACCCCACACCGAAGATGTCCCCACCTCAAACTTGTGCTGCCCTGATAGACCCAAGGCAGCCCTACAAACTGACATCAGGAACCTGGACTGCTGAGTTTTCTTTCCCAGGGAAAATGGAAAAAGGATGTGCCCAGGGGCCCATGGCCCTGGGCCCCTGGCCCTGACTGCAAAAAATCCTTATATCGAAGGATGGACCCCACACCGAAGTTGTCCCCACCTCAAACTTGTGCTGCCCTGATACATCCAAGGGAGCCCTACAAACTGACATCAGGAACCTGGACTGCTGAGTTTTCTTTCCCAGGGTAAATGGAAAAAGGATGTGCCCAGGGGCCCCTGGCCCTGACTGCAAAAAATCCTTATATCGAAGGATGGACCCCACACCGAAGTTGTCCCCACCTCAAACTTGTGCTGCCCTGATAGACCCAAGGGAGCCCTACAAACTGACATCAGGAACCTGGACTGCTGAGTTTTCTTTCCCAGGGAAAATGGAAAAAGGATGTGCTCAGGGGCCCCTGGCCCTGACTGCAAAAAATCCTTATATCGAAGGATGGACCCCACACCGAAGTTGTCCCCACCTCAAACTTGTGCTGCCCTGATAGACCCAAGGGAGCCCTACAAAGTGACATCAGGAACCTGGACTGCTGAGTTTTCTTTCCCAGGGAAAATGGAAAAAGGATGTGCCCGGGGGCCCCTGGCCCTGACTGCAAAAAATCCTTATATCGAAGGATGGACCCCACACCGAAGTTGTCCCCACCTCAAACTTGACCTGCCCTGATAGACCCAAGGCAGCCCTACAAACTGGCATCAGGAACCTGGACTGCTGAGTTTTCTTTCCCAGGGAAAATGGAAAAAGGATGTGCCCAGGGGCCCCTGGCCCTGGGCAGGGGCCTCACTGCAAAAAATCCTTATATCGAAGGATGGACCCCACACCGAAGCTGTCCCCACCTCAAACTTGTGCTGCCCTGATAGACCCAAGGTAGCCCTACAAACTGACATCAGGAACCTGGACTGCTGAGTTTTCTTTCCCAGGGAAAATGGAAAAAGGATGTGCCCAGGGGCTCCTGGCCCTGACTGCAAAGAATCCTTATATCGAAGGATGGCCCCACACCGAAGATGTCCCCACCTCAAACTTGTGCTGCCCTGATAGACCCAAGGGAGCCCTACAAACTGACATCAGGAACCTGGACTGCTGAGTTTTCTTTCCCAGGGAAAATGGGAAAAGGATGTGCCCGGGGGCCCCTGGCCCTGGGCTGGGTCCTCACTGCAAAGAATCCTTATATCGAAGGATGGACCCCACTCTAAAGTTGTCCCCACCTCAAACTTGTGCTGCCCTGATAGACCCAAGGGAGCCCTACAAACTGACATCAGGAACCTGGACTGCTGAGTTTTCTTTCCCAGGGAAAATGGAAAAAGGATGAGCCCAGCGGCTCCTGGCCCTGACTGCAAAGAATCCTTATATCGAAGGATGGACCCCACACCGAAGATGTCCCCACCTCAAACTTGTGCTGCCCTGATAGACCCAAGGGAGCCCTACAAAATGACATCAGGAACCTGGACTGCTGAGTTTTCTTTCCCAGGGAAAATGGAAAAAGGATGTGCCCAGGGGCCCCTGGCCCTGGGCCCCTGGCCCTGACTGCAAAAAATCCTTATATCAAAGGATGGACCCCACACCGAAGTTGTCCCCACCTCAAACTTGTGCTGCCCTGATACATCCAAGGGAGCCCTACAAACTGACATCAGGAACCTGGACTGCTGAGTTTTCTTTCCCAGGGAAAATGGAAAAAGGATGTGCCCAGGGGCCCCTGCCCCTGACTGCAAAAAATCCTTATATCGAAGGATGGACCCCACACCGAAGTTGTCCCCACCTCAAACTTGTGCTGCCCTGATAGACCCAAGGGAGCCCTACAAACTGACATCAGGAACCTGGACTGCTGAGTTTTCTTTCCCAGGGAAAATGGCCAAAAGATGCGCCCGGGGGCCCCTGGCCCTGACTGCAAAAAATCCTTATATCGAAGGATGGACCCCACACCGAAGTTGTCCCCACCTCAGACTTGTGCTGCCCTGATAGACCCAAGGGAGCCCTACAAACTGACATCAGCAACCTGGACTGCTGAGTTTTCTTTCCCAGGGAAAATGGAAAAAGGATGTGCCCAGCGGCTCCTGGCCCTGACTGCAAAGAATCCTTATATCGAAGGATGGACCCCACACCGAAGATGTCCCCACCTCAAACTTGTGCTGCCCTGATAGACCCAAGGGAGCCCTACAAACTGACATCAGGAACCTGGACTGCTGAGTTTTCTTTCCCAGGGAAAATGGAAAAAGGATGTGCCCAGGGGCCCATGACCCTGGGCCCCTGGCCCTGACTGCAAAAAATCCTTATATCGAAGGATGGACACCACACCGATGTTGTCCCCACCTCAAACTTGTGCTGCCCTGATACATCCAAGGGAGCCCTACAAACTGACATCAGGAACCTGGACTGCTGAGTTTTCTTTCCCAGGGAAAATGGAAAAAGGATGTGCCCAGGGGCCCCTGGCCCTGACTGCAAAAAATCCTTATATCGAAGGATGGACCCCACACTGAAGTTGTCCCCACCTCAAACTTCTGCTGCCCTGATAGACCCAAGGGAGCCCTACAAACTGACATCAGGAACCTGGACTGCTGAGTTTTCTTTCCCAGGGTAAATGGAAAAAGGATGTGCCCAGGGGCCCCTGGCCCTGACTGCAAAAAATCCTTATATCGAAGGATGGACCCCACGCCGAAGTTGTCCCCACCTCAAACTTGTGCTGCCCTGATAGACCCAAGGGAGCCCTACAAACTGACATCAGGAACCTGGACTGCTGAGTTTTCTTTCCCAGGGAAAATGGAAAAAGGATGTGCCCAGGGGCCCATGGCCCTGGGCCCCTGGCCCTGACTGCAAAAAATCCTGATATCGAAGGATGGACCCCACACCGATGTTGTCCCCACCTCAAACTTTTGCTGCCCTGATACATCCAAGGGAGCCCTACAAACTGACATCAGGAACCTGGACTGCTGAGTTTTCTTTCCCAGGGAAAATGGAAAAAGGAGGTGCCCAGGGGCCCCTGGCCCTGACTGCAAAAAATCCTTATATCGAAGGATGGACCCCACACCGAAGTTGTCCCCACCTCAAACTTGTGCTGCCCTGATAGACCCAAGGGAGCCCTACAAACTGACATCAGGAACCTGGACTGCTGAGTTTTCTTTCCCAGGGAAAATGGAAAAAGGATGTGCCCAGGGGCTCCTGGCCCTGACTGCAAAGAATCCTTATATCGAAGGATGGACCCCACACCGAAGATGTCCCCACCTCAAACTTGTGCTGCCCTGATAGACCCAAGGCAGCCCTACAAACTGACATCAGGAACCTGGACTGCTGAGTTTTCTTTCCCAGGGAAAATGGAAAAAGGATGTGCCCAGGGGCCCCTGGCCCTGACTGCAAAAAATCCTTATATCGAAGGATGGACCCCACACCGAAGTTGTCCCCACCTCAAATTTGTGCTGCCCTGATACATCCAAGGGAGCCCTACAAACTGACATCAGGAACCTGGACTGCTGAGTTTTCTTTCCCAGGGAAAATGGAAAAATGATGTGCCCAGGGGCCTCTGGCCCTGGGCTGGGACCTCACTGCAAAGAATCCTTATATCGAAGGATGGACCCCACACCGAAGTTGTCCCCACCTCAAACTTGTGCTGCCCTGATACACCCAAGGGAGCCCTACAAACTGACATCCGGAACCTGGACTGCTAAGTTTTCTTTCCCAGGGAAAATGGAAAAAGGATGTGCCCATGGGCCCCTGGCCATGACTGCAAAAAATCCTTATACCGAAGGATGGACCCCACACCGAAGTTGTGCCCACCTCAAACTTGTGCTGCCCTGATAGACCCAAGGGAGCCCTACAAACTGACATCCGGAACCTGGACTGCTGAGTTTTCTTTCCCAGGGAAAATGGAAAAAGGATGTGCTCAGGGGCCCCTGGGCAGGGACCTCACTGCAAAAAATCCTTATATCGAAGGATGGACCCCACACCGAAGTTGTCCCCACCTCAAACTTGTGCTGCCCTGATAGACCCAAGGGAGCCCTACAAACTGACATCAGCAACCTGGACTGCTGAGTTTTCTTTCCCAGGGAAAATGGAAAAAGGATGTGCCCGGGGGCCCCTGGCCCTGACTGCAAAAAATCCTTATATCGAAGGATGGACCCCACACCGAAGTTGTCCCCACCTCAAACTTGTGCTGCCCTGATAGACCCAAGGCAGCCCTACAAACTGACATCAGGAACCTGGACTGCTGAGTTTTCTTTCCCAGGGAAAATGGAAAAAGGATGTGCCCAGGGGCCCCTGGCTCTGGGCAGGGGCCTCACTGCAAAAAATCCTTATATCGAAGGATGGACCCCACACCGAAGCTGTCCCCACCTCAAACTTGTGCTGCCCTGATACATCCAAGGGAGCCCTACAAACTGACATCAGGAACCTGGACTGCTGAGTTTTCTTTCCCAGGGAAAATGGAAAAAGGATGTGCCCAGGGGCCCATGGCCCTGGGCCCCTGGCCCTGACTGCAAAAAATCCTTATATCGAAGGATGGACCCCACTCCAAAGTTGTCCCCACCTCAAACTTGTGCTGCCCTGATAGACCCAAGGGAGCCCTACAAACTGACATCAGGAACCTGGACTGCTGAGTTTTCTTTCCCAGGGAAAATGGAAAAAGGATGTGCCCAGGGGCCCCTGGCCCTGACTGCAAAAAATCCTTATATCGAAGGATGGACCCCACGCCGAAGTTGTCCCCACCTCAAACTTGTGCTGCCCTGATAGACCCAAGGGAGCCCTACAAACTGACATCAGGAACCTGGACTGCTGAGTTTTCTTTCCCAGGGAAAATGGAAAAAGGATGTGCTCAGGGGCCCCTGGGCAGGGACCTCACTGCAAAAAATCCTTATATCGAAGGATGGACCCCACACCGAAGTTGTCCCCACCTCAAACTTGTGCTGCCCTGATAGACCCAAGGGAGCCCTACAAACTGACATCAGCAACCTGGACTGCTGAGTTTTCTTTCCCAGGGAAAATGGAAAAAGGATGTGCCCGGGGGCCCCTGGCCCTAACTGCAAAAAATCCTTATATCGAAGGATGGACCCCACACCGAAGTTCTGCCCACTTCAAACTTTTGCTGCCCTGATAGACCCAAGGGAGCCCTACAAACTGACATCAAGAACCTGGACTGCTGAGTTTTCTTTCCCAGGGAAAATGGAAAAAGGAGGTGCCCGGGGGCCCCTGGCCCTAACTGCAAAAAATCCTTATATCGAAGGATGGACCCCACACCGAAGTTCTGCCCACTTCAAACTTGTGCTGCCCTGATAGACCCAAGGGAGCCCTACAAACTGACATCAAGAACCTGGACTGCTGAGTTTTCTTTCCCAGGGAAAATGGAAAAAGGAGGTGCCCGGGGGCCCCTGGCCCTGACTGCAAAGAATCCTTATATCGAAGGATGGACCCCACACCGAAGTTGTCCCCACCTCAAACTTGTGCTGCCCTGATACACCCAAGGGAGCCCTACAAACTGACATCAGGAACCTGGACTGCTGAGTTTTCTTTCCCAGGGAAAATGGAAAAAGGATGTGCCCAGGGGCCCCTGGCCCTGACTGCAAAAAATCTTTATATCGAAGGATGCACCCCACACCGAAGTTGTCCCCACCTCAAACTTGTGCTGCCCTGATAGACCCAAGGGAGCCCTACAAACTGACATCAGGAACCTGGACTGCTGAGTTTTCTTTCCCAGGGAAAATGGAAAAAGGATGTGCCCGGGGGCCCCTTGCCCTGGACTGGGACCTCACTGCAAAGAATCCTTATATCGAAGGATGGACCCCACTCCAAAGTTGTCCCCACCTCAAACTTGTGCTGCCCTGATAGACCCAAGGGAGCCCTACAAACTGACATCAGGAACCTGGACTGCTGAGTTTTCTTTCCCAGGGAAAATGGAAAAATGGTGTGCCCAGGGGCCTCTGGCCCTGGGCTGGGACCTCACTGCAAAGAATCCTTATATCGAAGGATGGACCCCACACCGAAGTTGTCCCCACCTCAAACTTGTGCTGCCCTGATAGACCCAAGGGAGCCCTACAAACTGACATCCGGAACCTGGACTGCTGAGTTTTCTTTCCCAGGGAAAATGGAAAAAGGATGTGCCCATGGGCCCCTGGCCATGACTGCAAAAACTCCTTATATCGAAGGATGGACCCCACACCGAAGTTGTCCCCACCTCAAACTTGTGCTGCCCTGATAGACCCAAGGGAGCCCTACAAACTGACATCAGGAACCTGGACTGCTGAGTTTTCTTTCCCAGGGAAAATGGAAAAAGGATGTGCCCAGGGGCCCCTGGCCCTGACTGCAAAGAATCCTTATATCGAAGGATGCACCCCACACCAAAGTTGTCCCCACCTCAAACTTGTGCTGCCCTGATAGACCCAAGGCAGCCCTACAAACTGACATCAGGAACCTGGACTGCTGAGTTTTCTTTCCCAGGGAAAATGGAAAAAGGATGTGCCCAGGGGCCCATGGCCCTGGGCCCCTGGCCCTGACTGCAAAAAATCCTTATATCAAAGGATGGACCCCACACCGAAGTTGTCCCCACCTCAAACTTGTGCTGCCCTGATACATCCAAGGGAGCCCTACAAACTGACATCAGGAACCTGGACTGCTGAGTTTTCTTTCCCAGGGAAAATGGAAAAAGGATGTGCCCAGGGGCCCCTGGCCATGACTGCAAAAAATCCTTATATCGAAGGATGGACCCCACACCGAAGTTGTGCCCACCTCAAACTTGTGCTGCCCTGATAGACCCAAGGGAGCCCTACAAACTGACATCAGGAACCTGGACTGCTGAGTTTTCTTTCCCAGGGAAAATGGAAAAAGGATGTGCTCAGGGGCCCCTGGGCAGGGACCTCACTGCAAAAAATCCTTATATCGAAGGATGGACCCCACACCGAAGTTGTCCCCACCTCAAACTTGTGCTGCCCTGATAGACCCAAGGGAGCCCTACAAACTGACATCAGCAACCTGGACTGCTGAGTTTTCTTTCCCAGGGAAAATGGAAAAAGGATGTGCCCGGGGGCCCCTGGCCCTGACTGCAAAAAATCCTTATATCGAAGGATGGACCCCACACCGAAGTTGTCCCCACCTCAAACTTGTGCTGCCCTGATAGACCCAAGGGAGCCCTACAAACTGACATCAGGAACCTGGACTGCTGAGTTTTCTTTCCCAGGGAAAATGGAAAAAGGATGTGCCCAGGGGCCCCTGGCCCTGGGCCCCTGGCCCTGACTGCAAAAAATCCTTATATCGAAGGATGGACCCCACACCGAAGTTGTCCCCACCTCAAACTTGTGCTGCCCTGATACATCCAAGGGAGCCCTACAAACTGACATCAGGAACCTGGACTGCTGAGTTTTCTTTCCCAGGGAAAATGGAAAAAGGATGTGCCCAGGGGCCCCTGGCCCTGACTGCAAAAAATCCTTATATCGAAGGATGGACCCCACACCGAAGTTGTCCCCACCTCAAACTTGTGCTGCCCTGATAGACCCAAGAGAGCCCTACAAACTGACATCCGGAACCTGGACTGCTGAGTTTTCTTTCCCAGGGAAAATGGAAAAAGGATGTGCTCAGGGGCCCCTGGGCAGGGACCTCACTGCAAAAAATCCTTATATCGAAGGATGGACCCCACACCGAAGTTGTCCCCACCTCAAACTTGTGCTGCCCTGATA
The DNA here is from genome assembly GCF_050655825.1 of Lonchura striata. NCBI lineage: Eukaryota > Metazoa > Chordata > Aves > Passeriformes > Estrildidae > Lonchura > Lonchura striata. Next base: position 7,150,755 of record NC_140733.1, on the reverse strand, counting down.
GACCCAAGGGAGCCCTACAAACTGACATCAGGAACCTGGACTGCTGAGTTTTCTTTCCCAGGGAAAATGGAAAAAGGATGTGCCCAGCGGCTCCTAGCCCTGACTGCAAAGAATCCTTATATCGAAGGATGGACCCCACACCGAAGATGTCCCCACCTCAAACTTGTGCTGCCCTGATAGACCCAAGGGAGCCCTACAAACTGACATCAGGAACCTGGACTGCTGAGTTTTCTTTCCCAGGGAAAATGGAAAAATGATATGCCCAGGGGCCTCTGGCCCTGGGCTGGGACCTCACTGCAAAGAATCCTTATATCGAAGGATGGACCCCACACCGAAGTTGTCCCCACCTCAAACTTGTGCTGCCCTGATAGACCCAAGGGAGCCCTACAAACTGACATCCGGAACCTGGACTGCTAAGTTTTCTTTCCCAGGGAAAATGGAAAAAGGATATGCCCATGGGCCCCTGGCCATGACTGCAAAAAATCCTTATATCGAAGGATGGACCCCACACCGAAGTTGTCCCCACCTCAAACTTGTGCTGCCCTGCTAGACCCAATGGAGCCCTACAAACTGACATCAGGAACCTGGACTGCTGAGTTTTCTTTCCCAGGGAAAATGGAAAAAGGATGTGCCCAGGGGCCCCTGGCCCTGACTGCAAAGAATCCTTATATCGAAGGATGCACCCCACACCAAAGTTGTCCCCACCTCAAACTTGTGCTGCCCTGATAGACCCAAGGCAGCCCTACAAACTGACATCAGGAACCTGGACTGCTGAGTTTTCTTTCCCAGGGAAAATGGAAAAAGGATGTGCCCAGGGGCCCCTGGCCCTGGGCCCCTGGCCCTGACTGCAAAAAATCCTTATATCGAAGGATGGACCCCACACCGAAGTTGTCCCCACCTCAAACTTGTGCTGCCCTGATAGACCCAAGGGAGCCCTACAAACTGACATCCGGAACCTGGACTGCTGAGTTTTCTTTCCCAGGGAAAATGGAAAAAGGATGTGCTCAGGGGCCCCTGGGCAGGGACCTCACTGCAAAAAATCCTTATATCGAAGGATGGACCCCACACCGAAGTTGTCCCCACCTCAAACTTGTGCTGCCCTGATAGACCCAAGGGAGCCCTACAAACTGACATCAGGAACCTGGACTGCTGAGTTTTCTTTCCCAGGGAAAATGGAAAAAGGATGTGCCCAGGGGCCCCTGGCTCTGGGCAGGGGCCTCACTGCAAAAAATCCTTATATCGAAGGATGGACCCCACCCCGAAGCTGTCCCCACCTCAAACTTGTGCTGCCCTGATAGACCCAAGGCAGCCCTACAAACTGACATCAGGAACCTGGACTGCTGAGTTTTCTTTCCCAGGTAAAATGGAAAAAGGATGTGCCCGGGGGCCCCTGGCCCTAACTGCAAAAAATCCTTATATCGAAGGATGGACCCCACACCGAAGTTCTGCTCACTTCAAACTTGTGCTGCCCTGATAGACCCAAGGGATCCCTACAAACTGACATCAAGAACCTGGACTGCTGAGTTTTCTTTCCCAGGGAAAATGGAAAAAGGAGGTGCCCGGGGGCCCCTGGCCCGGACTGCAAAGAATCCTTATATCGAAGGATGGACCCCACACCGAAGTTGTCCCCACCTCAAACTTGTGCTGCCCTGATACACCCAAGGGAGCCCTACAAACTGACATCAGGAACCTGGACTGCTGAATTTTCTTTCCCAGGGAAAATGGAAAAAGGATGTGCCCAGGGGCCCCTGGCCCTGACTGCAAAAAATCTTTATATCGAAGGATGCACCCCACACCGAAGTTGTCCCCACCTCAAACTTGTGCTGCCCTGATAGACCCAAGGGAGCCCTACAAACTGACATCAGGAACCTGGACTGCTGAGTTTTCTTTCCCAGGGAAAATGGGAAAAGGATGTGCCCGGGGGCCCCTGGCCCTGGGCTGGGACCTCACTGCAAAGAATCCTTATATCTAAGGATGGACCCCACTCCAAAGTTGTCCCCACCTCAAACTTGTGCTGCCCTGATAGACCCAAGGGAGCCCTACAAACTGACATCAGCAACCTGGACTGCTGAGTTTTCTTTCCCAGGGAAAATGGAAAAAGGATGTGCCCAGCGGCTCCTGGCCCTGACTGCAAAGAATCCTTATATCGAAGGATGGACCCCACACCGAAGATGTCCCCACCTCAAACTTGTGCTGCCCTGATAGACCCAAGGGAGCCCTACAAACTGACATCAGGAACCTGGACTGCTGAGTTTTCTTTCCCAGGGAAAATGGAAAAAGGATGTGCCCAGGGGCCCCTGGCCCTGACTGCAAAAAATCCTTATATCGAAGGATGGACCCCACACCGAAGTTGTCCCCACCTCAAACTTGTGCTGCCCTGATAGACCCAAGGGAGCCCTACAAACTGACATCAGGAACCTGGACTGCTGAGTTTTCTTTCCCAGGGAAAATGGAAAAAGGATGTGCCCAGGGGCCCCTGGCCCTGACTGCAAAAAATCCTTATATCGAAGGATGGACCCCACGCCGAAGTTGTCCCCACCTCAAACTTGTGCTGCCCTGATAGACCCAAGGGAGCCCTACAAACTGACATCAGGAACCTGGACTGCTGAGTTTTCTTTCCCAGGGAAAATGGAAAAAGGATGTGCCCAGGGGCCCCTGGCCCTGACTGCAAAAAATCCTTATATCGAAGGATGGACCCCACACCGAAGTTGTCCCCACCTCAAACTTGTGCTGCCCTGATAGACCCAAGGCAGCCCTACAAACTGACATCAGGAACCTGGACTGCTGAGTTTTCTTTCCCAGGGAAAATGGAAAAAGGATGTGCCCAGGGGCCCATGGCCCTGGGCCCCTGGCCCTGACTGCAAAAAATCCTGATATCGAAGGATGGACCCCACACCGATGTTGTCCCCACCTCAAACTTCTGCTGCCCTGATACATCCAAGGGAGCCCTACAAACTGACATCAGGAACCTGGACTGCTGAGTTTTCTTTCCCAGGGAAAATGGAAAAAGGAGGTGCCCAGGGGCCCCTGGCCCTGACTGCAAAAAATCCTTATATCGAAGGATGGACCCCACACCGAAGTTGTCCCCACCTCAAACTTGTGCTGCCCTGATAGACCCAAGGGAGCCCTACAAACTGACATCAGGAACCTGGACTGCTGAGTTTTCTTTCCCAGGGAAAATGGAAAAAGGATGTGCCCAGGGGCTCCTGGCCCTGACTGCAAAGAATCCTTATATCGAAGGATGGACCCCACACCGAAGATGTCCCCACCTCAAACTTGTGCTGCCCTGATAGACCCAAGGGAGCCCTACAAACTGACATCAGGAACCTGGACTGCTGAGTTTTCTTTCCCAGGGAAAATGGAAAAAGGATGTGCCCAGGGGCCCCTGGCCCTGACTGCAAAAAATCCTTATATCGAAGGATGGACCCCACACCGAAGTTGTCCCCACCTCAAACTTGTGCTGCCCTGATACATCCAAGGGAGCCCTACAAACTGACATCAGGAACCTGGACTGCTGAGTTTTCTTTCCCAGGGAAAATGGAAAAAGGAGGTGCCCAGGGGCCCCTGGCCCTGACTGCAAAAAATCCTTATATCGAAGGATGGACCCCACACCGAAGTTGTCCCCACCTCAAACTTGTGCTGCCCTGATAGACCCAAGGGAGCCCTACAAACTGACATCAGGAACCTGGACTGCTGAGTTTTCTTTCCCAGGGAAAATGGAAAAAGGATGTGCCCAGGGGCTCCTGGCCCTGACTGCAAAGAATCCTTATATCGAAGGATGGACCCCACACCGAAGATGTCCCCACCTCAAACTTGTGCTGCCCTGATAGACCCAAGGGAGCCCTACAAACTGACATCAGGAACCTGGACTGCTGAGTTTTCTTTCCCAGGGAAAATGGAAAAAGGATGTGCCCAGGGGCCCCTGGCCCTGACTGCAAAGAATCCTTATATCTAAGGATGGACCCCACACCGAAGTTGTCCCCACCTCAAACTTGTGCTGCCCTGATAGACCCAAGAGAGCCCTACAAACTGACATCCGGAACCTGGACTGCTGAGTTTTCTTTCCCAGGGAAAATGGAAAAAGGATGTGCTCAGGGGCCCCTGGGCAGGGACCTCACTGCAAAAAATCCTTATATCGAAGGATGGACCCCACACCGAAGTTGTCCCCACCTCAAACTTGTGCTGCCCTGATAGACCCAAGGGAGCCCTACAAACTGACATCAGGAACCTGGACTGCTGAGTTTTCTTTCCCAGGGAAAATGGAAAAAGGATGTGCCCAGCGGCTCCTAGCCCTGACTGCAAAGAATCCTTATATCGAAGGATGGACCCCACACCGAAGATGTCCCCACCTCAAACTTGTGCTGCCCTGATAGACCCAAGGGAGCCCTACAAACTGACATCAGGAACCTGGACTGCTGAGTTTTCTTTCCCAGGGAAAATGGAAAAATGATAAGCCCAGGGGCCTCTGGCCCTGGGCTGGGACCTCACTGCAAAGAATCCTTATATCGAAGGATGGACCCCACACCGAAGTTGTCCCCACCTCAAACTTGTGCTGCCCTGATAGACCCAAGGGAGCCCTACAAACTGACATCCGGAACCTGGACTGCTAAGTTTTCTTTCCCAGGGAAAATGGAAAAAGGATATGCCCATGGGCCCCTGGCCATGACTGCAAAAAATCCTTATATCGAAGGATGGACCCCACACCGAAGTTGTCCCCACCTCAAACTTGTGCTGCCCTGCTAGACCCAATGGAGCCCTACAAACTGACATCAGGAACCTGGACTGCTGAGTTTTCTTTCCCAGGGAAAATGGAAAAAGGATGTGCCCAGGGGCCCCTGGCCCTGACTGCAAAGAATCCTTATATCGAAGGATGCACCCCACACCAAAGTTGTCCCCACCTCAAACTTGTGCTGCCCTGATAGACCCAAGGCAGCCCTACAAACTGACATCAGGAACCTGGACTGCTGAGTTTTCTTTCCCAGGGAAAATGGAAAAAGGATGTGCCCAGGGGCCCCTGGCCCTGGGCCCCTGGCCCTGACTGCAAAAAATCCTTATATCGAAGGATGGACCCCACACCGAAGTTGTCCCCACCTCAAACTTGTGCTGCCCTGATAGACCCAAGGGAGCCCTACAAACTGACATCCGGAACCTGGACTGCTGAGTTTTCTTTCCCAGGGAAAATGGAAAAAGGATGTGCTCAGGGGCCCCTGGGCAGGGACCTCACTGCAAAAAATCCTTATATCGAAGGATGGACCCCACACCGAAGTTGTGCCCACCTCAAACTTGTGCTGCCCTGATAGACCCAAGGGAGCCCTACAAACTGACATCAGGAACCTGGACTGCTGAGTTTTCTTTCCCAGGGAAAATGGAAAAAGGATGTGCCCAGGGGCCCCTGGCTCTGGGCAGGGGCCTCACTGCAAAAAATCCTTATATCGAAGGATGGACCCCACCCCGAAGCTGTCCCCACCTCAAACTTGTGCTGCCCTGATAGACCCAAGGCAGCCCTACAAACTGACATCAGGAACCTGGACTGCTGAGTTTTCTTTCCCAGGTAAAATGGAAAAAGGATGTGCCCGGGGGCCCCTGGCCCTAACTGCAAAAAATCCTTATATCGAAGGATGGACCCCACACCGAAGTTCTGCTCACTTCAAACTTGTGCTGCCCTGATAGACCCAAGGGATCCCTACAAACTGACATCAAGAACCTGGACTGCTGAGTTTTCTTTCCCAGGGAAAATGGAAAAAGGAGGTGCCCGGGGGCCCCTGGCCCGGACTGCAAAGAATCCTTATATCGAAGGATGGACCCCACACCGAAGTTGTCCCCACCTCAAACTTGTGCTGCCCTGATACACCCAAGGGAGCCCTACAAACTGACATCAGGAACCTGGACTGCTGAATTTTCTTTCCCAGGGAAAATGGAAAAAGGATGTGCCCAGGGGCCCCTGGCCCTGACTGCAAAAAATCTTTATATCGAAGGATGCACCCCACACCGAAGTTGTCCCCACCTCAAACTTGTGCTGCCCTGATAGACCCAAGGGAGCCCTACAAACTGACATCAGGAACCTGGACTGCTGAGTTTTCTTTCCCAGGGAAAATGGGAAAAGGATGTGCCCGGGGGCCCCTGGCCCTGGGCTGGGACCTCACTGCAAAGAATCCTTATATCTAAGGATGGACCCCACTCCAAAGTTGTCCCCACCTCAAACTTGTGCTGCCCTGATAGACCCAAGGGAGCCCTACAAACTGACATCAGCAACCTGGACTGCTGAGTTTTCTTTCCCAGGGAAAATGGAAAAAGGATGTGCCCAGCGGCTCCTGGCCCTGACTGCAAAGAATCCTTATATCGAAGGATGGACCCCACACCGAAGTTGTCCCCACCTCAAACTTGTGCTGCCCTGATAGACCCAAGGGAGCCCTACAAACTGACATCAGGAACCTGGACTGCTGAGTTTTCTTTCCCAGGGAAAATGGAAAAAGGATGTGCCCAGGGGCCCCTGGCCCTGACTGCAAAAAATCCTTATATCGAAGGATGGACCCCACGCCGAAGTTGTCCCCACCTCAAACTTGTGCTGCCCTGATAGACCCAAGGGAGCCCTACAAACTGACATCAGGAACCTGGACTGCTGAGTTTTCTTTCCCAGGGAAAATGGAAAAAGGATGTGCCCAGGGGCCCCTGGCCCTGACTGCAAAGAATCCTTATATCGAAGGATGGACCCCACACCGAAGTTGTCCCCACCTCAAACTTGTGCTGCCCTGATAGACCCAAGGCAGCCCTACAAACTGACATCAGGAACCTGGACTGCTGAGTTTTCTTTCCCAGGGAAAATGGAAAAAGGATGTGCCCAGGGGCCCATGGCCCTGGGCCCCTGGCCCTGACTGCAAAAAATCCTGATATCGAAGGATGGACCCCACACCGATGTTGTCCCCACCTCAAACTTCTGCTGCCCTGATACATCCAAGGGAGCCCTACAAACTGACATCAGGAACCTGGACTGCTGAGTTTTCTTTCCCAGGGAAAATGGAAAAAGGAGGTGCCCAGGGGCCCCTGGCCCTGACTGCAAAAAATCCTTATATCGAAGGATGGACCCCACACCGAAGTTGTCCCCACCTCAAACTTGTGCTGCCCTGATAGACCCAAGGGAGCCCTACAAACTGACATCAGGAACCTGGACTGCTGAGTTTTCTTTCCCAGGGAAAATGGAAAAAGGATGTGCCCAGGGGCTCCTGGCCCTGACTGCAAAGAATCCTTATATCGAAGGATGGACCCCACACCGAAGATGTCCCCACCTCAAACTTGTGCTGCCCTGATAGACCCAAGGGAGCCCTACAAACTGACATCAGGAACCTGGACTGCTGAGTTTTCTTTCCCAGGGAAAATGGAAAAAGGATGTGCCCAGGGGCCCCTGGCCCTGACTGCAAAAAATCCTTATATCGAAGGATGGACCCCACACCGAAGTTGTCCCCACCTCAAACTTGTGCTGCCCTGATACATCCAAGGGAGCCCTACAAACTGACATCAGGAACCTGGACTGCTGAGTTTTCTTTCCCAGGGAAAATGGAAAAATGATGTGCCCAGGGGCCTCTGGCCCTGGGCTGGGACCTCACTGCAAAGAATCCTTATATCGAAGGATGGACCCCACACCGAAGTTGTCCCCACCTCAAACTTGTGCTGCCCTGATACACCCAAGGGAGCCCTACAAACTGACATCCGGAACCTGGACTGCTGAGTTTTCTTTCCCAGGGAAAATGGAAAAAGGATGTGCCCAGGGGCCCCTGGCCATGACTGCAAAAAATCCTTATATCGAAGGATGGACCCCACACCGAAGTTGTGCCCACCTCAAACTTGTGCTGCCCTGATAGACCCAAGGGAGCCCTACAAACTGACATCCGGAACCTGGACTGCTGAGTTTTCTTTCCCAGGGAAAATGGAAAAAGGATGTGCTCAGGGGCCCCTGGGCAGGGACCTCACTGCAAAAAATCCTTATATCGAAGGATGGACCCCACACCGAAGTTGTCCCCACCTCAAACTTGTGCTGCCCTGATAGACCCAAGGGAGCCCTACAAACTGACATCAGCAACCTGGACTGCTGAGTTTTCTTTCCCAGGGAAAATGGAAAAAGGATGTGCCCGGGGGCCCCTGGCCCTGACTGCAAAAAATCCTTATATCGAAGGATGGACCCCACACCGAAGTTGTCCCCACCTCAAACTTGTGCTGCCCTGATAGACCCAAGGCAGCCCTACAAACTGACATCAGGAACCTGGACTGCTGAGTTTTCTTTCCCAGGGAAAATGGAAAAAGGATGTGCCCAGGGGCCCCTGGCTCTGGGCAGGGGCCTCACTGCAAAAAATCCTTATATCGAAGGATGGACCCCACACCGAAGCTGTCCCCACCTCAAACTTGTGCTGCCCTGATACATCCAAGGGAGCCCTACAAACTGACATCAGGAACCTGGACTGCTGAGTTTTCTTTCCCAGGGAAAATGGAAAAAGGATGTGCCCAGGGGCCCATGGCCCTGGGCCCCTGGCCCTGACTGCAAAAAATCCTTATATCGAAGGATGGACCCCACACCGAAGTTGTCCCCACCTCAAACTTGTGCTGCCCTGATAGACCCAAGGGAGCCCTACAAACTGACATCAGGAACCTGGACTGCTGAGTTTTCTTTCCCAGGGTAAATGGAAAAAGGATGTGCCCAGGGGCCCCTGGCCCTGACTGCAAAAAATCCTTATATCGAAGGATGGACCCCACGCCGAAGTTGTCCCCACCTCAAACTTGTGCTGCCCTGATAGACCCAAGGGAGCCCTACAAACTGACATCAGGAACCTGGACTGCTGAGTTTTCTTTCCCAGGGAAAATGGAAAAAGGATGTGCCCAGGGGCCCCTGGCCCTGACTGCAAAAAATCCTTATATCGAAGGATGGACCCCACACCGAAGTTGTCCCCACCTCAAACTTGTGCTGCCCTGATAGACCCAAGGCAGCCCTACAAACTGACATCAGGAACCTGGACTGCTGAGTTTTCTTTCCCAGGGAAAATGGAAAAATGATGTGCCCAGGGGCCTCTGGCCCTGGGCTGGGACCTCACTGCAAAGAATCCTTATATCGAAGGATGGACCCCACACCGAAGCTGTCCCCACCTCAAACTTGTGCTGCCCTGATAGACCCAAGGGAGCCCTACAAACTGACATCCGGAACCTGGACTGCTAAGTTTTCTTTCCCAGGGAAAATGGAAAAAGGATGTGCCCATGGGCCCCTGGCCATGACTGCAAAAAATCCTTATATCGAAGGATGGACCCCACACCGAAGTTGTGCCCACCTCAAACTTGTGCTGCCCTGATAGACCCAAGGGAGCCCTACAAACTGACATCCGGAACCTGGACTGCTGAGTTTTCTTTCCCAGGGAAAATGGAAAAAGGATGTGCTCAGGGGCCCCTGGGCAGGGACCTCACTGCAAAAAATCCTTATATCGAAGGATGGACCCCACACCGAAGTTGTCCCCACCTCAAACTTGTGCTGCCCTGATAGACCCAAGGGAGCCCTACAAACTGACATCAGCAACCTGGACTGCTGAGTTTTCTTTCCCAGGGAAAATGGAAAAAGGATGTGCCCGGGGGCCCCTGGCCCTGACTGCAAAAAATCCTTATATCGAAGGATGGACCCCACACCGAAGTTGTCCCCACCTCAAACTTGTGCTGCCCTGATAGACCCAAGGCAGCCCTACAAACTGACATCAGGAACCTGGACTGCTGAGTTTTCTTTCCCAGGGAAAATGGAAAAAGGATGTGCCCAGGGGCCCCTGGCTCTGGGCAGGGGCCTCACTGCAAAAAATCCTTATATCGAAGGATGGACCCCACCCCGAAGCTGTCCCCACCTCAAACTTGTGCTGCCCTGATAGACCCAAGGCAGCCCTACAAACTGACATCAGGAACCTGGACTGCTGAGTTTTCTTTCCCAGGTAAAATGGAAAAAGGATGTGCCCGGGGGCCCCTGGCCCTAACTGCAAAAAATCCTTATATCGAAGGATGGACCCCACACCGAAGTTCTGCCCACTTCAAACTTGTGCTGCCCTGATAGACCCAAGGGAGCCCTACAAACTGACATCAAGAACCTGGACTGCTGAGTTTTCTTTCCCAGGGAAAATGGAAAAAGGAGGTGCCCGGGGGCCCCTGGCCCTGACTGCAAAGAATCCTTATATCGAAGGATGGACCCCACACCGAAGTTGTCCCCACCTCAAACTTGTGCTGCCCTGATACACCCAAGGGAGCCCTACAAACTGACATCAGGAACCTGGACTGCTGAGTTTTCTTTCCCAGGGAAAATGGAAAAAGGATGTGCCCAGGGGCCCCTGGCCCTGACTGCAAAATATCTTTATATCGAAGGATGCACCCCACACCGAAGTTGTCCCCACCTCAAACTTGTGCTGCCCTGATAGACCCAAGGGAGCCCTACAAACTGACATCAGGAACCTGGACTGCTGAGTTTTCTTTCCCAGGGAAAATGGGAAAAGGATGTGCCCGGGGGCCCCTGGCCCTGGACTGGGACCTCACTGCAAAGAATCCTTATATCGAAGGATGGACCCCACACCGAAGTTGTCCCCACCTCAAACTTGTGCTGCCCTGATAGACCCAAGGGAGCCCTACAAACTGACATCCGGAACCTGGACTGCTAAGTTTTCTTTCCCAGGGAAAATGGAAAAAGGATGTGCCCATGGGCCCCTGGCCATGACTGCAAAAACTCCTTATATCGAAGGATGGACCCCACACCGAAGTTGTCCCCACCTCAAACTTGTGCTGCCCTGCTAGACCCAATGGAGCCCTACAAACTGACATCAGGAACCTGGACTGCTGAGTTTTCTTTCCCAGGGAAAATGGAAAAAGGATGTGCCCAGGGGCCCCTGGCCCTGGGCCCCTGGCCCTGACTGCAAAAAATCCTTATATCAAAGGATGGACCCCACACCGAAGTTGTCCCCACCTCAAACTTGTGCTGCCCTGATACATCCAAGGGAGCCCTACAAACTGACATCAGGAACCTGGACTGCTGAGTTTTCTTTCCCAGGGAAAATGGAAAAAGGATGTGCCCAGGGGCCCCTGGCCATGACTGCAAAAAATCCTTATATCGAAGGATGGACCCCACACCGAAGTTGTGCCCACCTCAAACTTGTGCTGCCCTGATAGACCCAAGGGAGCCCTACAAACTGACATCCGGAACCTGGACTGCTGAGTTTTCTTTCCCAGGGAAAATGGAAAAAGGATGTGCTCAGGGGCCCCTGGGCAGGGACCTCACTGCAAAAAATCCTTATATCGAAGGATGGACCCCACACCGAAGTTGTCCCCACCTCAAACTTGTGCTGCCCTGATAGACCCAAGGGAGCCCTACAAACTGACATCAGGAACCTGGACTGCTGAGTTTTCTTTCCCAGGGAAAATGGAAAAAGGATGTGCCCGGGGGCCCCTGGCCCTAACTACAAAAAATCCTTATATCGAAGGATGGACCCCACACCGAAGTTCTGCCCACTTCAAACTTGTGCTGCCCTGATAGACCCAAGGGAGCCCTACAAACTGACATCAAGAACCTGGACTGCTGAGTTTTCTTTCCCAGGGAAAATGGAAAAAGGAGGTGCCCGGGGGCCCCTGGCCCTGACTGCAAAAAATCTTTATATCGAAGGATGGACCCCACACCGAAGTTGTCCCCACCTCAAACTTGTGCTGCCCTGATAGACCCAAGGGAGCCCTACAAACTGACATCAGGAACCTGGACAGCTGAGTTTTCTTTCCCAGGGAAAATGGGAAAAGGATGTGCTTGGGGGCCCCTGGCCCTGGGCTGGGACCTCACTGCAAAGAATCCTTATATCGAAGGATGGACCCCACTCCAAAGTTGTCCCCACCTCAAACTTGTGCTGCCCTGATAGACCCAAGGGAGCCCTACAAACTGACATCAGCAACCTGGACTGCTGAGTTTTCTTTCCCAGGGAAAATGGAAAAAGGATGTGCCCAGGGGCCCCTGGCCCTGGGCCCCTGGCCCTGACTGCAAAAAATCCTTATATCGAAGGATGCACCCCACACCGAAGTTGTCCCCACCTCAAACTTGTGCTGCCCTGATAGACCCAAGGGAGCCCTACAAACTGACATCAGGAACCTGGACTGCTGAGTTTTCTTTCCCAGGGAAAATGGAAAAAGGATGTGCCCAGGGGCCCCTGGCCCTGGGCCCCTGGCCCTGACTGCAAAAAATCCTTATATCGAAGGATGGACCCCACACCGAAGTTGTCCCCACCTCAAACTTGTGCTGCCCTGATACATCCAAGGGAGCCCTACAAACTGACATCAGGAACCTGGACTGCTGAGTTTTCTTTCCCAGGGAAAATGGAAAAAGGACGTGCCCAGGGGCCCCTGGCCCTGACTGCAAAAAATCCTTATATCGAAGGATGGACCCCACACCGAAGTTGTGCCCACCTCAAACTTGTGCTGCCCTGATAGACCCAAGGGAGCCCTACAAACTGACATCCGGAACCTGGACTGCTGAGTTTTCTTTCCCAGGGAAAATGGAAAAAGGATGTGCTCAGGGGCCCCTGGGCAGGGACCTCACTGCAAAAAATCCTTATATCGAAGGATGGACCCCACACCGAAGTTGTCCCCACCTCAAACTTGTGCTGCCCTGATAGACCCAAGGGAGCCCTACAAACTGACATCAGGAACCTGGACTGCTGAGTTTTCTTTCCCAGGGAAAATGGAAAAAGGATGTGCCCAGCGGCTCCTGGCCCTGACTGCAAAGAATCCTTATATCGAAGGATGGACCCCACACCGAAGATGTCCCCACCTCAAACTTGTGCTGCCCTGATAGACCCAAGGGAGCCCTACAAACTGACATCAGGAACCTGGACTGCTGAGTTTTCTTTCCCAGGGAAAATGGAAAAATGATATGCCCAGGGGCCTCTGGCCCTGGGCTGGGACCTCACTGCAAAGAATCCTTATATCGAAGGATGGACCCCACACCGAAGTTGTCCCCACCTCAAACTTGTGCTGCCCTGATAGACCCAAGGGAGCCCTACAAACTGACATCCGGAACCTGGACTGCTAAGTTTTCTTTCCCAGGGAAAATGGAAAAAGGATGTGCCCATGGGCCCCTGGCCATGACTGCAAAAAATCCTTATATCGAAGGATGGACCCCACACCGAAGTTGTCCCCACCTCAAACTTGTGCTGCCCTGCTAGACCCAATGGAGCCCTACAAACTGACATCAGGAACCTGGACTGCTGAGTTTTCTTTCCCAGGGAAAATGGAAAAAGGATGTGCCCAGGGGCCCCTGGCCCTGACTGCAAAGAATCCTTATATCGAAGGATGCACCCCACACCAAAGTTGTCCCCACCTCAAACTTGTGCTGCCCTGATAGACCCAAGGCAGCCCTACAAACTGACATCAGGAACCTGGACTGCTGAGTTTTCTTTCCCAGGGAAAATGGAAATAGGATGTGCCCAGGGGCCCCTGGCCCTGGGCCCCTGGCCCTGACTGCAAAAAATCCTTATATCGAAGGATGGACCCCACACCGAAGTTGTCCCCACCTCAAACTTGTGCTGCCCTGATAGACCCAAGGGAGCCCTACAAACTGACATCCGGAACCTGGACTGCTGAGTTTTCTTTCCCAGGGAAAATGGAAAAAGGATGTGCTCAGCGGCCCCTGGGCAGGGACCTCACTGCAAAAAATCCTTATATCGAAGGATGGACCCCACCCCGAAGCTGTCCCCACCTCAAACTTGTGCTGCCCTGATAGACCCAAGGCAGCCCTACAAACTGACATCAGGAACCTGGACTGCTGAGTTTTCTTTCCCAGGTAAAATGGAAAAAGGATGTGCCCGGGGGCCCCTGGCCCTGACTGCAAAAAATCCTTATATCGAAGGATGGACCCCACACCGAAGTTCTGCCCACTTCAAACTTGTGCTGCCCTGATAGACCCAAGGGAGCCCTACAAACTGACATCAAGAACCTGGACTGCTGAGTTTTCTTTCCCAGGGAAAATGGAAAAAGGAGGTGCCCGGGGGCCCCTGGCCCTGACTGCAAAGAATCCTTATATCGAAGGATGGACCCCACACCGAAGTTGTCCCCACCTCAAACTTGTGCTGCCCTGATAGACCCAAGGCAGCCCTACAAACTGACATCAGGAACCTGGACTGCTGAATTTTCTTTCCCAGGGAAAATGGAAAAAGGATGTGCCCAGGGGCCCCTGGCCCTGACTGCAAAAAATCTTTATATCGAAGGATGCACCCCACACCGAAGTTGTCCCCACCTCAAACTTGTGCTGCCCTGATAGACCCAAGGGAGCCCTACAAACTGACATCAGGAACCTGGACTGCTGAGTTTTCTTTCCCAGGGAAAATGGGAAAAGGATGTGCCCGGGGGCCCCTGGCCCTGGGCTGGGACCTCACTGCAAAGAATCCTTATATCTAAGGATGGACCCCACTCCAAAGTTGTCCCCACCTCAAACTTGTGCTGCCCTGATAGACCCAAGGGAGCCCTACAAACTGACATCAGCAACCTGGACTGCTGAGTTTTCTTTCCCAGGGAAAATGGAAAAAGGATGTGCCCAGCGGCTCCTGGCCCTGACTGCAAAGAATCCTTATATCGAAGGATGGACCCCACACCGAAGATGTCCCCACCTCAAACTTGTGCTGCCCTGATAGACCCAAGGGAGCCCTACAAACTGACATCAGGAACCTGGACTGCTGAGTTTTCTTTCCCAGGGAAAATGGAAAAAGGATGTGCCCAGGGGCCCCTGGCCCTGGGCCCCTGGCCCTGACTGCAAAAAATCCTTATATCGAAGGATGGACCCCACACCGAAGTTCTCCCCACCTCAAACTTGTGCTGCCCTGATAGACCCAAGGGAGCCCTACAAACTGACATCAGGAACCTGGACTGCTGAGTTTTCTTTCCCAGGGAAAATGGAAAAAGGAGGTGCCCAGGGGCCCCTGGCCCTGACTGCAAAAAATCCTTATATCGAAGGATGGACCCCACACCGAAGTTGTCCCCACCTCAAACTTGTGCTGCCCTGATAGACCCAAGGCAGCCCTACAAACTGACATCAGGAACCTGGACTGCTGAGTTTTCTTTCCCAGGGAAAATGGAAAAATGATGTGCCCAGGGGCCTCTGGCCCTGGGCTGGGACCTCACTGCAAAGAATCCTTATATCGAAGGATGGACCCCACACCGAAGTTGTCCCCACCTCAAACTTGTGCTGCCCTGATACACCCAAGGGAGCCCTACAAACTGACATCCGGAACCTGGACTGCTGAGTTTTCTTTCCCAGGGAAAATGGAAAAAGGATGTGCCCATGGGCCCCTGGCCATGACTGCAAAAAATCCTTATATCGAAGGATGGACCCCACACCGAAGTTGTCCCCACCTCAAACTTGTGCTGCCCTGATAGACCCAAGGGAGCCCTACAAACTGACATCAGCAACCTGGACTGCTGAGTTTTCTTTCCCAGGGAAAATGGAAAAAGGATGTGCCCGGGGGCCCCTGGCCCTGACTGCAAAGAATCCTTATATCGAAGGATGGACCCCACACCGAAGTTGTCCCCACCTCAAACTTGTGCTGCCCTGATAGACCCAAGGCAGCCCTACAAACTGACATCAGGAACCTGGACTGCTGAGTTTTCTTTCCCAGGGAAAATGGAAAAAGGATGTGCCCAGGGGCCCCTGGCTCTGGGCAGGGGCCTCACTGCAAAAAATCCTTATATCGAAGGATGGACCCCACACCGAAGCTGTCCCCACCTCAAACTTGTGCTGCCCTGATACATCCAAGGGAGCCCTACAAACTGACATCAGGAACCTGGACTGCTGAGTTTTCTTTCCCAGGGAAAATGGAAAAAGGATGTGCCCAGGGGCCCATGGCCCTGGGACGCTGGCCCTGACTGCAAAAAATCTTTATATCGAAGGATGGACCCCACTCCAAAGTTGTCCCCACCTCAAACTTGTGCTGCCCTGATACACCCAAGGGAGCCCTACAAACTGACATCAGGAACCTGGACTGCTGAGTTTTCTTTCCCAGGGAAAATGGAAAAAGGATGTGCCCAGGGGCCCCTGGCCCTGACTGCAAAATATCTTTATATCGAAGGATGCACCCCACACCGAAGTTGTCCCCACCTCAAACTTGTGCTGCCCTGATAGACCCAAGGGAGCCCTACAAACTGACATCAGGAACCTGGACTGCTGAGTTTTCTTTCCCAGGGAAAATGGGAAAAGGATGTGCCCGGGGGCCCCTGGCCCTGGACTGGGACCTCACTGCAAAGAATCCTTATATCGAAGGATGGACCCCACACCGAAGTTGTCCCCACCTCAAACTTGTGCTGCCCTGATAGACCCAAGGGAGCCCTACAAACTGACATCCGGAACCTGGACTGCTAAGTTTTCTTTCCCAGGGAAAATGGAAAAAGGATGTGCCCATGGGCCCCTGGCCATGACTGCAAAAACTCCTTATATCGAAGGATGGACCCCACACCGAAGTTGTCCCCACCTCAAACTTGTGCTGCCCTGCTAGACCCAATGGAGCCCTACAAACTGACATCAGGAACCTGGACTGCTGAGTTTTCTTTCCCAGGGAAAATGGAAAAAGGATGTGCCCAGGGGCCCCTGGCCCTGGGCCCCTGGCCCTGACTGCAAAAAATCCTTATATCAAAGGATGGACCCCACACCGAAGTTGTCCCCACCTCAAACTTGTGCTGCCCTGATACATCCAAGGGAGCCCTACAAACTGACATCAGGAACCTGGACTGCTGAGTTTTCTTTCCCAGGGAAAATGGAAAAAGGATGTGCCCAGGGGCCCCTGGCCATGACTGCAAAAAATCCTTATATCGAAGGATGGACCCCACACCGAAGTTGTGCCCACCTCAAACTTGTGCTGCCCTGATAGACCCAAGGGAGCCCTACAAACTGACATCCGGAACCTGGACTGCTGAGTTTTCTTTCCCAGGGAAAATGGAAAAAGGATGTGCTCAGGGGCCCCTGGGCAGGGACCTCACTGCAAAAAATCCTTATATCGAAGGATGGACCCCACACCGAAGTTGTCCCCACCTCAAACTTGTGCTGCCCTGATAGACCCAAGGGAGCCCTACAAACTGACATCAGGAACCTGGACTGCTGAGTTTTCTTTCCCAGGGAAAATGGAAAAAGGATGTGCCCGGGGGCCCCTGGCCCTGACTGCAAAAAATCCTTATATCGAAGGATGGACCCCACACCGAAGTTGTCCCCACCTCAAACTTGTGCTGCCCTGATAGACCCAAGGCAGCCCTACAAACTGACATCAGGAACCTGGACTGCTGAGTTTTCTTTCCCAGGGAAAATGGAAAAAGGATGTGCCCAGGGGCCCCTGGCTCTGGGCAGGGGCCTCACTGCAAAAAATCCTTATATCGAAGGATGGACCCCACCCCGAAGCTGTCCCCACCTCAAACTTGTGCTGCCCTGATAGACCCAAGGCAGCCCTACAAACTGACATCAGGAACCTGGACTGCTGAGTTTTCTTTCCCAGGGAAAATGGAAAAAGGATGTGCCCGGGGGCCCCTGGCCCTAACTACAAAAAATCCTTATATCGAAGGATGGACCCCACACCGAAGTTCTGCCCACTTCAAACTTGTGCTGCCCTGATAGACCCAAGGGAGCCCTACAAACTGACATCAAGAACCTGGACTGCTGAGTTTTCTTTCCCAGGGAAAATGGAAAAAGGAGGTGCCCGGGGGCCCCTGGCCCTGACTGCAAAAAATCTTTATATCGAAGGATGGACCCCACACCGAAGTTGTCCCCACCTCAAACTTGTGCTGCCCTGATACATCCAAGGGAGCCCTACAAACTGACATCAGGAACCTGGACTGCTGAGTTTTCTTTCCCAGGGAAAATGGAAAAAGGATGTGCCCAGGGGCCCCTGGCCCTGACTGCAAAAAATCCTTATATCGAAGGATGGACCCCACACCGAAGTTGTGCCCACCTCAAACTTGTGCTGCCCTGATAGACCCAAGGGAGCCCTACAAACTGACATCCGGAACCTGGACTGCTGAGTTTTCTTTCCCAGGGAAAATGGAAAAAGGATGTGCTCAGGGGCCCCTGGGCAGGGACCTCACTGCAAAAAATCCTTATATCGAAGGATGGACCCCACACCGAAGTTGTCCCCACCTCAAACTTGTGCTGCCCTGATAGACCCAAGGGAGCCCTACAAACTGACATCAGGAACCTGGACTGCTGAGTTTTCTTTCCCAGGGAAAATGGAAAAAGGATGTGCCCAGCGGCTCCTGGCCCTGACTGCAAAGAATCCTTATATCGAAGGATGGACCCCACACCGAAGATGTCCCCACCTCAAACTTGTGCTGCCCTGATAGACCCAAGGGAGCCCTACAAACTGACATCAGGAACCTGGACTGCTGAGTTTTCTTTCCCAGGGAAAATGGAAAAATGATATGCCCAGGGGCCTCTGGCCCTGGGCTGGGACCTCACTGCAAAGAATCCTTATATCGAAGGATGGACCCCACACCGAAGTTGTCCCCACCTCAAACTTGTGCTGCCCTGATAGACCCAAGGGAGCCCTACAAACTGACATCCGGAACCTGGACTGCTAAGTTTTCTTTCCCAGGGAAAATGGAAAAAGGATGTGCCCAGGGGCCCCTGGCCCTGACTGCAAAGAATCCTTATATCGAAGGATGCACCCCACACCAAAGTTGTCCCCACCTCAAACTTGTGCTGCCCTGATAGACCCAAGGCAGCCCTACAAACTGACATCAGGAACCTGGACTGCTGAGTTTTCTTTCCCAGGGAAAATGGAAATAGGATGTGCCCAGGGGCCCCTGGCCCTGGGCCCCTGGCCCTGACTGCAAAAAATCCTTATATCGAAGGATGGACCCCACACCGAAGTTGTCCCCACCTCAAACTTGTGCTGCCCTGATAGACCCAAGGGAGCCCTACAAACTGACATCCGGAACCTGGACTGCTGAGTTTTCTTTCCCAGGGAAAATGGAAAAAGGATGTGCTCAGCGGCCCCTGGGCAGGGACCTCACTGCAAAAAATCCTTATATCGAAGGATGGACCCCACCCCGAAGCTGTCCCCACCTCAAACTTGTGCTGCCCTGATAGACCCAAGGCAGCCCTACAAACTGACATCAGGAACCTGGACTGCTGAGTTTTCTTTCCCAGGTAAAATGGAAAAAGGATGTGCCCGGGGGCCCCTGGCCCTGACTGCAAAAAATCCTTATATCGAAGGATGGACCCCACACCGAAGTTCTGCCCACTTCAAACTTGTGCTGCCCTGATAGACCCAAGGGAGCCCTACAAACTGACATCAAGAACCTGGACTGCTGAGTTTTCTTTCCCAGGGAAAATGGAAAAAGGAGGTGCCCGGGGGCCCCTGGCCCTGACTGCAAAAAATCCTTATATCGAAGGATGGACCCCACACCGAAGTTGTCCCCACCTCAAACTTGTGCTGCCCTGATAGACCCAAGGCAGCCCTACAAACTGACATCAGGAACCTGGACTGCTGAATTTTCTTTCCCAGGGAAAATGGAAAAAGGATGTGCCCAGGGGCCCCTGGCCCTGACTGCAAAAAATCTTTATATCGAAGGATGCACCCCACACCGAAGTTGTCCCCACCTCAAACTTGTGCTGCCCTGATACACCCAAGGGAGCCCTACAAACTGACATCAGGAACCTGGACTGCTGAGTTTTCTTTCCCAGGGAAAATGGGAAAAGGATGTGCCCGGGGGCCCCTGGCCCTGGGCTGGGACCTCACTGCAAAGAATCCTTATATCTAAGGATGGACCCCACTCCAAAGTTGTCCCCACCTCAAACTTGTGCTGCCCTGATAGACCCAAGGGAGCCCTACAAACTGACATCAGCAACCTGGACTGCTGAGTTTTCTTTCCCAGGGAAAATGGAAAAAGGAGGTGCCCAGGGGCCCCTGGCCCTGACTGCAAAAAATACTTATATCGCAGGATGGACCCCACACCGAAGTTGTCCCCACCTCAAACTTGTGCTGCCCTGATAGACCCAAGGGAGCCCTACAAACTGACATCAGGAACCTGGACTGCTGAGTTTTCTTTCCCAGGGAAAATGGAAAAAGGATGTGCCCAGGGGCCCCTGGCCCTGGGCCCCTGGCCCTGACTGCAAAAAATCCTTATATCGAAGGATGGACCCCACACCGAAGTTCTCCCCACCTCAAACTTGTGCTGCCCTGATAGACCCAAGGGAGCCCTACAAACTGACATCAGGAACCTGGACTGCTGAGTTTTCTTTCCCAGGGAAAATGGAAAAAGGAGGTGCCCAGGGGCCCCTGGCCCTGACTGCAAAAAATCCTTATATCGAAGGATGGACCCCACACCGAAGTTGTCCCCACCTCAAACTTGTGCTGCCCTGATAGACCCAAGGCAGCCCTACAAACTGACATCAGGAACCTGGACTGCTGAGTTTTCTTTCCCAGGGAAAATGGAAAAATGATGTGCCCAGGGGCCTCTGGCCCTGGGCTGGGACCTCACTGCAAAGAATCCTTATATCGAAGGATGGACCCCACACCGAAGTTGTCCCCACCTCAAACTTGTGCTTCCCTGATACACCCAAGGGAGCCCTACAAACTGACATCCGGAACCTGGACTGCTGAGTTTTCTTTCCCAGGGAAAATGGAAAAAGGATGTGCCCATGGGCCCCTGGCCATGACTGCAAAAAATCCTTATATCGAAGGATGGACCCCACACCGAAGTTGTCCCCACCTCAAACTTGTGCTGCCCTGATAGACCCAAGGGAGCCCTACAAACTGACATCAGCAACCTGGACTGCTGAGTTTTCTTTCCCAGGGAAAATGGAAAAAGGATGTGCCCGGGGGCCCCTGGCCCTGACTGCAAAGAATCCTTATATCGAAGGATGGACCCCACACCGAAGTTGTCCCCACCTCAAACTTGTGCTGCCCTGATAGACCCAAGGCAGCCCTACAAACTGACATCAGGAACCTGGACTGCTGAGTTTTCTTTCCCAGGGAAAATGGAAAAAGGATGTGCCCAGGGGCCCCTGGCTCTGGGCAGGGGCCTCACTGCAAAAAATCCTTATATCGAAGGATGGACCCCACACCGAAGCTGTCCCCACCTCAAACTTGTGCTGCCCTGATACATCCAAGGGAGCCCTACAAACTGACATCAGGAACCTGGACTGCTGAGTTTTCTTTCCCAGGGAAAATGGAAAAAGGATGTGCCCAGGGGCCCATGGCCCTGGGACGCTGGCCCTGACTGCAAAAAATCTTTATATCGAAGGATGGACCCCACTCCAAAGTTGTCCCCACCTCAAACTTGTGCTGCCCTGATAGACCCAAGGGAGCCCTACAAACTGACATCAGGAACCTGGACTGCTGAGTTTTCTTTCCCAGGGTAAATGGAAAAAGGATGTGCCCAGGGGCCCCTGGCCCTGACTGCAAAAAATCCTTATATCGAAGGATGGACCCCACGCCGAAGTTGTCCCCACCTCAAACTTGTGCTGCCCTGATAGACCCAAGGGAGCCCTACAAACTGACATCAGGAACCTGGACTGCTGAGTTTTCTTTCCCAGGGAAAATGGAAAAAGAATGTGCCCAGGGGCCCCTGGCCCTGACTGCAAAAAATCCTTATATCGAAGGATGGACCCCACACCGAAGTTGTCCCCACCTCAAACTTGTGCTGCCCTGATAGACCCAAGGCAGCCCTACAAACTGACATCAGGAACCTGGACTGCTGAGTTTTCTTTCCCAGGGAAAATGGAAAAATGATGTGCCCAGGGGCCTCTGGCCCTGGGCTGGGACCTCACTGCAAAGAATCCTTATATCGAAGGATGGACCCCACACCGAAGCTGTCCCCACCTCAAACTTGTGCTGCCCTGATAGACCCAAGGGAGCCCTACAAACTGACATCCGGAACCTGGACTGCTAAGTTTTCTTTCCCAGGGAAAATGGAAAAAGGATGTGCCCATGGGCCCCTGGCCATGACTGCAAAAAATCCTTATATCGAAGGATGGACCCCACACCGAAGTTGTGCCCACCTCAAACTTGTGCTGCCCTGATAGACCCAAGGGAGCCCTACAAACTGACATCCGGAACCTGGACTGCTGAGTTTTCTTTCCCAGGGAAAATGGAAAAAGGATGTGCTCAGGGGCCCCTGGGCAGGGACCTCACTGCAAAAAATCCTTATATCGAAGGATGGACCCCACACCGAAGTTGTCCCCACCTCAAACTTGTGCTGCCCTGATAGACCCAAGGGAGCCCTACAAACTGACATCAGCAACCTGGACTGCTGAGTTTTCTTTCCCAGGGAAAATGGAAAAAGGATGTGCCCGGGGGCCCCTGGCCCTGACTGCAAAAAATCCTTATATCGAAGGATGGACCCCACCCCGAAGCTGTCCCCACCTCAAACTTGTGCTGCCCTGATAGACCCAAGGCAGCCCTACAAACTGACATCAGGAACCTGGACTGCTGAGTTTTCTTTCCCAGGGAAAATGGAAAAAGGATGTGCCCGGGGGCCCCTGGCCCTAACTGCTAAAAATCCTTATATCGAAGGATGGACCCCACACCGAAGTTCTGCCCACTTCAAACTTGTGCTGCCCTGATAGACCCAAGGGAGCCCTACAAACTGACATCAAGAACCTGGACTGCTGAGTTTTCTTTCCCAGGGAAAATGGAAAAAGGAGGTGCCCGGGGGCCCCTGGCCCTGACTGCAAAGAATCCTTATATCGAAGGATGGACCCCACACCGAAGTTGTCCCCACCTCAAACTTGTGCTGCCCTGATACACCCAAGGGAGCCCTACAAACTGACATCAGCAACCTGGACTGCTGAGTTTTCTTTCCCAGGGAAAATGGAAAAAGGATGTGCCCAGGGGCCCCTGGCCCTGACTGCAAAAAATCTTTATATCGAAGGATGCACCCCACACCGAAGTTGTCCCCACCTCAAACTTGTGCTGCCCTGATAGACCCAAGGGAGCCCTACAAACTGACATCAGGAACCTGGACTGCTGAGTTTTCTTTCCCAGGGAAAATGGGAAAAGGATGTGCCCGGGGGCCCCTGGCCCTGGACTGGGACCTCACTGCAAAGAATCCTTATATCGAAGGATGGACCCCACTCCAAAGTTGTCCCCACCTCAAACTTGTGCTGCCCTGATAGACCCAAGGGAGCCCTACAAACTGACATCAGGAACCTGGACTGCTGAGTTTTCTTTCCCAGGGAAAATGGAAAAATGGTGTGCCCAGGGGCCTCTGGCCCTGGGCTGGGACCTCACTGCAAAGAATCCTTATATCGAAGGATGGACCCCACACCGAAGTTGTCCCCACCTCAAACTTGTGCTGCCCTGATAGACCCAAGGGAGCCCTACAAACTGACATCCGGAACCTGGACTGCTAAGTTTTCTTTCCCAGGGAAAATGGAAAAAGGATGTGCCCATGGGCCCTGGCCATGACTGCAAAAACTCCTTATATCGAAGGATGGACCCCACACCGAAGTTGTCCCCACCTCAAACTTGTGCTGCCCTGCTAGACCCAATGGAGCCCTACAAACTGACATCAGGAACCTGGACTGCTGAGTTTTCTTTCCCAGGGAAAATGGAAAAAGGATGTGCCCAGGGGCCCCTGGCCCTGACTGCAAAGAATCCTTATATCGAAGGATGCACCCCACACCAAAGTTGTCCCCACCTCAAACTTGTGCTGCCCTGATAGACCCAAGGCAGCCCTACAAACTGACATCAGGAACCTGGACTGCTGAGTTTTCTTTCCCAGGGAAAATGGAAAAAGGATGTGCCCAGGGGCCCATGGCCCTGGGCCCCTGGCCCTGACTGCAAAAAATCCTTATATCAAAGGATGGACCCCACACCGAAGTTGTCCCCACCTCAAACTTGTGCTGCCCTGATACATCCAAGGGAGCCCTACAAACTGACATCAGGAACCTGGACTGCTGAGTTTTCTTTCCCAGGGAAAATGGAAAAAGGATGTGCCCAGGGGCCCCTGGCCATGACTGCAAAAAATCCTTATATCGAAGGATGGACCCCACACCGATGTTGTGCCCACCTCAAACTTGTGCTGCCCTGATAGACCCAAGGGAGCCCTACAAACTGACATCAAGAACCTGGACTGCTGAGTTTTCTTTCCCAGGGAAAATGGAAAAAGGATGTGCTCAGGGGCCCCTGGGCAGGGACCTCACTGCAAAAAATCCTTATATCGAAGGATGGACCCCACACCGAAGTTGTCCCCACCTCAAACTTGTGCTGCCCTGATAGACCCAAGGGAGCCCTACAAACTGACATCAGCAACCTGGACTGCTGAGTTTTCTTTCCCAGGGAAAATGGAAAAAGGATGTGCCCGGGGGCCCCTGGCCCTGACTGCAAAAAATCCTTATATCGAAGGATGGACCCCACACCGAAGTTGTCCCCACCTCAAACTTGTGCTGCCCTGATAGACCCAAGGCAGCCCTACAAACTGACATCAGGAACCTGGACTGCTGAGTTTTCTTTCCCAGGGAAAATGGAAAAAGGATGTGCCCACGGGCCCCTGGCTCTGGGCAGGGGCCTCACTGCAAAAAATCCTTATATCGAAGGATGGACCCCACCCCGAAGCTGTCCCCACCTCAAACTTGTGCTGCCCTGATAGACCCAAGGCAGCCCTACAAACTGACATCAGGAACCTGGACTGCTGAGTTTTCTTTCCCAGGTAAAATGGAAAAAGGATGTGCCTGGGGGCCCCTGGCCCTAACTGCAAAAAATCCTTATATCGAAGGATGGACCCCACACCGAAGTTCTGCCCACTTCAAACTTGTGCTGCCCTGATAGACCCAAGGGAGCCCTACAAACTGACATCAAGAACCTGGACAGCTGAGTTTTCTTTCCCAGGGAAAATGGAAAAAGGAGGTGCCCGGGGGCCCCTGGCCCTGACTGCAAAAAATCTTTATATCGAAGGATGCACCCCACACCGAAGTTGTCCCCACCTCAAACTTGTGCTGCCCTGATAGACCCAAGGGAGCCCTACAAACTGACATCAGGAACCTGGACAGCTGAGTTTTCTTTCCCAGGGAAAATGGGAAAAGGATGTGCCCGGGGGCCCCTGGCCCTGGGCTGGGACCTCACTGCAAAGAATCCTTATATCGAAGGATGGACCCCACTCCAAAGTTGTCCCCACCTCAAACTTGTGCTGCCCTGATAGACCCAAGGGAGCCCTACAAACTGACATCAGCAACCTGGACTGCTGAGTTTTCTTTCCCAGGGAAAATGGAAAAAGGATGTGCCCAGCGGCTCCTGGCCCTGACTGCAAAGAATCCTTATATCGAAGGATGGACCCCACACCGAAGATGTCCCCACCTCAAACTTGTGCTGCCCTGATACACCCAAGGCAGCCCTACAAACTGACATCAGGAACCTGGACTGCTGAGTTTTCTTTCCCAGGGAAAATGGAAAAAGGATGTGCCCAGGGGCCCCTGGCCCTGGGCCCCTGGCCCTGACTGCAAAAAATCCTTATATCGAAGGATGCACCCCACACCGAAGTTGTCCCCACCTCAAACTTGTGCTGCCCTGATAGACCCAAGGGAGCCCTACAAACTGACATCAGGAACCTGGACTGCTGAGTTTTCTTTCCCAGGGAAAATGGAAAAAGGATGTGCCCAGGGGCCCCTGGCCCTGGGCCCCTGGCCCTGACTGCAAAAAATCCTTATATCGAAGGATGCACCCCACACCGAAGTTGTCCCCACCTCAAACTTGTGCTGCCCTGATAGACCCAAGGGAGCCCTACAAACTGACATCAGGAACCTGGACTGCTGAGTTTTCTTTCCCAGGGAAAATGGAAAAAGGATGTGCCCGGGGGCCCCTGGCCCTGACTGCAAAAAATCCTTATATCGAAGGATGGACCCCACACCGAAGTTCTGCCCACTTCAAACTTGTGCTGCCCTGATAGACCCAAGGGAGCCCTACAAACTGACATCAAGAACCTGGACTGCTGAGTTTTCTTTCCCAGGGAAAATGGAAAAAGGAGGTGCCCGGGGGCCCCTGGCCCTGACTGCAAAAAATCTTTATATAGAAGGATGCACCCCACACCGAAGTTGTCCCCACCTCAAACTTGTGCTGCCCTGATAGACCCAAGGGAGCCCTACAAACTGACATCAGGAACCTGGACAGCTGAGTTTTCTTTCCCAGGGAAAATGGGAAAAGGATGTGCCCGGGGGCCCCTGGCCCTGGGCTGGGACCTCACTGCAAAGAATCC
The DNA here is from genome assembly GCF_050655825.1 of Lonchura striata. Lineage (NCBI taxonomy): Eukaryota > Metazoa > Chordata > Aves > Passeriformes > Estrildidae > Lonchura > Lonchura striata. Next base: position 7,124,556 of record NC_140733.1, on the reverse strand, counting down.
TTATATCGAAGGATGGACCCCACTCCAAAGTTGTCCCCACCTCAAACTTGTGCTGCCCTGATAGACCCAAGGGAGCCCTACAAACTGACATCAGGAACCTGGACTGCTGAGTTTTCTTTCCCAGGGAAAATGGAAAAAGGATGTGCCCGGGGGCCCCTGGCCCTGACTGCAAAAAATCCTTATATCGAAGGATGGACCCCACACCGAAGTTGTGCCCACCTCAAACTTGTGCTGCCCTGATAGACCCAAGGGAGCCCTACAAACTGACATCCGGAACCTGGACTGCTGAGTTTTCTTTCCCAGGGAAAATGGAAAAAGGATGTGCTCAGGGGCCCCTGGGCAGGGACCTCACTGCAAAAAATCCTTATATCGAAGGATGGACCCCACACCGAAGTTGTCCCCACCTCAAACTTGTGCTGCCGTGATAGACCCAAGGGAGCCCTACAAACTGACATCAGGAACCTGGACTGCTGAGTTTTCTTTCCCAGGGAAAATGGAAAAAGGATGTGCCCAGCGGCTCCTGGCCCTGACTGCAAAGAATCCTTATATCGAAGGATGGACCCCACACCGAAGATGTCCCCACCTCAAACTTGTGCTGCCCTGATAGACCCAAGGCAGCCCTACAAACTGACATCAGGAACCTGGACTGCTGAGTTTTCTTTCCCAGGGAAAATGGAAAAATGATATGCCCAGGGGCCTCTGGCCCTGGGCTGGGACCTCACTGCAAAGAATCCTTATATCGAAGGATGGACCCCACACCGAAGTTGTCCCCACCTCAAACTTGTGCTGCCCTGATAGACCCAAGGGAGCCCTACAAACTGACATCAGGAACCTGGACTGCTAAGTTTTCTTTCCCACGGAAAATGGAAAAAGGATGTGCCCATGGGCCCCTGGCCATGACTGCAAAAAATCCTTATATCGAAGGATGGACCCCACACCGAAGTTGTCCCCACCTCAAACTTGTGCTGCCCTGCTAGACCCAATGGAGCCCTACAAACTGACATCAGGAACCTGGACTGCTGAGTTTTCTTTCCCAGGGAAAATGGAAAAAGGATGTGCCCAGGGGCCCCTGGCCCTGGGCCCCTGGCCCTGACTGCAAAAAATCCTTATATCGAAGGATGGACCCCACACCGAAGTTCTCCCCACCTCAAACTTGTGCTGCCCTGATAGACCCAAGGGAGCCCTACAAACTGACATCAGGAACCTGGACTGCTGAGTTTTCTTTCCCAGGGAAAATGGAAAAAGGAGGTGCCCAGGGGCCCCTGGCCCTGACTGCAAAAAATCCTTATATCGAAGGATGGACCCCACACCGAAGTTGTCCCCACCTCAAACTTGTGCTGCCCTGATAGACCCAAGGGAGCCCTACAAACTGACATCAGGAACCTGGACTGCTGAGTTTTCTTTCCCAGGGAAAATTGAAAAAGGATGTGCCCAGGGGCCCCTGGCTCTGGGCAGGGGCCTCACTGCTAAAAATCCTTATATGGAAGGATGCACCCCACACCAAAGTTGTCCCCACCTCAAACTTGTGCTGCCCTGATAGACCCAATGGAGCCCTACAAACTGACATCAGGAACCTGGACTGCTGAGTTTTCTTTCCCAGGGAAAATGGAAAAAGGGTTTGCCTGGGGGCCCCTGGCCCTGACTGCAAAGAATCCTTATATCGAAGGATGGCGCCCAGACCGAAGTTGTCCCAACCTCAAACTTGTGCTGCCCTGATAGACCCAAGGGAGCCCTACACACTGACATCAAGAACCTGGACTGCTGAGTTTTCTTTCCCAGGGAAAATGGAAAAAGGATGTGCCCAGGGGCCCCTGGCCCTGGGCCCCTGGCCATGACTGCAAAAAATCCTTATATCGAAGGATGCACCCCACACCGAAGTTGTGCCCACCTCAAACTTGTGCTGCCTTGATAGACCCAAGGGAGCCCTACAAACTGACATCAGGAACCTGGACTGCTGAGTTTTCTTTCCCAGGGAAAATGGAAAAAGGATGTGCCCAGGGGCCCCTGGCCCTGACTGCAAAAAATCCTTATATCGAAGGATGGACCCCACACCGAAGTTGTCCCCACCTCAAACTTGTGCTGCCCTGATAGACCCAAGGGAGCCCTACAAACTGACATCAGGAACCTGGACTGCTGAGTTTTCTTTCCCAGGGAAAATGGAAAAAGGATGTGCCCAGGGGCCCCTGGCCCTGGGCCCCTGGCCCTGACTGCAAAAAATCCTTATATCGAAGGATGGACCCCACACCGAAGATGTCCCCACCTCAAACTTGTGCTGCCCTGATACATCCAAGGGAGCCCTTCAAACTGACATCAGGAACCTGGACTGCTGAGTTTTCTTTCCCAGGGAAAATGGAAAAATGATGTGCCCAGGGGCCTCTGGCCCTGGGCTGGGACCTCACTGCAAAGAATCCTTATATCAAAGGATGGACCCCACACCGAAGTTGTCCCCACCTCAAACTTGTGCTGCCCTGATAGACCCAAGGGAGCCCTACAAACTGACATCCGGAACCTGGACTGCTAAGTTTTCTTTCCCAGGGAAAATGGAAAAAGGATGTGCCCATGGGCCCCTGGCCCTGACTGCAAAAAATCCTTATATCGAAGGATGGACCCCACACCGAAGTTGTCCCCACCTCAAACTTGACCTGCCCTGATAGACCCAAGGCAGCTCTACAAACTGACATCAGGAACCTGGACTGCTGAGTTTTCTTTCCCAGGGAAAATGGAAAAAGGATGTGCCCAGGGGCCCCTGGCTCTGGGCAGGGGCCTCACTGCAAAAAATCCTTATATCGAAGGATGGACCCCACACCGAAGCTGTCCCCACCTCAAACTTGTGCTGCCCTGATAGACCCAAGGCAGCCCTACAAACTGACATCAGGAACCTGGACTGCTGAGTTTTCTTTCCCAGGTAAAATGGAAAAAGGATGTGCCCGGGGGCCCCTGGCCCTAACTACAAAAAATCCTTATATCGAAGGATGGACCCCACACCGAAGTTCTGCCCACTTCAAACTTGTGCTGCCCTGATAGACCCAAGGGAGCCCTACAAACTGACATCAAGAACCTGGACTGCTGAATTTTCTTTCCCAGGGAAAATGGAAAAAGGATGTGCCCAGGGGCCCCTGGCCCTGACTGCAAAAAATCTTTATATCGAAGGATGCACCCCACACCGAAGTTGTCCCCACCTCAAACTTGTGCTGCCCTGATAGACCCAAGGGAGCCCTACAAACTGACATCAGGAACCTGGACTGCTGAGTTTTCTTTCCCAGGGAAAATGGGAAAAGGATGTGCCCGGGGGCCCCTGGCCCTGGGCTGGGTCCTCACTGCAAAGAATCCTTATATCGAAGGATGGACCCCACTCCAAAGTTGTCCCCACCTCAAACTTGTGCTGCCCTGATAGACCCAAGGGAGCCCTACAAACTGACATCAGCAACCTGGACTGCTGAGTTTTCTTTCCCAGGGAAAATGGAAAAAGGATGTGCCCAGCGGCTCCTGGCCCTGACTGCAAAGAATCCTTATATCGAAGGATGGACCCCACACCGAAGATGTCCCCACCTCAAACTTGTGCTGCCCTGATAGACCCAAGGGAGCCCTACAAACTGACATCAGGAACCTGGACTGCTGAGTTTTCTTTCCCAGGGAAAATGGAAAAAGGATGTGCCCAGGGGCCCCTGGCCCTGGGCCCCTGGCCCTGACTGCAAAAAATCCTTATATCGAAGGATGGACCCCACACCGAAGTTCTCCCCACCTCAAACTTGTGCTGCCCTGATAGACCCAAGGGAGCCCTACAAACTGACATCAGGAACCTGGACTGCTGAGTTTTCTTTCCCAGGGAAAATGGAAAAAGGATGTGCCCAGGGGCCCCTGGCCCTGACTGCAAAAAATCCTTATATCGAAGGATGGACCCCACACCGAAGTTGTCCCCACCTCAAACTTGTGCTGCCCTGATACATCCAAGGGAGCCCTTCAAACTGACATCAGGAACCTGGACTGCTGAGTTTTCTTTCCCAGGGAAAATGGAAAAATGATGTGCCCAGGGGCCTCTGGCCCTGGGCTGGGACCTCACTGCAAAGAATCCTTATATCGAAGGATGGACCCCACACCGAAGTTGTCCCCACCTCAAACTTGTGCTGCCCTGATAGACCCAAGGGAGCCCTACAAACTGACATCCGGAACCTGGACTGCTAAGTTTTCTTTCCCAGGGAAAATGGAAAAAGGATGTGCCCATGGGCCCCTGGCCCTGACTGCAAAAAATCCTTATATCGAAGGATGGACCCCACACCGAAGTTGTCCCCACCTCAAACTTGACCTGCCCTGATAGACCCAAGGCAGCTCTACAAACTGACATCAGGAACCTGGACTGCTGAGTTTTCTTTCCCAGGGAAAATGGAAAAAGGATGTGCCCAGGGGCCCCTGGCTCTGGGCAGGGGCCTCACTGCAAAAAATCCTTATATCGAAGGATGGACCCCACCCCGAAGCTGTCCCCACCTCAAACTTGTGCTGCCCTGATAGACCCAAGGCAGCCCTACAAACTGACATCAGGAACCTGGACTGCTGAGTTTTCTTTCCCAGGTAAAATGGAAAAAGGATGTGCCCGGGGGCCCCTGGCCCTAACAACAAAAAATCCTTATATCGAAGGATGGACCCCACACCGAAGTTCTGCCCACTTCAAACTTGTGCTGCCCTGATAGACCCAAGGGAGCCCTACAAACTGACATCAAGAACCTGGACTGCTGAGTTTTCTTTCCCAGGGAAAATGGAAAAAGGAGGTGCCCGGGGGCCCCTGGCCCTGACTGCAAAGAATCCTTATATCGAAGGATGGACCCCACACCGAAGTTGTCCCCACCTCAAACTTGTGCTGCCCTGATACACCCAAGGGAGCCCTACAAACTGACATCAGGAACCTGGACTGCTGAATTTTCTTTCCCAGGGAAAATGGAAAAAGGATGTGCCCAGGGGCCCCTGGCCCTGACTGCAAAAAATCTTTATATCGAAGGATGCACCCCACACCGAAGTTGTCCCCACCTCAAACTTGTGCTGCCCTGATAGACCCAAGGGAGCCCTACAAACTGACATCAGGAACCTGGACTGCTGAGTTTTCTTTCCCAGGGAAAATGGGAAAAGGATGTGCCCGGGGGCCCCTGGCCCTGGGCTGGGTCCTCACTGCAAAGAATCCTTATATCGAAGGATGGACCCCACTCCAAAGTTGTCCCCACCTCAAACTTGTGCTGCCCTGATAGACCCAAGGGAGCCCTACAAACTGACATCAGCAACCTGGACTGCTGAGTTTTCTTTCCCAGGGAAAATGGAAAAAGGATGTGCCCAGCGGCTCCTGGCCCTGACTGCAAAGAATCCTTATATCGAAGGATGGACCCCACACCGAAGATGTCCCCACCTCAAACTTGTGCTGCCCTGATAGACCCAAGGGAGCCCTACAAACTGACATCAGGAACCTGGACTGCTGAGTTTTCTTTCCCAGGGAAAATGGAAAAAGGATGTGCCCAGGGGCCCCTGGCCCTGGGCCCCTGGCCCTGACTGCAAAAAATCCTTATATCGAAGGATGGACCCCACACCGAAGTTCTCCCCACCTCAAACTTGTGCTGCCCTGATAGACCCAAGGGAGCCCTACAAACTGACATCAGGAACCTGGACTGCTGAGTTTTCTTTCCCAGGGAAAATGGAAAAAGGAGGTGCCCAGGGGCCCCTGGCCCTGACTGCAAAAAATCCTTATATCGAAGGATGGACCCCACACCGAAGTTGTCCCCACCTCAAACTTGTGCTGCCCTGATAGACCCAAGGGAGCCCTACAAACTGACATCAGGAACCTGGACTGCTGAGTTTTCTTTCCCAGGGAAAATTGAAAAAGGATGTGCCCAGGGGCCCCTGGCCCTGGGCAGGGGCCTCACTGCTAAAAATCCTTATATGGAAGGATGCACCCCACACCAAAGTTGTGCCCACCTCAAACTTGTGCTGCCCTGATAGACCCAAGGCAGCCCTACAAACTGACATCAGGAACCTGGACTGCTGAGTTTTCTTTCCCAGGGAAAATGGAAAACGGGTGTGCCTGGGGGCCCCTGGCCCTGACTGCAAAGAATCCTTATATCGAAGTATGGCGCCCAGACCGAAGTTGTCCCAACCTCAAACTTGTGCTGCCCTGATAGACCCAAGGGAGCCCTACACACTGACATCAAGAACCTGGACTGCTGAGTTTTCTTTCCCAGGGAAAATGGAAAAAGGATGTGCCCAGGGGCCCCTGGCCCTGGGCCCCTGGCCATGACTGCAAAAAATCCTTATATCGAAGGATGCACCCCACACCGAAGTTCTGCCCACCTCAAACTTGTGCTGCCTTGATAGACCCAAGGGTACCCTACAAACTGACATCAGGAACCTGGACTGCTGAGTTTTCTTTCCCAGGGAAAATGGAAAAAGGATGTGCCCGGGGGCCCCTGGCCCTGACTGCAAAAAATCCTTATATCGAAGGATGGACCCCACACCGAAGTTGTCCCCACCTCAAACTTGTGCTGCCCTGATAGACCCAAGGGAGCCCTACAAACTGACATCAGGAACCTGGACTGCTGAGTTTTCTTTCCCAGGGAAAATGGAAAAAGGATGTGCCCAGGGGCCCCTGGCCCTGGGCCCCTGGCCCTGACTGCAAAAAATCCTTATATCGAAGGATGGACCCCACACCGAAGTTGTCCCCACCTCAAACTTGTGCTGCCCTGATACATCCAAGGGAGCCCTTCAAACTGACATCAGGAACCTGGACTGCTGAGTTTTCTTTCCCAGGGAAAATGGAAAAAGGATGTGCCCAGGGGCCCCTGCCCCTGACTGCAAAAAATCCTTATATCGAAGGATGGACCCCACACCGAAGTTGTGCCCACCTCAAACTTGTGCTGCCCTGATAGACCCAAGGGAGCCCTACAAACTGACATCAGGAACCTGGACTGCTGAGTTTTCTTTCCCAGGGAAAATGGAAAAAGGATGTGCTCAGGGGCCCCTGGGCAGGGACCTCACTGCAAAAAATCCTTATATCAAAGGATGGACCCCACACCGAAGTTGTCCCCACCTCAAACTTGTGCTGCCCTGATAGACCCAAGGCAGCCCTACAAGCTGACATCAGGAACCTGGACTGCTGAGTTTTCTTTCCCAGGGAAAATGGAAAAATTATGTGCCCAGGGGCCTCTGGCCCTGGGCTGGGACCTCACTGCAAAGAATCCTTATATCGAAGGATGGACCCCACACCGAAGTTGTCCCCACCTCAAACTTGTGCTGCCCTGATAGACCCAAGGGAGCCCTACAAACTGACATCCGGAACCTGGACTGCTAAGTTTCTTTCCCAGGGAAAATGGAAAAAGGATGTGCCCATGGGCCCCTGGCCATGACTGCAAAAAATCCTTATATCGAAGGATGGACCCCACACCGAAGTTGTCCCCACCTCAAACTTGTGCTGCCCTGCTAGACCCAATGGAGCCCTACAAACTGACATCAGGAACCTGGACTGCTGAGTTTTCTTTCCCAGGGAAAATGGAAAAAGGATGTGCCCAGGGGCCCCTGGCCCTGACTGCAAAAAATCTTTATATCGAAGGATGCACCCCACACCGAAGTTGTCCCCACCTCAAACTTGTGCTGCCCTGATAGACCCAAGGGAGCCCTACAAACTGACATCAGCAACCTGGACTGCTGAGTTTTCTTTCCCAGGGAAAATGGGAAAAGGATGTGCCCGGGGGCCCCTGGCCCTGGGCTGGGACCTCACTGCAAAGAATCCTTATATCCAAGGATGGACCCCACTCCAAAGTTGTCCCCACCTCAAACTTGTGCTGCCCTGATACACCCAAGGGAGCCCTACAAACTGACATCAGGAACCTGGACTGCTGAGTTTTCTTTCCCAGGGAAAATGGCCAAAAGATGCGCCCAGGGGCCCCTGGCCCTGGGCCCCCGGCCCTGACTGCAAAAAATCCTTATATCGAAGGATCGACCCCACACCGAAGTTCTCCCCACCTCAAACTTGTGCTGCCCTGATAGACCCAAGGGAGCCCTACAAACTGACATCAGGAACCTGGACTGCTGAGTTTTCTTTCCCAGGGAAAATGGAAAAAGGAGGTGCCCAGGGGCCCCTGGCCCTGACTGCAAAAAATCCTTATATCGAAGGATGGACCCCACACCGAAGTTGTCCCCACCTCAAACTTGTGCTGCCCTGATAGACCCAAGGGAGCCCTACAAACTGACATCAGGAACCTGGACTGCTGAGATTTCTTGCCCAGGGAAAATTGAAAAAGGATGTGCCCAGGGACCCCTGGCCCTGGGCAGGGGCCTCACTGCTAAAAATCCTTATATGGAAGGATGCACCCCACACCAAAGTTGTGCCCACCTCAAACTTGTGCTGCCCTGATAGACCCAAGGGAGCCCTACAAACTGACATCAGGAACCTGGACTGCTGAGTTTTCTTTCCCAGGGAAAATGGAAAAAGGGTGTGCCTGGGGGCCCCTGGCCCTGACTGCAAAGAATCCTTACATCGAAGCATGGCGCCCAGACCGAAGTTGTCCCAACCTCAAACTGGTGCTGCCCTGATAGACCCAAGGGAGCCCTACACACTGACATCAAGAACCTGGACTGCTGAGTTTTCTTTCCCAGGGAAAATGGAAAAAGGATGTGCCCAGGGGCCCCTGGCCCTGGGCCCCTGGCCATGACTGCAAAAAATCCTTATATCGAAGGATGCACCCCACACCGAAGTTGTGCCCACCTCAAACTTGTGCTGCCTTGATAGACCCAAGGGAGCCCTACAAACTGACATCAGGAACCTGGACTGCTGAGTTTTCTTTCCCAGGGAAAATGGAAAAAGGATGTGCCCAGGGGCCCCTGGCCCTGACTGCAAAAAATCCTTATATCGAAGGATGGACCCCACACCGAAGTTGTCCCCACCTCAAACTTGTGCTGCCCTGATAGACCCAAGGGAGCCCTACAAACTGACATCAGGAACCTGGACTGCTGAGTTTTCTTTCCCAGGGAAAATGGAAAAAGGATGTGCCCAGGGGCCCCTGGCCCTGGGCTCCTGGCCCTGACTGCAAAAAATCCTTATATCGAAGGATGGACCCCACACCGAAGTTGTCCCCACCTCAAACTTGTGCTGCCCTGATACATCCAAGGGAGCCCTTCAAACTGACATCAGGAACCTGGACTGCTGAGTTTTCTTTCCCAGGGAAAATGGAAAAAGGATGTGCCCAGGGGCCCCTGCCCCTGACTGCAAAAAATCCTTATATCGAAGTATGGACCCCACACCGAAGTTGTCCCCACCTCAAACTTGTGCTGCCCTGATAGACCCAAGGGAGCCCTACAAACTGACATCAGGAACCTGGACTGCTGAGTTTTCTTTCCCAGGGAAAATGGAAAAAGGATGTGCTCAGGGGCCCCTGGGCAGGGACCTCACTGCAAAAAATCCTTATATCAAAGGATGGACCCCACACCGAAGTTGTCCCCACCTCAAACTTGTGCTCCCCTAATAGACCCAAGGGAGCCCTACAAACTGACATCAGGAACCTGGACTGCTGAGTTTTCTTTCCCAGGGAAAATGGAAAAAGGATGTGCCCGGGGGCCCCTGGCCCTGACTGCAAAAAATCCTTATATCGAAGGATGGACCCCACACCGAAGTTGTCCCCACCTCAAACTTGTACTGCCCTGATAGACCCAAGGCAGCCCTACAAACTGACATCAGGAACCTGGACTGCTGAGTTTTCTTTCCCAGGTAAAATGGAAAAAGGATGTGCCCGGGGGCCCCTGGCCCTAACTGCAAAAACTCCTTATATCGAAGGATGGACCCCACACCGAAGTTGTCCCCACTTCAAACTTGTGCTGCCCTGATAGACCCAAGGGAGCCCTACAAACTGACATCAAGAACCTGGACTGCTGAGTTTTCTTTCCCAGGGAAAATGGAAAAAGGATGTGCCCAGGGGCCCCTGGCCCTGACTGCAAAAAATCCTTATATCGAAGGATGGACCCCACACCGAAGTTGTCCCCACCTCAAACTTGTGCTGCCCTGATAGACCCAAGGGAGCCCTACAAACTGACATCAGGAACCTGGACTGCTGAGTTTTCTTTCCCAGGGAAAATGGAAAAAGGATGTGCCCAGGGGCCCCTGGCCCTGGGCTCCTGGCCCTGACTGCAAAAAATCCTTATATCGAAGGATGGACCCCACACCGAAGTTGTCCCCACCTCAAACTTGTGCTGCCCTGATACATCCAAGGGAGCCCTTCAAACTGACATCAGGAACCTGGACTGCTGAGTTTTCTTTCCCAGGGAAAATGGAAAAAGGATGTGCCCAGGGGCCCCTGCCCCTGACTGCAAAAAATCCTTATATCGAAGTATGGACCCCACACCGAAGTTGTCCCCACCTCAAACTTGTGCTGCCCTGATAGACCCAAGGGAGCCCTACAAACTGACATCAGGAACCTGGACTGCTGAGTTTTCTTTCCCAGGGAAAATGGAAAAAGGATGTGCTCAGGGGCCCCTGGGCAGGGACCTCACTGCAAAAAATCCTTATATCAAAGGATGGACCCCACACCGAAGTTGTCCCCACCTCAAACTTGTGCTCCCCTAATAGACCCAAGGGAACCCTACAAACTGACATCAGGAACCTGGACTGCTGAGTTTTCTTTCCCAGGGAAAATGGAAAAAGGATGTGCCCGGGGGCCCCTGGCCCTGACTGCAAAAAATCCTTATATCGAAGGATGGACCCCACACCGAAGTTGTCCCCACCTCAAACTTGTACTGCCCTGATAGACCCAAGGCAGCCCTACAAACTGACATCAGGAACCTGGACTGCTGAGTTTTCTTTCCCAGGTAAAATGGAAAAAGGATGTGCCCGGGGGCCCCTGGCCCTAACTGCAAAAAATCCTTATATCGAAGGATGGACCCCACACCGAAGTTGTCCCCACTTCAAACTTGTGCTGCCCTGATAGACCCAAGGGAGCCCTACAAACTGACATCAAGAACCTGGACTGCTGAGTTTTCTTTCCCAGGGAAAATGGAAAAAGGATGTGCCCAGGGGCCCCTGGCCCTGACTGCAAAAAATCCTTATATCGAAGGATGGACCCCACACCGAAGTTGTCCCCACCTCAAACTTGTGCTGCCCTGATAGACCCAAGGGAGCCCTACAAACTGACATCAGGAACCTGGACTGCTGAGTTTTCTTTCCCAGGGAAAATGGAAAAAGGATGTGCCCGGGGGCCCCTGGCCATGACTGCAAAAAATCCTAATATCAAAGGATGGACCCCACACCGAAGTTGTCCCCACCTCAAACTTGTGCTGCCCTGATACACCCAAGGGAGCCCTACAAACTGACATCAGGAACCTGGACTGCTGAGTTTTCTTTCCCAGGGAAAATGGAAAAAGGATGTGCCCAGGGGCTCCTGGCCCTGACTGCAAAGAATCCTTATATCGAAGGATGGACCCCACACCGAAGATGTCCCCACCTCAAACTTGTGCTGCCCTGATAGACCCAAGGGAGCCCTACAAACTGACATCAGGAACCTGGACTGCTGAGTTTTCTTTCCCAGGGAAAATGGGAAAAGGATGTGCCCGGGGGCCCCTGGCCCTGGGCTGGGTCCTCACTGCAAAGAATCCTTATATCGAAGGATGGACCCCACTCCAAAGTTGTCCCCACCTCAAACTTGTGCTGCCCTGATAGACCCAAGGGAGCCCTACAAACTGACATCAGCAACCTGGACTGCTGAGTTTTCTTTCCCAGGGAAAATGGAAAAAGGATGTGCCCAGCGGCTCCTGGCCCTGACTGCAAAGAATCCTTATATCGAAGGATGGACCCCACACCGAAGTTGTGCCCACCTCAAACTTGTGCTGCCCTGATAGACCCAAGGGAGCCCTACAAACTGACATCAGGAACCTGGACTGCTGAGTTTTCTTTCCCAGGGAAAATGGAAAAAGGAGGTGCCCAGGGGCCCGTGGCCCTGGTCAGGGGCCTCACTGCAAAAAATCCTTATATCGAAGGATGCACCCCACACCAAAGTTGTCCCCACCTCAAACTTGTGCTGCCCTGATAGACCCAAGGCAGCCCTAGAAACTGACATCAGGAACCTGGACTGCTGAGTTTTCTTTCCCAGGGAAAATGGAAAAAGGAGGTGCCCAGGGGCCCCTGGCCCTGACTGCAAAAAATACTTATATCGCAGGATGGACCCCACACCGAAGTTGTCCCCACCTCAAACTTGTGCTGCCCTGATAGACCCAAGGGAGCCCTACAAACTGACATCAGCAACCTGGACTGCTGAGTTTTCTTTCCCAGGGAAAATGGAAAAAGGATGTGCCCAGGGGCCCCTGGCCCTGACTGCAAAAAATCCTTATATCGAAGGATGGACCCCACACCGAAGTTGTGCCCACCTCAAACTTGTGCTGCCCTGATAGACCCAAGGGAGCCCTACAAACTGACATCAGCAACCTGGACTGCTGAGTTTCCTTTCTCAGGGAAAATGGAAAAAGGATGTGCCAAGCGGCTCCTGGCCCTGACTGCAAAGAATCCTTATATCGAAGGATGGACCCCACACCGAAGATGTCCCCACCTCAAACTTGTGCTGCCCTGATAGACCCAAGGGAGCCCTACAAACTGACATCAGGAACCTGGACTGCTGAGTTTTCTTTCCCAGGGAAAATGGAAAAAGGATGTGCCCAGGGGCCCCTGGCCCTGACTGCAAAAAATCCTTATATCGAAGGATGGACCCCACACCGAAGTTGTCCCCACCTCAAACTTGTGCTGCCCTGATAGACCCAAGGCAGCCCTAGAAACTGACATCAGGAACCTGGACTGCTGAGTTTTCTTTCCCAGGGAAAATGGAAAAAGGATGTGCCCAGGGGCCTCTGGCCCTGGGCTGGGACCTCACTGCAAAGAATCCTTATATCGAAGGATGGACCCCACACCGAAGTTGTCCCCACCTCAAACTTGTGCTGCCCTGATAGACCCAAGGGAGCCCTACAAACTGACATCCGGAACCTGTACTGCTAAGTTTTCTTTCCCAGGGAAAATGGAAAAAGGATGTGCCCAGGGGCCCTTGGCCATGACTGCAAAAAATCCTTATATCGAAGGATGGACCCCACACCGAAGTTGTCCCCACCTCAAACTTGTGCTGCCCTGATAGACCCAATGGAGCCCTACAAACTGACATCAGGAACCTGGACTGCTGAGTTTTCTTTCCCAGGGAAAATGGAAAAAGGATGTGCCCAGGGGCCCCTGGCCCTGACTGCAAAGAATCCTTATATTGAAGGATGCACCCCACACCGAAGTTGTCCCCACCTCAAACTTGTGCTGCCCAGATAGACCCAAGGCAGCCCTACAAACTGACATCAGGAACCTGGACTGCTGAGTTTTCTTTCCCAGGGAAAATTGAAAAAGGATGTGCCCAGGGGCCCCTGACCCTGGGCAGGGGCCTCACTGCTAAAAATCCTTATATGGAAGGATGCACCCCACACCAAAGTTGTCCCCACCTCAAACTTGTGCTGCCCTGATACATCCAAGGGAGCCCTACAAACTGACATCAGGAACCTGGACTGCTGAGTTTTCTTTCCCAGGGAAAATGGAAAAAGGATGTGCCCAGGGGCCCCTGGCCCTGACTGCAAAAAATCCTTATATCGAAGGATGGACCCCACACCGAAGTTGTCCCCACCTCAAACTTGTGCTGCCCCGATAGACCCAAGGGAGCCCTACAAACTGACATCCGGAACCTGGACTGCTGAGTTTTCTTTCCCAGGGAAAATCGAAAAAGGATGTGCCCGGGGGCCCCTGGCCCTAACTGCAAAAAATCCTTATATCGAAGGATGGACCCCACACCGAAGTTCTGCCCACTTCAAACTTGTGCTGCCCTGATAGACCCAAGGGAGCCCTAAAAACTGACATCAGGAACCTGGACTGCTGAGTTTTCTTTCCCAGGGAAAATGGAAAAAGGATGTGCCCAGGGGCCCCTGGCCCTGGGCCCCTGGCCCTGACTGCAAAAAATCCTTATATCGAAGGATGGACCCCACACCGAAGTTGTCCCCACCTCAAACTTGTGATGCCCTGATAGACCCAAGGCAGCCCTAGAAACTGACATCAGGAACCTGGACTGCTGAGTTTTCTTTCCCAGGGAAAATTGAAAAAGGATGTGCCCAGGGGCCCCTGGCCCTGGACAGGGGCCTCACTGCTAAAAATCCTTATATGGAAGGATGCACCCCACACCAAAGTTGTGCCCACATCAAACTTGTGCTGCCCTGATAGACCCAAGGGAGCCCTACAAACTGACATCAGGAACCTGGACTGCTGAGTTTTCTTTCCCAGGGAAAATGGGAAAAGGATGTGCCCAGGGGCCCCTGGCCCTGACTGCAAAAAATCCTTATATCGAAGGATGGACCCCACACCGAAGTTGTCCCCACCTCAAACTTGTGCTGCCTTGATAGACCCAAGGGAGCCCTACAAACTGACATCAGGAACCTGGACTGCTGTGTTTTCTTTCCCAGGGAAAATGGAAAAAGGATGTGCCCAGGGGCCCCTGGCCCTGACTGCAAAAAATCCTTATATCGAAGGATGGACCCCACACCGAAGTTGTCCCCACCTCAAACTTGTGCTGCCCTGTTACATCCAAGGGAGCCCTACAAACTGACATCAGGAACCTGGACTGCTGAGTTTTCTTTCCCAGGGAAAATGGAAAAAAGGTGTGCCCAGGGGCCTCTGGCCCTGGGCTGGGACATCACTGCAAAGAATCCTTATATCGAAGGATGGACCCCACACCGAAGTTGTCCCCACCTCAAACTTGTGCTACCCTGATAGACCCAAGGGAGCCCTACAAACTGACATCCGGAACCTGGACTGCTAAGTTTTCTCTCCCAGGGAAAATGGAAAAAGGATGTGCCCGGGGGCCCCTGGCCATGACTGCAAAAAATCCTTATATCGAAGGATGGACCCCACACCGAAGTTGTCCCCACCTCAAACTTGTGCTGCCCTGATAGACCCAATGGAGCCCTACAAACTGACATCAGGAACCTGGACTGCTGAGTTTTCTTTCCCAGGGAAAATGGAAAAAGGATGTGCCCAGGGGCCCTTGGCCCTGACTGCAAAAAATCCTTATATCGAAGGATGGACCCCACACCGAAGTTATGCCCACCTCAAACTTGTGCTGCCCTGATAGACCCAAGGGAGCCCTACAAACTGACATCAGCAACCTGGACTGCTGAGTTTTCTTTCCCAGGGAAAATGGAAAAAGGATGAGCCCAGCGGCTCCTGGCCCTGACTGCAAAGAATCCTTATATTGAAGGATGCACCCCACACCGAAGTTGTCCCCACCTCAAACTTGTGCTGCCCAGATAGACCCAAGGCAGCCCTACAAACTGACATCAGGAACCTGGACTGCTGAGTTTTCTTTCCCAGGGAAAATTGAAAAAGGATGTGCCCAGGGGCCCCTGACCCTGGGCAGGGGCCTCACTGCTAAAAATCCTTATATGGAAGGATGCACCCCACACCAAAGTTGTCCCCACCTCAAACTTGTGCTGCCCTGATACATCCAAGGGAGCCCTACAAACTGACATCAGGAACCTGGACTGCTGAGTTTTCTTTCCCAGGGAAAATGGAAAAAGGATGTGCCCAGGGGCCCCTGGCCCTGACTGCAAAAAATCCTTATATCGAAGGATGGACCCCACACCGAAGTTGTCCCCACCTCAAACTTGTGCTGCCCCGATAGACCCAAGGGAGCCCTACAAACTGACATCCGGAACCTGGACTGCTGAGTTTTCTTTCCCAGGGAAAATCGAAAAAGGATGTGCCCGGGGGCCCCTGGCCCTAACTGCAAAAAATCCTTATATCGAAGGATGGACCCCACACCGAAGTTCTGCCCACTTCAAACTTGTGCTGCCCTGATAGACCCAAGGGAGCCCTAAAAACTGACATCAGGAACCTGGACTGCTGAGTTTTCTTTCCCAGGGAAAATGGAAAAAGGATGTGCCCAGGGGCCCCTGGCCCTGGGCCCCTGGCCCTGACTGCAAAAAATCCTTATATCGAAGGATGGACCCCACACCGAAGTTGTCCCCACCTCAAACTTGTGATGCCCTGATAGACCCAAGGCAGCCCTAGAAACTGACATCAGGAACCTGGACTGCTGAGTTTTCTTTCCCAGGGAAAATTGAAAAAGGATGTGCCCAGGGGCCCCTGGCCCTGGACAGGGGCCTCACTGCTAAAAATCCTTATATGGAAGGATGCACCCCACACCAAAGTTGTGCCCACATCAAACTTGTGCTGCCCTGATAGACCCAAGGGAGCCCTACAAACTGACATCAGGAACCTGGACTGCTGAGTTTTCTTTCCCAGGGAAAATGGGAAAAGGATGTGCCCAGGGGCCCCTGGCCCTGACTGCAAAAAATCCTTATATCGAAGGATGGACCCCACACCGAAGTTGTCCCCACCTCAAACTTGTGCTGCCTTGATAGACCCAAGGGAGCCCTACAAACTGACATCAGGAACCTGGACTGCTGTGTTTTCTTTCCCAGGGAAAATGGAAAAAGGATGTGCCCAGGGGCCCCTGGCCCTGACTGCAAAAAATCCTTATATCGAAGGATGGACCCCACACCGAAGTTGTCCCCACCTCAAACTTGTGCTGCCCTGATACATCCAAGGGAGCCCTTCAAACTGACATCAGGAACCTGGACTGCTGAGTTTTCTTTCCCAGGGAAAATGGAAAAAGGATGTGCCCAGGGGCCCCTGCCCCTGACTGCAAAAAATCCTTATATCGAAGTATGGACCCCACACCGAAGTTGTCCCCACCTCAAACTTGTGCTGCCCTGATAGACCCAAGGGAGCCCTACAAACTGACATCAGGAACCTGGACTGCTGAGTTTTCTTTCCCAGGGAAAATGGAAAAAGGATGTGCTCAGGGGCCCCTGGGCAGGGACCTCACTGCAAAAAATCCTTATATCAAAGGATGGACCCCACACCGAAGTTGTCCCCACCTCAAACTTGTGCTCCCCTAATAGACCCAAGGGAACCCTACAAACTGACATCAGGAACCTGGACTGCTGAGTTTTCTTTCCCAGGGAAAATGGAAAAAGGATGTGCCCGGGGGCCCCTGGCCCTGACTGCAAAAAATCCTTATATCGAAGGATGGACCCCACACCGAAGTTGTCCCCACCTCAAACTTGTACTGCCCTGATAGACCCAAGGCAGCCCTACAAACTGACATCAGGAACCTGGACTGCTGAGTTTTCTTTCCCAGGTAAAATGGAAAAAGGATGTGCCCGGGGGCCCCTGGCCCTAACTGCAAAAAATCCTTATATCGAAGGATGGACCCCACACCGAAGTTGTCCCCACTTCAAACTTGTGCTGCCCTGATAGACCCAAGGGAGCCCTACAAACTGACATCAAGAACCTGGACTGCTGAGTTTTCTTTCCCAGGGAAAATGGAAAAAGGATGTGCCCAGGGGCCCCTGGCCCTGACTGCAAAAAATCCTTATATCGAAGGATGGACCCCACACCGAAGTTGTCCCCACCTCAAACTTGTGCTGCCCTGATAGACCCAAGGGAGCCCTACAAACTGACATCAGGAACCTGGACTGCTGAGTTTTCTTTCCCAGGGAAAATGGAAAAAGGATGTGCCCGGGGGCCCCTGGCCATGACTGCAAAAAATCCTAATATCAAAGGATGGACCCCACACCGAAGTTGTCCCCACCTCAAACTTGTGCTGCCCTGATACACCCAAGGGAGCCCTACAAACTGACATCAGGAACCTGGACTGCTGAGTTTTCTTTCCCAGGGAAAATGGAAAAAGGATGTGCCCAGGGGCTCCTGGCCCTGACTGCAAAGAATCCTTATATCGAAGGATGGACCCCACACCGAAGATGTCCCCACCTCAAACTTGTGCTGCCCTGATAGACCCAAGGGAGCCCTACAAACTGACATCAGGAACCTGGACTGCTGAGTTTTCTTTCCCAGGGAAAATGGGAAAAGGATGTGCCCGGGGGCCCCTGGCCCTGGGCTGGGTCCTCACTGCAAAGAATCCTTATATCGAAGGATGGACCCCACTCCAAAGTTGTCCCCACCTCAAACTTGTGCTGCCCTGATAGACCCAAGGGAGCCCTACAAACTGACATCAGCAACCTGGACTGCTGAGTTTTCTTTCCCAGGGAAAATGGAAAAAGGATGTGCCCAGCGGCTCCTGGCCCTGACTGCAAAGAATCCTTATATCGAAGGATGGACCCCACACCGAAGTTGTGCCCACCTCAAACTTGTGCTGCCCTGATAGACCCAAGGGAGCCCTACAAACTGACATCAGGAACCTGGACTGCTGAGTTTTCTTTCCCAGGGAAAATGGAAAAAGGAGGTGCCCAGGGGCCCGTGGCCCTGGTCAGGGGCCTCACTGCAAAAAATCCTTATATCGAAGGATGCACCCCACACCAAAGTTGTCCCCACCTCAAACTTGTGCTGCCCTGATAGACCCATGGCAGCCCTAGAAACTGACATCAGGAACCTGGACTGCTGAGTTTTCTTTCCCAGGGAAAATGGAAAAAGGAGGTGCCCAGGGGCCCCTGGCCCTGACTGCAAAAAATACTTATATCGCAGGATGGACCCCACACCGAAGTTGTCCCCACCTCAAACTTGTGCTGCCCTGATAGACCCAAGGGAGCCCTACAAACTGACATCAGCAACCTGGACTGCTGAGTTTTCTTTCCCAGGGAAAATGGAAAAAGGATGTGCCCAGGGGCCCCTGGCCCTGACTGCAAAAAATCCTTATATCGAAGGATGGACCCCACACCGAAGTTGTGCCCACCTCAAACTTGTGCTGCCCTGATAGACCCAAGGGAGCCCTACAAACTGACATCAGCAACCTGGACTGCTGAGTTTCCTTTCTCAGGGAAAATGGAAAAAGGATGTGCCAAGCGGCTCCTGGCCCTGACTGCAAAGAATCCTTATATCGAAGGATGGACCCCACACCGAAGATGTCCCCACCTCAAACTTGTGCTGCCCTGATAGACCCAAGGGAGCCCTACAAACTGACATCAGGAACCTGGACTGCTGAGTTTTCTTTCCCAGGGAAAATGGAAAAAGGATGTGCCCAGGGGCCCCTGGCCCTGACTGCAAAAAATCCTTATATCGAAGGATGGACCCCACACCGAAGTTGTCCCCACCTCAAACTTGTGCTGCCCTGATAGACCCAAGGCAGCCCTAGAAACTGACATCAGGAACCTGGACTGCTGAGTTTTCTTTCCCAGGGAAAATGGAAAAAGGATGTGCCCAGGGGCCTCTGGCCCTGGGCTGGGACCTCACTGCAAAGAATCCTTATATCGAAGGATGGACCCCACACCGAAGTTGTCCCCACCTCAAACTTGTGCTGCCCTGATAGACCCAAGGGAGCCCTACAAACTGACATCCGGAACCTGTACTGCTAAGTTTTCTTTCCCAGGGAAAATGGAAAAAGGATGTGCCCAGGGGCCCTTGGCCATGACTGCAAAAAATCCTTATATCGAAGGATGGACCCCACACCGAAGTTGTCCCCACCTCAAACTTGTGCTGCCCTGATAGACCCAATGGAGCCCTACAAACTGACATCAGGAACCTGGACTGCTGAGTTTTCTTTCCCAGGGAAAATGGAAAAAGGATGTGCCCAGGGGCCCCTGGCCCTGACTGCAAAGAATCCTTATATTGAAGGATGCACCCCACACCGAAGTTGTCCCCACCTCAAACTTGTGCTGCCCAGATAGACCCAAGGCAGCCCTACAAACTGACATCAGGAACCTGGACTGCTGAGTTTTCTTTCCCAGGGAAAATTGAAAAAGGATGTGCCCAGGGGCCCCTGACCCTGGGCAGGGGCCTCACTGCTAAAAATCCTTATATGGAAGGATGCACCCCACACCAAAGTTGTCCCCACCTCAAACTTGTGCTGCCCTGATACATCCAAGGGAGCCCTACAAACTGACATCAGGAACCTGGACTGCTGAGTTTTCTTTCCCAGGGAAAATGGAAAAAGGATGTGCCCAGGGGCCCCTGGCCCTGACTGCAAAAAATCCTTATATCGAAGGATGGACCCCACACCGAAGTTGTCCCCACCTCAAACTTGTGCTGCCCCGATAGACCCAAGGGAGCCCTACAAACTGACATCCGGAACCTGGACTGCTGAGTTTTCTTTCCCAGGGAAAATCGAAAAAGGATGTGCCCGGGGGCCCCTGGCCCTAACTGCAAAAAATCCTTATATCGAAGGATGGACCCCACACCGAAGTTCTGCCCACTTCAAACTTGTGCTGCCCTGATAGACCCAAGGGAGCCCTAAAAACTGACATCAGGAACCTGGACTGCTGAGTTTTCTTTCCCAGGGAAAATGGAAAAAGGATGTGCCCAGGGGCCCCTGGCCCTGGGCCCCTGGCCCTGACTGCAAAAAATCCTTATATCGAAGGATGGACCCCACACCGAAGTTGTCCCCACCTCAAACTTGTGATGCCCTGATAGACCCAAGGCAGCCCTAGAAACTGACATCAGGAACCTGGACTGCTGAGTTTTCTTTCCCAGGGAAAATTGAAAAAGGATGTGCCCAGGGGCCCCTGGCCCTGGACAGGGGCCTCACTGCTAAAAATCCTTATATGGAAGGATGCACCCCACACCAAAGTTGTGCCCACATCAAACTTGTGCTGCCCTGATAGACCCAAGGGAGCCCTACAAACTGACATCAGGAACCTGGACTGCTGAGTTTTCTTTCCCAGGGAAAATGGGAAAAGGATGTGCCCAGGGGCCCCTGGCCCTGACTGCAAAAAATCCTTATATCGAAGGATGGACCCCACACCGAAGTTGTCCCCACCTCAAACTTGTGCTGCCTTGATAGACCCAAGGGAGCCCTACAAACTGACATCAGGAACCTGGACTGCTGTGTTTTCTTTCCCAGGGAAAATGGAAAAAGGATGTGCCCAGGGGCCCCTGGCCCTGACTGCAAAAAATCCTTATATCGAAGGATGGACCCCACACCGAAGTTGTCCCCACCTCAAACTTGTGCTGCCCTGTTACATCCAAGGGAGCCCTACAAACTGACATCAGGAACCTGGACTGCTGAGTTTTCTTTCCCAGGGAAAATGGAAAAAAGGTGTGCCCAGGGGCCTCTGGCCCTGGGCTGGGACATCACTGCAAAGAATCCTTATATCGAAGGATGGACCCCACACCGAAGTTGTCCCCACCTCAAACTTGTGCTACCCTGATAGACCCAAGGGAGCCCTACAAACTGACATCCGGAACCTGGACTGCTAAGTTTTCTCTCCCAGGGAAAATGGAAAAAGGATGTGCCCGGGGGCCCCTGGCCATGACTGCAAAAAATCCTTATATCGAAGGATGGACCCCACACCGAAGTTGTCCCCACCTCAAACTTGTGCTGCCCTGATAGACCCAATGGAGCCCTACAAACTGACATCAGGAACCTGGACTGCTGAGTTTTCTTTCCCAGGGAAAATGGAAAAAGGATGTGCCCAGGGGCCCTTGGCCCTGACTGCAAAAAATCCTTATATCGAAGGATGGACCCCACACCGAAGTTATGCCCACCTCAAACTTGTGCTGCCCTGATAGACCCAAGGGAGCCCTACAAACTGACATCAGCAACCTGGACTGCTGAGTTTTCTTTCCCAGGGAAAATGGAAAAAGGATGAGCCCAGCGGCTCCTGGCCCTGACTGCAAAGAATCCTTATATTGAAGGATGCACCCCACACCGAAGTTGTCCCCACCTCAAACTTGTGCTGCCCAGATAGACCCAAGGCAGCCCTACAAACTGACATCAGGAACCTGGACTGCTGAGTTTTCTTTCCCAGGGAAAATTGAAAAAGGATGTGCCCAGGGGCCCCTGACCCTGGGCAGGGGCCTCACTGCTAAAAATCCTTATATGGAAGGATGCACCCCACACCAAAGTTGTCCCCACCTCAAACTTGTGCTGCCCTGATACATCCAAGGGAGCCCTACAAACTGACATCAGGAACCTGGACTGCTGAGTTTTCTTTCCCAGGGAAAATGGAAAAAGGATGTGCCCAGGGGCCCCTGGCCCTGACTGCAAAAAATCCTTATATCGAAGGATGGACCCCACACCGAAGTTGTCCCCACCTCAAACTTGTGCTGCCCCGATAGACCCAAGGGAGCCCTACAAACTGACATCCGGAACCTGGACTGCTGAGTTTTCTTTCCCAGGGAAAATCGAAAAAGGATGTGCCCGGGGGCCCCTGGCCCTAACTGCAAAAAATCCTTATATCGAAGGATGGACCCCACACCGAAGTTCTGCCCACTTCAAACTTGTGCTGCCCTGATAGACCCAAGGGAGCCCTAAAAACTGACATCAGGAACCTGGACTGCTGAGTTTTCTTTCCCAGGGAAAATGGAAAAAGGATGTGCCCAGGGGCCCCTGGCCCTGGGCCCCTGGCCCTGACTGCAAAAAATCCTTATATCGAAGGATGGACCCCACACCGAAGTTGTCCCCACCTCAAACTTGTGATGCCCTGATAGACCCAAGGCAGCCCTAGAAACTGACATCAGGAACCTGGACTGCTGAGTTTTCTTTCCCAGGGAAAATTGAAAAAGGATGTGCCCAGGGGCCCCTGGCCCTGGACAGGGGCCTCACTGCTAAAAATCCTTATATGGAAGGATGCACCCCACACCAAAGTTGTGCCCACATCAAACTTGTGCTGCCCTGATAGACCCAAGGGAGCCCTACAAACTGACATCAGGAACCTGGACTGCTGAGTTTTCTTTCCCAGGGAAAATGGGAAAAGGATGTGCCCAGGGGCCCCTGGCCCTGACTGCAAAAAATCCTTATATCGAAGGATGGACCCCACACCGAAGTTGTCCCCACCTCAAACTTGTGCTGCCTTGATAGACCCAAGGGAGCCCTACAAACTGACATCAGGAACCTGGACTGCTGTGTTTTCTTTCCCAGGGAAAATGGAAAAAGGATGTGCCCAGGGGCCCCTGGCCCTGACTGCAAAAAATCCTTATATCGAAGGATGGACCCCACACCGAAGTTGTCCCCACCTCAAACTTGTGCTGCCCTGTTACATCCAAGGGAGCCCTACAAACTGACATCAGGAACCTGGACTGCTGAGTTTTCTTTCCCAGGGAAAATGGAAAAAAGGTGTGCCCAGGGGCCTCTGGCCCTGGGCTGGGACATCACTGCAAAGAATCCTTATATCGAAGGATGGACCCCACACCGAAGTTGTCCCCACCTCAAACTTGTGCTACCCTGATAGACCCAAGGGAGCCCTACAAACTGACATCCGGAACCTGGACTGCTAAGTTTTCTCTCCCAGGGAAAATGGAAAAAGGATGTGCCCGGGGGCCCCTGGCCATGACTGCAAAAAATCCTTATATCGAAGGATGGACCCCACACCGAAGTTGTCCCCACCTCAAACTTGTGCTGCCCTGATAGACCCAAGGGAGCCCTACAAACTGACATCAGGAACCTGGACTGCTGAGTTTTCTTTCCCAGGGAAAATGGAAAAAGGATGTGCCCAGGGGCCCATGGCCATGGGCCCCTGGCCCTGACTGCAAAAAATCCTTATATCGAAGGATGGACCCCACACCGAAGTTGTCCCCACCTCAAACTTGTGCTGCCCTGATAGACCCAAGGGAGCCCTACAAACTGACATCAGGAACCTGGACTGCTGAGTTTTCTTTCCCAGGGAAAATGGAAAAAGGATGTGCCCAGGGGCCCCTGGCCCTGACTGCAAAAAATCCTTATATCGAAGGATGGACCCCACACCGAAGTTGTCCCCACCTCAAACTTGTGCTGCCCTGATAGACCCAAGGCAGCCCTAGAAACTGACATCAGGAACCTGGACTGCTGAGTTTTCTTTCCCAGGGAAAATGGAAAAAGGATGTGCCCAGGGGCCTCTGGCCCTGGGCTGGGACCTCACTGCAAAGAATCCTTATATCGAAGGATGGACCCCACACCGAAGTTGTCCCCACCTCAAACTTGTGCTGCCCTGATAGACCCAAGGGAGCCCTACAAACTGACATCCGGAACCTGTACTGCTAAGTTTTCTTTCCCAGGGAAAATGGAAAAAGGATGTGCCCAGGGGCCCCTGGCCATGACTGCAAAAAATCCTTATATCGAAGGATGGACCCCACACCGAAGTTGTCCCCACCTCAAACTTGTGCTGCCCAGATAGACCCAAGGCAGCCCTACAAACTGACATCAGGAACCTGGACTGCTGAGTTTTCTTTCCCAGGGAAAATGGAAAAAGGATGTGCCCAGGGGCCCCTGGCCCTGGGCCCCTGGCCCTGACTGCAAAAAATCCTTATATCGAAGGATGGACCCCACACCGAAGTTGTCCCCACCTCAAACTTGTGATGCCCTGATAGACCCAAGGGAGCCCTACAAACTGACATCAGGAACCTGGACTGCTGAGTTTTCTTTCCCAGGGAAAATTGAAAAAGGATGTGCCCAGGGGCCCCTGGCCCTGGGCAGGGACCTCACTGCTAAAAATCCTTATATGGAAGGATGCACCCCACACCAAAGTTGTGCCCACCTCAAACTTGTGCTGCCCTGATAGACCCAAGGGAGCCCTACAAACTGACATCAGCAACCTGGACTGCTGAGTTTTCTTTCCCAGGGAAAATGGGAAAAGGATGTGCCCAGGGGCCCCTGGCCCTGACTGCAAAAAATCCTAATATCGAAGGATGGACCCCACACCGAAGTTGTCCCCACCTCAAACTTGTGCTGCCTTGATAGACCCAAGGGAGCCCTACAAACTGACATCAGGAACCTGGACTGCTGTGTTTCCTTTCCCAGGGAAAATGGAAAAAGGATGTGCCCAGGGGCCTCTGGCCCTGACTGCAAAGAATCCTTATATCGAAGGATGGACCCCACACCGAAGTTGTCCCCACCTCAAACTTGTGCTGCCCTGATACATCCAAGGGAGCCCTACAAACTGACATCAGGAACCTGGACTGCTGAGTTTTCTTTCCCAGGGAAAATGGAAAAAGGATGTGCCCGGGGGCCCCTGGCCCTGGGACCCTGGCCCTGACTGCAAAAAATCCTTATATCGAAGGATGGACCCCACACCGAAGTTGTCCCCACCTCAAACTTTTGCTGCCCTGATACATCCAAGGGAGCCCTACAAACTGACATCAGGAACCTGGACTGCTGAGTTTTCTTTCCCAGGGAAAATGGAAAAAGGATGTGCCCAGGGGCCCCCGGCCCTGACTGCAAAAAATCCTTATATCGAAGGATGGACCCCACACCGAAGTTGTCCCCACCTCAAACTTGTGCTGCCCTGATAGACCCAAGGGAGTCCTACAAACTGACATCAGGAACCTGGACTGCTGAGTTTTCTTTCCCAGGGAAAATGGAAAAAGGATGTGCCCGGGGGCCCCTGGCCCTGACTGCAAAAAATCCTTATATCGAAGGATGGACCCCACACCGAAGTTGTCCCCACCTCAAACTTGTGCTGCCCTGATAGACCCAAGGCAGCCCTACAAACTGACATCAGGAACCTGGACTGCTGAGTTTTCTTTCCCAGGGAAAATGGAAAAAGGATGTGCCCGGGGGCCCCTGGCCATGACTGCAAAAAATCCTAATATCAAAGGATGGACCCCACACCGAAGTTGTCCCCACCTCAAACTTGTGCTGCCCTGATAGACCCAAGGGAGCCCTACAAACTGACATCAGCAACCTGGACTGCTGAGTTTTCTTTCCCAGGGAAAATGGAAAAAGGATGTGCCCAGGGGCCCCTGGCCCTGACTGCAAAAAATCCTTATATCGAAGTATGCACCCCACACCGAATTTCTGCCCACGTCAAACTTGTGCTGCCCTGATAGACCCAAGGGAGCCCTACAAACTGACATCAGGAACCTGGACTGCTGAGTTTTCTTTCCCAGGGAAAATGGAAAAAGGATGTGCCCAGGGGCCCCTGGCCCTGACTGCAAAAAATCCTTATATCAAAGGATGCACCCCACACCGAAGTTGTCCCCACCTCAAACTTGTGCTGCCCTGATAGACCCAAGGGAGCCCTACAAACTGACTTCAGGAACCTGGACTGCTGAGTTTTCTTTCCCAGGGAAAATGGAAAAAGGATGTGCCCAGGGGCCCCTGGCCATGACTGCAAAAAATCCTTATATCGAAGGATGGACCCCACACCAAAGTTGTGCCAACCTCAAACTTGTGCTGCCCTGAGAGACCCAAGGGAGCCCTAAAAAAACTGACATCAGGAACCTGGACTGCTGAGTTTTCTTTCCCAGGGAAAATGGAAAAAGGATGTGCCCGGGGCCCCTGGCCCTGACTGCAAAAAATCCTTATATCGAAGGATGGACCCCACACCGAAGTTGTCCCCACCTCAAACTTGTGCTGCCCTGATACATCCAAGGGAGCCCTACAAACTGACATCAGGAACCTGGACTGCTGAGTTTTCTTTCCCAGGGAAAATGGAAAAAGGATGTGCCCAGGGGGCCCTGGCCCTGGGCAGGGACCTCACTGCAAAGAATCCTTATATCGAAGGATGGAACCCACACCGAAGCTGTCCCCACCTCAAACTTGTGCTGCCCTGATAGACCCAAGGGAGCCCTACAAACTGACATCAGGAACCTGGACTGCTGAGTTTTCTTTCCCAGGGAAAATGGAAAAAGGATGTGCCCAGGGGCCCCTGGCCCTGACTGCAAAGAATCCTTATATCGAAGGATGGACCCCACACCGAAGTTGTCCCCACCTCAAACTTGTGCTGCCCTGATACACCCAAGGGAGCCCTACAAACTGACATCAGGAACCTGGACTGCTGAGTTTTCTTTCCCAGGGAAAATGGAAAAAGGTTGTGCCCAGGGGCCCCTGGCCCTGACTGCAAAAAATCATTATATCAAAGGATGCACCCCACACCGAAGTTGTCCCCACCTCAAACTTGTGCTGCCCTGATAGACCCAAGGGAGCCCTACAAACTGACATCAGGAACCTGGACTGCTGAGTTTTCTTTCCCAGGGAAAATTGAAAAAGGATGTCCCCAGGGGCCCCTGGGCCCTGGGCAGGGGCCTCACGGCAAAAAATTCTTATATCGAAGGATGGACCCCACACCGAAGCTGTCCCCACCTCAAACTTGTGCTGCCCTGATACACCCAAGGGAGCCCTACAAACTGACATCAGGAACCTGGACTGCTGAGTTTTCTTTCCCAGGGAAAATGGAAAAAGGATGTGCCCAGGGGCCCGTGCCCCTGACTGCAAAAGATCCTTATATCGAAGGATGGACCCCACACCAAAGTTGTGCCCACCTCAAACTTGTGCTGCCCTGATAGACCCAAGGGAGCCCTACAAACTGACATCTGGAACCTGGACTGCTGAGTTTTCTTTCCCAGGGAAAATGGAAAAAGGATGTGCCCAGGGGCCTCTGGCCCTGGGCAGGGGCCTCACTGCAAAGAATCCTTATATCGAAGGATGGACCCCACACCGAAGTTGTCCCCACCTCAAACTTGTGATGCCCTGATAGACCCAAGGGAGCCCTACAAACTGACATCCGGAACCTGTACTGCTAAGTTTTCTTTCCCAGGGAAAATGGAAAAAGGATGTGCCCAGGGGCCCCTGGCCATGACTGCAAAAAATCCTTATATCGAAGGATGGACCCCACACCGAAGTTGTCCCCACCTCAAACTTGTGCTGCCCTGATAGACCCAATGGAGCCCTACAAACTGACATCAGGAACCTGGACTGCTGAGTTTTCTTTCCCAGGGAAAATGGAAAAAGGATGTGCCCAGGGGCCCCCGGCCCTGACTGCAAAGAATCCTTATATTGAAGGATGCACCCCACACCGAAGTTGTCCCCACCTCAAACTTGTGCTGCCCAGATAGACCCAAGGCAGCCCTACAAACTGACATCAGGAACCTGGACTGCTGAGTTTTCTTTCCCAGGGAAAATTGAAAAAGGATGTCCCCAGGGGCCCCTGGCCCTGGGCTGGGGCCTGACTGCAAAGAATCCTTATATCGAAGGATGGACCCCACACCGAAGTTGTCCCCACCTCAAACTTGTGCTGCCCTGATAGACCCAAGGGAGGCCTACAAACTGACATCAGGAACCTGGACTGCTGAGTTTTCTTTCCCAGGGAAAATGGAAAAAGGATGTGCCCGGGGGTCCCTGGCCCTGACTGCAAAGAATCCTTATATCGAAGGATGGATCCCACACCGAAGTTGTCCCCACCTCAAACTTGTGCTGCCCTGATAGACCCAAGGGAGCCCTACAAACTGACATCAGGAACCTGGACTGCTGAGTTTTCTTTCCCAGGGAAAATGGAAAAAGGATGTGCCCAGGGGCCCCTGGCCCTGACTGCAAAAAATCCTTATATCGAAGGATGGAACCCACACCGAAGCTGTCCCCACCTCAAACTTGTGCTGCCCTGATAGACCCAAGGGAGCCCTACAAACTGACATCAGGAACCTGGACTGCTGAGTTTTCTTTCCCAGGGAAAATTGAAAAAGGATGTCCCCAGGGGCCCCTGGGTCC
The DNA here is from genome assembly GCF_050655825.1 of Lonchura striata. Classification (NCBI taxonomy): domain Eukaryota; kingdom Metazoa; phylum Chordata; class Aves; order Passeriformes; family Estrildidae; genus Lonchura; species Lonchura striata. The sequence goes on along the minus strand of NC_140733.1, from coordinate 7,096,123 downwards.
TGGGCAGGGGCCTCACGGCAAAAAATTCTTATATCGAAGGATGGACCCCACACCGAAGTTGTCCCCACCTCAAACTTGTGCTGCCCTGATAGACCCAAGGCAGCCCTACAAACTGACATCAGGAACCTGGACTGCTGAGTTTTCTTTCCCAGGGAAAATGGAAAAAGGATGTGCCCAGGGGCCCCTGGCCCTGGGCAGGGACATCACTGCAAAGAATCCTTATATCGAAGGATGGACCCCACACCGAAGTTGTCCCCACCTCAAACTTGTGCTGCCCTGATAGACCCAAGGGAGCCCTACAAACTGACATCAGGAACCTGGACTGCTGAGTTTTCTTTCCCAGGGAAAATGGAAAAAGGATGTGCCCAGGGGCCCCTGGCCCTGGGCAGGGGCCTCAATGCAAAAAATCCTTATATCGAAGGATGGACCCCACAGCGAAGTTGTCCCCACCTCAAACTTGTGCTGCCCTGATAGACCCAAGGCAGCCCTACAAACTGACATCAGGAACCTGGACTGCTGAGTTTTCTTTCCCAGGGAAAATGGAAAAAGGATGTGCCCAGGGGCCCCTGGCCCTGACTGCAAAGAATCCTTATATTGAAGGATGGACCCCACACCGAAGTTGTCCCCACCTCAAACTTGTGCTGCCCTGATACATCCAAGGGAGCCCTACAAACTGACATCAGGAACCTGGACTGCTGAGTTTTCTTTCCCAGGGAAAATGGAAAAAGGATGTGCCCAGGGGCCCGTGCCCCTGACTGCAAAAAATCCTTATATCGAAGGATGGACCCCACACCGAAGTTGTGCCCACCTCAAACTTGTGCTGCCCTGATAGACCCAAGGGAGCCCTACAAACTGACATCCGGAACCTGGACTGCTGAGTTTTCTTTCCCAGGGAAAATGGAAAAAGGGTGTGCCCAGGGGCCCCCGGGCAGGGACCTCACTGCAAAAAATCCTTATATCGAAGGATGGACCCCACACCGAAGTTGTCCCCTCCTCAAACTTGTGCTGCCCTGATAGACCCAAGGGAGCCCTACAAACTGACATCAGGAACCTGGACTGCTGAGTTTTCTTTCCCAGGGAAAATGGAAAAAGGATGTGCCCGGGGGCCCCTGGCCCTGACTGCAAAGAATCCTTATATCGAAGGATGGACCCCACACCGAAGTTGTCCCCACCTCAAACTTGTGCTGCCCTGATAGACCCAAGGGAGCCCTACAAACTGACATCAGGAACCTGGACTGCTGAGTTTTCTTTCCCAGGGAAAATGGAAAAAGGATGTGCCCAGGGGCCCCTGGCCCTGACTGCAAAAAATCCTTATATCGAAGTATGCACCCCACACCGAATTTCTGCCCACGTCAAACTTGTGCTGCCCTGATAGACCCAAGGGAGCCCTACAAACTGACATCAGGAACCTGGACTGCTGAGTTTTCTTTCCCAGGGAAAATGGAAAAAGGATGTGCCCAGGGGGCCCTGGCCCTGGGCAGGGACCTCACTGCAAAGAATCCTTATATCGAAGGATGGAACCCACACCGAAGCTGTCCCCACCTCAAACTTGTGCTGCCCTGATAGACCCAAGGGAGCCCTACAAACTGACATCAGGAACCTGGACTGCTGAGTTTTCTTTCCCAGGGAAAATGGAAAAAGGATGTGCCCAGGGGCCCCTGGCCATGACTGCAAAAAATCCTTATATCGAAGGATGGACCCCACACCGAAGTTGTCCCCACCTCAAACTTGTGCTGCCCTGATAGACCCAATGGAGCCCTACAAACTGACATCAGGAACCTGGACTGCTGAGTTTTCTTTCCCAGGGATAATGGAAAAAGGATGTGCCCAGGGGCCCCTGGCCCTGACTGCAAAGAATCCTTATATTGAAGGATGCACCCCACACCAAAGTTGTCCCCACCTCAAACTTGTGCTGCCCAGATAGACCCAAGGCAGCCCTACAAACTGACATCAGGAACCTGGACTGCTGAGTTTTCTTTCCCAGGGAAAATGGAAAAAGGATGTGCCCAGGGGCCCCTGGCCCTGGGCTGGGGCCTGACTGCAAAGAATCCTTATATCGAAGGATGGACCCCACACCGAAGTTGTCCCCACCTCAAACTTGTGCTGCCCTGATAGACCCAAGGGAGGCCTACAAACTGACATCAGGAACCTGGACTGCTGAGTTTTCTTTCCCAGGGAAAATGGAAAAAGGATGTGCCCGGGGGTCCCTGGCCCTGACTGCAAAGAATCCTTATATCGAAGGATGGACCCCACACCGAAGTTGTCCCCACCTCAAACTTGTGCTGCCCTGATAGACCCAAGGGAGCCCTACAAACTGACATCAGGAACCTGGACTGCTGAGTTTTCTTTCCCAGGGAAAATTGAAAAAGGATGTGCCCAGGGGCCCCTGGCCCTGACTGCAAAGAATCCTTATATCGAAGGATGGAACCCACACCGAAGCTGTCCCCACCTCAAACTTGTGCTGCCCTGATAGACCCAAGGGAGCCCTACAAACTGACATCAGGAACCTGGACTGCTGAGTTTTCTTTCCCAGGGAAAATTGAAAAAGGATGTCCCCAGGGGCCCCTGGGCCCTGGGCAGGGGCCTCACGGCAAAAAATTCTTATATCGAAGGATGGACCCCACACCGAAGTTGTCCCCACCTCAAACTTGTGCTGCCCTGATAGACCCAAGGCAGCCCTACAAACTGACATCAGGAACCTGGACTGCTGAGTTTTCTTTCCCAGGGAAAATGGAAAAAGGATGTGCCCAGGGGCCCCTGGCCCTGGGCAGGGACATCACTGCAAAGAATCCTTATATCGAAGGATGGACCCCACACCGAAGTTGTCCCCACCTCAAACTTGTGCTGCCCTGATAGACCCAAGGGAGCCCTACAAACTGACATCAGGAACCTGGACTGCTGAGTTTTCTTTCCCAGGGAAAATGGAAAAAGGATGTGCCCAGGGGCCCCTGGCCCTGGGCAGGGGCCTCAATGCAAAAAATCCTTATATCGAAGGATGGACCCCACAGCGAAGTTGTCCCCACCTCAAACTTGTGCTGCCCTGATAGACCCAAGGCAGCCCTACAAACTGACATCAGGAACCTGGACTGCTGAGTTTTCTTTCCCAGGGAAAATTGAAAAAGGATGTGCCCAGGGGCCCCTGGCCCTGACTGCAAAGAATCCTTATATCGAAGGATGGACCCCACACCGAAGTTGTCCCCACCTCAAACTTGTGCTGCCCTGATACATCCAAGGGAGCCCTACAAACTGACATCAGGAACCTGGACTGCTGAGTTTTCTTTCCCAGGGAAAATGGAAAAAGGATGTGCCCAGGGGCCCGTGCCCCTGACTGCAAAAAATCCTTATATCGAAGGATGGACCCCACACCGAAGTTGTGCCCACCTCAAACTTGTGCTGCCCTGATAGACCCAAGGGAGCCCTACAAACTGACATCCGGAACCTGGACTGCTGAGTTTTCTTTCCCAGGGAAAATGGAAAAAGGGTGTGCCCAGGGGCCCCCGGGCAGGGACCTCACTGCAAAAAATCCTTATATCGAAGGATGGACCCCACACCGAAGTTGTCCCCTCCTCAAACTTGTGCTGCCCTGATACACCCAAGGGAGCCCTACAAACTGACATCAGGAACCTGGACTGCTGAGTTTTCTTTCCCAGGGAAAATGGAAAAAGGATGTGCCCGGGGGCCCCTGGCCCTGACTGCAAAGAATCCTTATATCGAAGGATGGACCCCACACCGAAGTTGTCCCCTCCTCAAACTTGTGCTGCCCTGATACACCCAAGGGAGCCCTACAAACTGACATCAGGAACCTGGACTGCTGAGTTTTCTTTCCCAGGGAAAATGGAAAAAGGATGTGCCCGGGGGCCCCTGGCCCTGACTGCAAAAAATCCTTATATCAAAGGATGCACCCCACACCGAAGTTGTCCCCACCTCAAACTTGTGCTGCCCTGATAGACCCAAGGGAGCCCTACAAACTGACTTCAGGAACCTGGACTGCTGAGTTTTCTTTCCCAGGGAAAATGGAAAAAGGATGTGCCCGGGGGCCCCTGGCCCTAACTGCAAAAAATCCTTATATCGAAGGATGGACCCCACACCGAAGTTGTCCCCACCTCAAACTTGTGCTGCCCTGATAGACCCAAGGGAGCCCTAAAAAAAATGACATCAGGAACCTGGACTGCTGAGTTTTCTTTCCCAGGGAAAATGGAAAAAGGATGTGCCCGGGGCCCCTGGCCCTGACTGCAAAAAATCCTTATATCGAAGGATGGACCCCACACCGAAGTTGTCCCCACCTCAAACTTGTGCTGCCCTGATACATCCAAGGGAGCCCTAAAAACTGACATCAGGAACCTGGACTGCTGAGTTTTCTTTCCCAGGGAAAATGGAAAAAGGATGTGCCCAGGGGGCCCTGGCCCTGGGCAGGGACCTCACTGCAAAGAATCCTTATATCGAAGGATGGAACCCACACCGAAGCTGTCCCCACCTCAAACTTGTGCTGCCCTGATAGACCCAAGGGAGCCCTACAAACTGACATCAGGAACCTGGACTGCTGAGTTTTCTTTCCCAGGGAAAATGGAAAAAGGATGTGCCCAGGGGCCCCTGGCCCTGACTGCAAAGAATCCTTATATCGAAGGATGGACCCCACACCGAAGTTGTCCCCACCTCAAACTTGTGCTGCCCTGATACACCCAAGGGAGCCCTACAAACTGACATCAGGAACCTGGACTGCTGAGTTTTCTTTCCCAGGGAAAATGGAAAAAGGTTGTGCCCAGGGGCCCCTGGCCCTGACTGCAAAAAATCATTATATCAAAGGATGCACCCCACACCGAAGTTGTCCCCACCTCAAACTTGTGCTGCCCTGATAGACCCAAGGGAGCCCTACAAACTGACATCAGGAACCTGGACTGCTGAGTTTTCTTTCCCAGGGAAAATTGAAAAAGGATGTCCCCAGGGGCCCCTGGGCCCTGGGCAGGGGCCTCACGGCAAAAAATTCTTATATCGAAGGATGGACCCCACACCGAAGTTGTCCCCACCTCAAACTTGTGCTGCCCTGATAGACCCAAGGCAGCCCTACAAACTGACATCAGGAACCTGGACTGCTGAGTTTTCTTTCCCAGGGAAAATGGAAAAAGGATGTGCCCAGGGGCCCCTGGCCCTGGGCAGGGACATCACTGCAAAGAATCCTTATATCGAAGGATGGACCCCACACCGAAGTTGTCCCCACCTCAAACTTGTGCTGCCCTGATAGACCCAAGGGAGCCCTACAAACTGACATCAGGAACCTGGACTGCTGAGTTTTCTTTCCCAGGGAAAATGGAAAAAGGATGTGCCCAGGGGCTCCTGGCCCTGACTGCAAAGAATCCTTATACCGAAGGATGGACCCCACACCGAAGTTGTCCCCACCTCAAACTTGTGCTGCCCTGATACACCCAAGGGAGCCCTACAAACTGACATCAGCAACCTGGACTGCTGAGTTTTCTTTCCCAGGGAAAATGGAAAAAGGATGTGCCCAGGGGCCCCTGGCCCTGGGCAGGGGCCTCACTGCAAAAAATCCTTATATCGAAGGATGGACCCCACAGCGAAGTTGTCCCCACCTCAAACTTGTGCTGCCCTGATAGACCCAAGGCAGCCCTACAAACTGACATCAGGAACCTGGACTGCTGAGTTTTCTTTCCCAGGGAAAATTGAAAAAGGATGTGCCAGGGGGTCCCTGGCCCTGACTGCAAAGAATCCTTATATCGAAGGATGGACCCCACACCGAAGTTGTCCCCACCTCAAACTTGTGCTGCCCTGATAGACCGAAGGGAGCCCTACAAACTGACATCAGGAACCTGGACTGCTGAGTTTTCTTTCCCAGGGAAAATGGAAAAAGGATGTGCCCAGGGGCCCCTGGCCCTGGGCTGGGGCCTGACTGCAAAGAATCCTTATATCGAAGGATGGACCCCACACCGAAGTTGTCCCCACCTCAAACTTGTGCTGCCCTGATACATCCAAGGGAGCCCTACAAACTGACATCAGGAACCTGGACTGCTGAGTTTTCTTTCCCAGGGAAAATGGAAAAAGGATGTGCCCAGGGGCCCCTGGCCCTGACTGCAAAAAATCCTTATATCGAAGGATGGACCCCACACCGAAGTTGTCCCCACCTCAAACTTGTGCTGCCCTGATAGACCCAAGGGAGCCCTACAAACTGACATCCGGAACCTGGACTGCTGAGTTTTCTTTCCCAGGGAAAATTGAAAAAGGATGTGCTCAGGGGCCCCTGGGCAGGGACCTCACTGCAAAAAATCCTTATATCGAAGGATGGACCCCACACCGAAGTTGTCCCCACCTCAAACTTGTGCTGCCCTGATAGACCCAAGGCAGCCCTACAAACTGACATCAGGAACCTGGACTGCTGAGTTTTCTTTCCCAGGGAAAATGGAAAAAGGATGTGCCCGGGGGCCCCTGGCCCTAACTGCAAAAAATCCTTATATCGAAGGATGGACCCCACACCGAAGTTGTCCCCACCTCAAACTTGTGCTGCCCTGATAGACCGAAGGGAGCCCTACAAACTGACATCAGGAACCTGGACTGCTGAGTTTTCTTTCCCAGGGAAAATTGAAAAAGGATGTGCCCAGGGGCCCCTGGCCCTGGGCAGGGGCCTCACTGCTAAGAATCCTTATATGGAAGGATGCACCCCACACCAAAATTGTGCCCACCTCAAACTTGTGCTGCCCTGATACACCCAAGGGAGCCCTACAAACTGACATCAGCAACCTGGACTGCTGAGTTTTCTTTCCCAGGGAAAATGGGAAAAGGATGTGCCCAGGGGCCCCTGGCCCTGACTGCAAAAAATCCTTATATCGAAGGATGGACCCCACACCGAAGTTGTCCCCACCTCAAACTTGTGCTGCCTTGATAGACCCAAGGGAGCCCTACAAACTGACATCAGGAACCTGGACTGCTGTGTTTTCTTTCCCAGGGAAAATGGAAAAAGGATGTGCCCAGGGGCCTCTGGCCCTGACTGCAAAAAATCCTTATATCGAAGGATGGACCCCACACCGAAGTTGTCCCCACCTCAAACTTGTGCTGCCCTGATACATCCAAGGGAGCCCTACAAACTGACATCAGGAACCTGGACTGCTGAGTTTTCTTTCCCAGGGAAAATGGAAAAAAGGTGTGCCCAGGGGCCTCTGGCCCTGGGCTGGGACATCACTGCAAAGAATCCTTATATCGAAGGATGGACCCCACACCGAAGTTGTCCCCACCTCAAACTTGTGCTACCCTGATAGACCCAAGGGAGCCCTACAAACTGACATCCGGAACCTGGACTGCTAAGTTTTCTCTCCCAGGGAAAATGGAAAAAGGATGTGCCCGGGGGCCCCTGGCCATGACTGCAAAAAATCCTTATATCGAAGGATGGACCCCACACCGAAGTTGTCCCCACCTCAAACTTGTGCTGCCCTGATAGACCCAAGGCAGCCCTACAAACTGACATCCGGAACCTGGACTGCTGAGTTTTCTTTCCCAGGGAAAATGGAAAAAGGATGTGCCCGGGGGCCCCTGGCCCTGGGACCCTGGCCCTGACTGCAAAAAATCCTTATATCGAAGGATGGACCCCACACCGAAGTTGTCCCCACCTCAAACTTTTGCTGCCCTGATACATCCAAGGGAGCCCTACAAACTGACATCAGGAACCTGGACTGCTGAGTTTTCTTTCCCAGGGAAAATGGAAAAAGGATGTGCCCAGGGGCCCCCGGCCCTGACTGCAAAAAATCCTTATATCGAAGGATGGACCCCACACCGAAGTTGTCCCCACCTCAAACTTGTGCTGCCCTGATAGACCCAAGGGAGTCCTACAAACTGACATCAGGAACCTGGACTGCTGAGTTTTCTTTCCCAGGGAAAATGGAAAAAGGATGTGCCCGGGGGCCCCTGGCCCTGACTGCAAAAAATCCTTATATCGAAGGATGGACCCCACACCGAAGTTGTCCCCACCTCAAACTTGTGCTGCCCTGATAGACCCAAGGGAGCCCTACAAACTGACATCCGGAACCTGGACTGCTGAGTTTTCTTTCCCAGGGAAAATGGAAAAAGGATGTGCCCGGGGGCCCCAGGCCATGACTGCAAAAAATCCTAATATCAAAGGATGGACCCCACACCGAAGTTGTCCCCACCTCAAACTTGTGCTGCCCTGATAGACCGAAGGGAGCCCTACAAACTGACATCAGGAACCTGGACTGCTGAGTTTTCTTTGCCAGGGAAAATGGAAAAAGGATGTGCCCAGGGGCCCCTGGCCCTGACTGCAAAAAATTCTTATATCGAAGGATGGACCCCACACCGAAGTTGTCCTCACCTCAAACTTGTGCTGCCCTGATAGACCCAAGGGAGCCCTACAAACTGACATCCGGAACCTGGACTGCTGAGTTTTCTTTCTCAGGGAAAATGGAAAAAGGATGTGCCCAGGGGCCACTGGCCCTGGGCAGGGACATCACTGCAAAGAATCCTTATATCGAAGGATGGACCCCACACAGAAGTTGTCCCCACCTCAAACTTGTGCTGCCCTGATAGACCCAAGGGAGCCCTACAAAGTGACATCAGGAACCTCGACTGCTGAGTTTTCTTTCCCAGGGAAAATGGAAAAAGGATGTGCCCGGGGGCCCCTGGCCATGACTGCAAAAAATCCTAATATCAAAGGATGGACCCCACACCGAAGTTGTCCCCTCCTCAAACTTGTGCTGCCCTGATAGACCCAAGGGAGCCCTACAAACTGACATCAGGAACCTGGACTGCTGAGTTTTCTTTCCCAGGGAAAATTGAAAAAGGATGTGCCCAGGAGCCCCTGGCCCTGGGCAGGGACATCACTGCAAAGAATCCTTATATCGAAGGATGGACCCCACACCGAAGTTGTCCCCACCTCAAACTTGTGCTGCCCTGATACACCCAAGGGAGCCGTACAAACTGACATCAGGAACCTGGACTGCTGAGTTTTCTTTCCCAGGGAAAATGGAAAAAGGATGTGCCCAGGGGCCCCTGGCCCTGACTGCAAAAAATCCTTATATCGAAGGATGGACCCCACACCGAAGTTGTCCCCACCTCAAACTTGTGCTGCCCTGATAGACCCAAGGGAGCCCTACAAACTGACATCAGGAACCTGGACTGCTGAGTTTTCTTTCCCAGGGAAAATGGAAAAAGGATGTGCCCGGGGGTCCCTGGCCCTGACTGCAAAGAATCCTTATATCGAAGGATGGACCCCACACCGAAGTTGTCCCCACCTCAAACTTGTGCTGCCCTGATAGACCCAAGGGAGCCCTACAAACTGACATCAGGAACCTGGACTGCTGAGTTTTCTTTCCCAGGGAAAATGGAAAAAGGATGTGCCCAGGGGCCCCTGGCCCTGACTGCAAAAAATCCTTATATCGAAGGATGGAACCCACACCGAAGCTGTCCCCACCTCAAACTTGTGCTGCCCTGATAGACCCAAGGGAGCCCTACAAACTGACATCAGGAACCTGGACTGCTGAGTTTTCTTTCCCAGGGAAAATGGAAAAAGGATGTGCCCAGGGGCCCCTGGCCCTGGGCCCCTGGCCCTGACTGCAAAAAATCCTTATATCGAAGGATGGACCCCACACCGAAGTTGTCCCCACCTCAAACTTGTGCTGCCCTGATACATCCAAGGGAGCCCTACAAACTACATCAGGAACCTGGACTGCTGAGTTTTCTTTCCCAGGGAAAATGGAAAAAGGATGTGCCCAGGGGCCCCTGGCCCTGGGCAGGGACATCACTGCAAAGAATCCTTATATCGAAGGATGGAACCCACACCGAAGCTGTCCCCACTTCAAACTTGTGCTGCCCTGATAGACCCAAGGGAGCCCTACAAACTGACATCAGGAACCTGGACTGCTGAGTTTTCTTTCCCAGGGAAAATGGAAAAAGGATGTGCCCGGGGGCCCCTGGCCCTGACTGCAAAGAATCCTTATATCGAAGGATGGACCCCACACCGAAGTTGTCCCCACCTCAAACATGTGCTGCCCTGATACACCCAAGGGAGCCCTACAAACTGACATCAGGAACCTGGACTGCTGAGTTTTCTTTCCCAGGGAAAATGGAAAAAGGATGTGCCCAGGGGCCCCTGGCCCTGGGCCCCTGGCCCTGACTGCAAAAAATCCTTATATCGAAGGATGGACCCCACACCAAAGTTGTGCCAACCTCAAACTTGTGCTGCCCTGATAGACCCAAGGGAGCCCTAAAAAAACTGACATCAGGAACCTGGACTGCTGAGTTTTCTTTCCCAGGGAAAATGGAAAAAGGATGTGCCCGGGGCCCCTGGCCCTGACTGCAAAAAATCCTTATATCGAAGGATGGACCCCACACCGAAGTTGTCCCCACCTCAAACTTGTGCTGCCCTGATACATCCAAGGGAGCCCTACAAACTGACATCAGGAACCTGGACTGCTGAGTTTTCTTTCCCAGGGAAAATGGAAAAAGGATGTGCCCAGGGGCCCCTGGCCCTGGGCAGGGACCTCACTGCAAAGAATCCTTATATCGAAGGATGGAACCCACACCGAAGCTGTCCCCACCTCAAACTTGTGCTGCCCTGATAGACCCAAGGGAGCCCTACAAACTGACATCAGGAACCTGGACTGCTGAGTTTTCTTTCCCAGGGAAAATGGAAAAAGGATGTGCCTGGGGGCCCCTGGCCCTGACTGCAAAGAATCCTTATATCGAAGGATGGACCCCACACCGAAGTTGTCCCCACCTCAAACTTGTGCTGCCCTGATACACCCAAGGGAGCCCTACAAACTGACATCAGGAACCTGGACTGCTGAGTTTTCTTTCCCAGGGAAAATGGAAAAAGGTTGTGCCCAGGGGCCCCTGGCCCTGACTGCAAAAAATCATTATATCAAAGGATGCACCCCACACCGAAGTTGTCCCCACCTCAAACTTGTGCTGCCCTGATAGACCCAAGGGAGCCCTACAAACTGACATCAGGAACCTGGACTGCTGAGTTTTCTTTCCCAGGGAAAATTGAAAAAGGATGTGCCCAGGGGCCCCTGGGCCCTGGGCAGGGGCCTCACGGCAAAAAATTCTTATATCGAAGGATGGACCCCACACCGAAGCTGTCCCCACCTCAAACTTGTGCTGCCCTGATACACCCAAGGGAGCCCTACAAACTGACATCAGCAACCTGGACTGCTGAGTTTTCTTTCCCAGGGAAAATGGAAAAAGGATGTGCCCAGGGGCCCCTGGCCCTGGGCAGGGACCTCAATGCAAAAAATCCTTATATCGAAGGATGGACCCCACACCGAAGTTGTCCCCACCTCAAACTTGTGCTGCCCTGATAGACCCAAGGCAGCCCTACAAACTGACATCAGGAACCTGGACTGCTGAGTTTTCTTTCCCAGGGAAAATTGAAAAAGGATGTGCCAGGGGGTCCCTGGCCCTGACTGCAAAGAATCCTTATATCGAAGGATGGACCCCACACCGAAGTTGTCCCCACCTCAAACTTGTGCTGCCCTCATAGACCGAAGGGAGCCCTACAAACTGACATCAGGAACCTGGACTGCTGAGTTTTCTTTCCCAGGGAAAATGGAAAAAGGATGTGCCCAGGGGCCCGTGCCCCTGACTGCAAAAGATCCTTATATCGAAGGATGGACCCCACACCAAAGTTGTGCCCACCTCAAACTTGTGCTGCCCTGATAGACCCAAGGGAGCCCTACAAACTGACATCTGGAACCTGGACTGCTGAGTTTTCTTTCCCAGGGAAAATGGAAAAAGGGTGTGCCCAGGGGCCCCCGGGCAGGGACCTCACTGCAAAAAATCCTTATATCGAAGGATGGACCCCACACCGAAGCTGTCCCCACCTCAAACTTGTGCTGCCCTGATAGACCCAAGGGAGCCCTAAAAAAACTGACATCAGGAACCTGGACTGCTGAGTTTTCTTTCCCAGGGAAAATGGAAAAAGGATGTGCCCAGGGGCCCCTGGCCCTGGGCCCCTGGCCCAGACTGCAAAAAATCCTTATATCGAAGGATGGACCCCACACCGAAGTTGTCCCCACCTCAAACTTGTGCTGCCCTGATACATCCAAGGGAGCCCTACAAACTGACATCAGGAACCTGGACTGCTGAGTTTTCTTTCCCAGGGAAAATGGAAAAAGGATGTGCCCAGGGGCCCGTGCCCCTGACTGCCAAAAATCCTTATATCGAAGGATGGACCCCACACCGAAGTTGTCCCCACCTCAAACTTGTGCTGCCCTGATAGACCCAAGGGAGCCCTACAAACTGACATCCGGAACCTGGACTGCTGAGTTTTCTTTCCCAGGGAAAATGGAAAAAGGATGTGCCCGGGGGCCCCTGGCCCTAACTGCAAAGAATCCTTATATCGAAGTATGCACCCCACACCGAAGTTGTGCCCACCTCAAACTTGTGCTGCCCTGATAGACCCAAGGGAGCCCTACAAACTGACATCAAGAACCTGGACTGCTGAGTTTTCTTTCCCAGGGAAAATTGAAAAAGGATGTGCCCGGGGGCCCCTGGCCCTGACTGCAAAGAATCCTTATATCGAAGGATGGACCCCACACCGAAGTTGTCCCCACCTCAAATTTATGCTGCCCTGATACACCCAAGGCAGCCCTACAAACTGACATCAGGAACCTGGACTGCTGAGTTTTCTTTCCCAGGGAAAATGGAAAAAGGATGTGCCCAGGGGCCCCTGGCCCTGACTGCAAAAAATCCTTATATCGAAGGATGGACCCCACACCGAATTTCTGCCCACGTCAAACTTGTGCTGCCCTGATAGACCCAAGGGAGCCCTACAAACTGACATCAGGAACCTGGACTGGTGAGTTTTCTTTCCCAGGGAAAATGGAAAAAGGATGTGCCCAGGGGCCCCTGGCCCTGACTGCAAAAAATCCTTATATCAAAGGATGCACCCCACACCGAAGTTGTCCCCACCTCAAACTTGTGCTGCCCTGATAGACCCAAGGGAGCCCTACAAACTGACTTCAGGAACCTGGACTGCTGAGTTTTCTTTCCCAGGGAAAATGGAAAAAGGATGTGCCCAGGGGCCCCTGGCCATGACTGCAAAAAATCCTTATATCGAAGGATGGACCCCACACCAAAGTTGTGCCAACCTCAAACTTGTGCTGCCCTGATAGACCCAAGGGAGCCCTACAAACTGACATCAGGAACCTGGACTGCTGAGTTTTCTTTCCCAGGGAAAATGGAAAAAGGATGTGCCCGGGGCCCCTGGCCCTGACTGCAAAAAATCCTTATATCGAAGGATGGAGCCCACACCGAAGTTGTCCCCACCTCAAACTTGTGCTGCCCTGATAGACCCAAGGGAGCCCTATAAACTGACATCAGCAACCTGGACTGGTGAGTTTTCTTTCCCAGGGAAGATTGAAAAAGGATGTGCCCAGGAGCCCCTGGCCCTGACTGCAAAGAATCCTTATATCGAAGGATGGACCCCACACCGAAGTTGTCCCCACCTCAAACTTGTGCTGCCCTGATAGACCCAAGGGAGCCCTACAAACTGACATCAGGAACCTGGACTGCTGAGTTTTCTTTCCCAGGGAAAATTGAAAAAGGATGTCCCCAGGGGCCCCTGGGCCCTGGGCAGGGGCCTCACGGCAAAAAATTCTTATATCGAAGGATGGACCCCACACCGAAGCTGTCCCCACCTCAAACTTGTGCTGCCCTGATAGACCCAAGGGAGCCCTACAAACTGACATCAGGAACCTGGACTGCTGAGTTTTCTTTCCCAGGGAAAATGGAAAAAGGATGTGCCCAGGGGCCCCTGGCCCTGGGCAGGGGCCTCAATGCAAAAAATCCTTATATCGAAGGATGGACCCCACAGCGAAATTGTCCCCACCTCAAACTTGTGCTGCCCTGATAGACCCAAGGCAGCCCTACAAACTGACATCAGGAACCTGGACTGCTGAGTTTTCTTTCCCAGGGAAAATTGAAAAAGGATGTGCCAGGGGGTCCCTGGCCCTGACTGCAAAGAATCCTTATATCGAAGGATGGACCCCACACCGAAGTTGTCCCCACCTCAAACTTGTGCTGCCCTGATAGACCGAAGGGAGCCCTACAAACTGACATCAGGAACCTGGACTGCTGAGTTTTCTTTCCCAGGGAAAATGGAAAAAGGATGTGCCCAGGGGCCCGTGCCCCTGACTGCAAAAGATCCTTATATCGAAGGATGGACCCCACACCAAAGTTGTGCCCACCTCAAACTTGTGCTGCCCTGATAGACCCAAGGGAGCCCTACAAACTGACATCCGGAACCTGGACTGCTGAGTTTTCTTTCCCAGGGAAAATGGAAAAAGGGTGTGCCCAGGGGCCCCCGGGCAGGGACCTCACTGCAAAAAATCCTTATATCGAAGGATGGACCCCACACCGAAGCTGTCCCCACCTCAAACTTGTGCTGCCCTGATAGACCCAAGGGAGCCCTAAAAAAACTGACATCAGGAACCTGGACTGCTGAGTTTTCTTTCCCAGGGAAAATGGAAAAAGGATGTGCCCAGGGGCCCCTGGCCCTGACTGCAAAAAATCCTTATATCGAAGGATGGAACCCACAACGAAGCTGTCCCCACCTCAAACTTGTGCTGCCCTGATAGACCCAAGGGAGCCCTACAAACTGACATCAGGAACCTGGACTGCTGAGTTTTCTTTCCCAGGGAAAATTGAAAAAGGATGTCCCCAGGGGCCCCTGGGCCCTGGGCAGGGGCCTCACGGCAAAAAATTCTTATATCGAAGGATGGACCCCACACCGAAGTTGTCCCCACCTCAAACTTGTGCTGCCCTGATAGACCCAAGGCAGCCCTACAAACTGACATCAGGAACCTGGACTGCTGAGTTTTCTTTCCCAGGGAAAATGGAAAAAGGATGTGCCCAGGGGCCCCTGGCCCTGGGCAGGGACATCACTGCAAAGAATCCTTATATCGAAGGATGGACCCCACACCGAAGTTGTCCCCACCTCAAACTTGTGCTGCCCTGATAGACCCAAGGGAGCCCTACAAACTGACATCAGGAACCTGGACTGCTGAGTTTTCTTTCCCAGGGAAAATGGAAAAAGGATGTGCCCAGGGGCCCCTGGCCCTGGGCAGGGGCCTCAATGCAAAAAATCCTTATATCGAAGGATGGACCCCACAGCGAAGTTGTCCCCACCTCAAACTTGTGCTGCCCTGATAGACCCAAGGCAGCCCTACAAACTGACATCAGGAACCTGGACTGCTGAGTTTTCTTTCCCAGGGAAAATTGAAAAAGGATGTGCCCAGGGGCCCCTGGCCCTGACTGCAAAGAATCCTTATATCGAAGGATGGACCCCACACCGAAGTTGTCCCCACCTCAAACTTGTGCTGCCCTGATACATCCAAGGGAGCCCTACAAACTGACATCAGGAACCTGGACTGCTGAGTTTTCTTTCCCAGGGAAAATGGAAAAAGGATGTGCCCAGGGGCCCGTGCCCCTGACTGCAAAAAATCCTTATATCGAAGGATGGACCCCACACCAAAGTTGTGCCCACCTCAAACTTGTGCTGCCCTGATAGACCCAAGGGAGCCCTACAAACTGACATCAGGAACCTGGACTGCTGAGTTTTCTTTCCCAGGGAAAATGGAAAAAGGATGTGCCCAGGGGCCCCTGGCCCTGACTGCAAAAAATCCTTATATCGAAGTATGCACCCCACACCGAAGTTGTCCCCACCTCAAACTTGTGCTGCCCTGATAGACCCAAGGGAGCCCTACAAACTGACATCAGGAACCTGGACTGCTGAGTTTTCTTTCCCAGGGAAAATGGAAAAAGGATGTGCCCAGGGGCCCCTGGCCCTGACTGCAAAAAATCCTTATATCAAAGGATGCACCCCACACCGAAGTTGTCCCCACCTCAAACTTGTGCTGCCCTGATAGACCCAAGGGAGCCCTACAAACTGACTTCAGGAACCTGGACTGCTGAGTTTTCTTTCCCAGGGAAAATGGAAAAAGGATGTGCCCAGGGGCCCCTGGCCATGACTGCAAAAAATCCTTATATCGAAGGATGGACCCCACACCAAAGTTGTGCCAACCTCAAACTTGTGCTGCCCTGATAGACCCAAGGGAGCCCTAAAAAAACTGACATCAGGAACCTGGACTGCTGAGTTTTCTTTCCCAGGGAAAATGGAAAAAGGATGTGCCCGGGGCCCCTGGCCCTGACTGCAAAAAATCCTTATATCGAAGGATGGACCCCACACCGAAGTTGTCCCCACCTCAAACTTGTGCTGCCCTGATACATCCAAGGGAGCCCTAAAAACTGACATCAGGAACCTGGACTGCTGAGTTTTCTTTCCCAGGGAAAATGGAAAAAGGATGTGCCCAGGGGGCCCTGGCCCTGGGCAGGGACCTCACTGCAAAGAATCCTTATATCGAAGGATGGAACCCACACCGAAGCTGTCCCCACCTCAAACTTGTGCTGCCCTGATAGACCCAAGGCAGCCCTACAAACTGACATCAGGAACCTGGACTGCTGAGTTTTCTTTCCCAGGGAAAATGGAAAAAGGATGTGCCCAGGGGCCCCTGGCCCTGACTGCAAAGAATCCTTATATCGAAGGATGGACCCCACACCGAAGTTGTCCCCACCTCAAACTTGTGCTGCCCTGATACACCCAAGGGAGCCCTACAAACTGACATCAGGAACCTGGACTGCTGAGTTTTCTTTCCCAGGGAAAATGGAAAAAGGTTGTGCCCAGGGGCCCCTGGCCCTGACTGCAAAAAATCATTATATCAAAGGATGCACCCCACACCGAAGTTGTCCCCACCTCAAACTTGTGCTGCCCTGATAGACCCAAGGGAGCCCTACAAACTGACATCAGGAACCTGGACTGCTGAGTTTTCTTTCCCAGGGAAAATTGAAAAAGGATGTCCCCAGGGGCCCCTGGGCCCTGGGCAGGGGCCTCACGGCAAAAAATTCTTATATCGAAGGATGGACCCCACACCGAAGTTGTCCCCACCTCAAACTTGTGCTGCCCTGATAGACCCAAGGCAGCCCTACAAACTGACATCAGGAACCTGGACTGCTGAGTTTTCTTTCCCAGGGAAAATGGAAAAAGGATGTGCCCAGGGGCCCCTGGCCCTGGGCAGGGACATCACTGCAAAGAATCCTTATATCGAAGGATGGACCCCACACCGAAGTTGTCCCCACCTCAAACTTGTGCTGCCCTGATAGACCCAAGGGAGCCCTACAAACTGACATCAGGAACCTGGACTGCTGAGTTTTCTTTCCCAGGGAAAATGGAAAAAGGATGTGCCCAGGGGCTCCTGGCCCTGACTGCAAAGAATCCTTATACCGAAGGATGGACCCCACACCGAAGTTGTCCCCACCTCAAACTTGTGCTGCCCTGATACACCCAAGGGAGCCCTACAAACTGACATCAGCAACCTGGACTGCTGAGTTTTCTTTCCCAGGGAAAATGGAAAAAGGATGTGCCCAGGGGCCCCTGGCCCTGGGCAGGGGCCTCACTGCAAAAAATCCTTATATCGAAGGATGGACCCCACAGCGAAGTTGTCCCCACCTCAAACTTGTGCTGCCCTGATAGACCCAAGGCAGCCCTACAAACTGACATCAGGAACCTGGACTGCTGAGTTTTCTTTCCCAGGGAAAATTGAAAAAGGATGTGCCAGGGGGTCCCTGGCCCTGACTGCAAAGAATCCTTATATCGAAGGATGGACCCCACACCGAAGTTGTCCCCACCTCAAACTTGTGCTGCCCTGATAGACCGAAGGGAGCCCTACAAACTGACATCAGGAACCTGGACTGCTGAGTTTTCTTTCCCAGGGAAAATGGAAAAAGGATGTGCCCAGGGGCCCCTGGCCCTGACTGCAAAAAATCCTTATATCGAAGGATGGACCCCACACCGAAGTTGTCCCCACCTCAAACTTGTGCTGCCCTGATAGACCCAAGGGAGCCCTACAAACTGACATCCGGAACCTGGACTGCTGAGTTTTCTTTCCCAGGGAAAATGGAAAAAGGATGTCCCCAGGGGCCCCTGGGCAGGGACCTCACTGCAAAAAATCCTTATATCGAAGGATGGACCCCACACCGAAGTTGTCCCCACCTCAAACTTGTGCTGCCCTGATAGACCCAAGGGAGCCCTACAAACTGACATCAGGAACCTGGACTGCTGAGTTTTCTTTCCCAGGGAAAATGGAAAAAGGATGTGCCCGGGGGCCCCTGGCCCTAACTGCAAAAAATCCTTATATCGAAGGATGGACCCCACACCGAAGTTGTCCCCACCTCAAACTTGTGCTGCCCTGATAGACCCAAGGCAGCCCTACAAACTGACATCAGGAACCTGGACTGCTGAGTTTTCTTTCCCAGGGAAAATTGAAAAAGGATGTGCCCAGGGGCCCCTGGCCCTGGGCAGGGGCCTCACTGCTAAGAATCCTTATATGGAAGGATGCACCCCACACCAAAATTGTGCCCACCTCAAACTTGTGCTGCCCTGATAGACCCAAGGGAGCCCTACAAACTGACATCAGGAACCTGGACTGCTGAGTTTTCTTTCCCAGGGAAAATGGGAAAAGGATGTGCCCAGGGGCCCCTGGCCCTGACTGCAAAAAATCCTTATATCGAAGGATGGACCCCACACCGAAGTTGTCCCCACCTCAAACTTGTGCTGCCTTGATAGACCCAAGGGAGCCCTACAAACTGACATCAGGAACCTGGACTGCTGTGTTTTCTTTCCCAGGGAAAATGGAAAAAGGATGTGCCCAGGGGCCCCTGGCTCTGGGCTGGGACATCACTGCAAAGAATCCTTATATCGAAGGATGGACCCCACACCGAAGTTGTCCCCACCTCAAACTTGTGCTACCCTGATAGACCCAAGGGAGCCCTACAAACTGACATCCGGAACCTGGACTGCTAAGTTTTCTCTCCCAGGGAAAATGGAAAAAGGATGTGCCCGGGGGCCCCTGGCCATGACTGCAAAAAATCCTTATATCGAAGGATGGACCCCACACCGAAGTTGTCCCCACCTCAAACTTGTGCTGCCCTGATAGACCCAAGGCAGCCCTACAAACTGACATCAGGAACCTGGACTGCTGAGTTTTCTTTCCCAGGGAAAATGGAAAAAGGATGTGCCCGGGGGCCCCTGGCCCTGGGACCCTGGCCCTGACTGCAAAAAATCCTTATATCGAAGGATGGACCCCACACCGAAGTTGTCCCCACCTCAAACTTTTGCTGCCCTGATACATCCAAGGGAGCCCTACAAACTGACATCAGGAACCTGGACTGCTGAGTTTTCTTTCCCAGGGAAAATGGAAAAAGGATGTGCCCAGGGGCCCCTGGCCCTGACTGCAAAAAATCCTTATATCGAAGGATGGACCCCACACCGAAGTTGTCCCCACCTCAAACTTGTGCTGCCCTGATAGACCCAAGGGAGTCCTACAAACTGACATCAGGAACCTGGACTGCTGAGTTTTCTTTCCCAGGGAAAATGGAAAAAGGATGTGCCCGGGGGCCCCTGGCCCTGACTGCAAAAAATCCTTATATCGAAGGATGGACCCCACACCGAAGTTGTCCCCACCTCAAACTTGTGCTGCCCTGATAGACCCAAGGCAGCCCTACAAACTGACATCAGGAACCTGGACTGCTGAGTTTTCTTTCCCAGGGAAAATGGAAAAAGGATGTGCCCGGGGGCCCCAGGCCATGACTGCAAAAAATCCTAATATCAAAGGATGGACCCCACACCGAAGTTGTCCCCACCTCAAACTTGTGCTGCCCTGATAGACCCAAGGGAGCCCTACAAACTGACATCAGGAACCTGGACTGCTGAGTTTTCTTTCCCAGGGAAAATGGAAAAAGGATGTGCCCAGGGGCCCCTGGCCCTGACTGCAAAAAATCCTAA
Organism: Lonchura striata; assembly: GCF_050655825.1. Classification (NCBI taxonomy): domain Eukaryota; kingdom Metazoa; phylum Chordata; class Aves; order Passeriformes; family Estrildidae; genus Lonchura; species Lonchura striata. Next base: position 7,076,271 of record NC_140733.1, on the reverse strand, counting down.
TATCAAAGGATGGACCCCACACCAAAGTTGTCCTCACCTCAAACTTGTGCTGCCCTGATAGACCCAAGGGAGCCCTACAAACTGACATCCGGAACCTGGACTGCTGAGTTTTCTTTCTCAGGGAAAATGGAAAAAGGATGTGCCCAGGGGCCACTGGCCCTGGGCAGGGACATCACTGCAAAGAATCCTTATATCGAAGGATGGACCCCACACAGAAGTTGTCCCCACCTCAAACTTGTGCTGCCCTGATAGACCCAAGGGAGCCCTACAAAGTGACATCAGGAACCTCGACTGCTGAGTTTTCTTTCCCAGGGAAAATGGAAAAAGGATGTGCCCGGGGGCCCCTGGCCATGACTGCAAAAAATCCTAATATCAAAGGATGGACCCCACACCGAAGTTGTCCCCTCCTCAAACTTGTGCTGCCCTGATAGACCCAAGGGAGCCCTACAAACTGACATCAGGAACCTGGACTGCTGAGTTTTCTTTCCCAGGGAAAATTGAAAAAGGATGTGCCCAGGAGCCCCTGGCCCTGGGCAGGGACATCACTGCAAAGAATCCTTATATCGAAGGATGGACCCCACACCGAAGTTGTCCCCACCTCAAACTTGTGCTGCCCTGATACACCCAAGGGAGCCGTACAAACTGACATCAGGAACCTGGACTGCTGAGTTTTCTTTCCCAGGGAAAATGGAAAAAGGATGTGCCCAGGGGCCCCTGGCCCTGACTGCAAAAAATCCTTATATCGAAGGATGGACCCCACACCGAAGTTGTCCCCACCTCAAACTTGTGCTGCCCTGATAGACCCAAGGGAGCCCTACAAACTGACATCAGGAACCTGGACTGCTGAGTTTTCTTTCCCAGGGAAAATGGAAAAAGGATGTGCCCGGGGGTCCCTGGCCCTGACTGCAAAGAATCCTTATATCGAAGGATGGACCCCACACCGAAGTTGTCCCCACCTCAAACTTGTGCTGCCCTGATAGACCCAAGGGAGCCCTACAAACTGACATCAGGAACCTGGACTGCTGAGTTTTCTTTCCCAGGGAAAATGGAAAAAGGATGTGCCTGGGGGCCCCTGGCCCTGACTGCAAAAAATCCTTATATCGAAGGATGGAACCCACACCGAAGCTGTCCCCACCTCAAACTTGTGCTGCCCTGATAGACCCAAGGGAGCCCTACAAACTGACATCAGGAACCTGGACTGCTGAGTTTTCTTTCCCAGGGAAAATGGAAAAAGGATGTGCCCAGGGGCCCCTGGCCCTGGGCCCCTGGCCCTGACTGCAAAAAATCCTTATATCGAAGGATGGACCCCACACCGAAGTTGTCCCCACCTCAAACTTGTGCTGCCCTGATACATCCAAGGGAGCCCTACAAACTACATCAGGAACCTGGACTGCTGAGTTTTCTTTCCCAGGGAAAATGGAAAAAGGATGTGCCCAGGGGCCCCTGGCCCTGGGCAGGGACATCACTGCAAAGAATCCTTATATCGAAGGATGGAACCCACACCGAAGCTGTCCCCACTTCAAACTTGTGCTGCCCTGATAGACCCAAGGGAGCCCTACAAACTTACATCAGGAACCTGGACTGCTGAGTTTTCTTTCCCAGGGAAAATGGAAAAAGGATGTGCCCGGGGGCCCCTGGCCCTGACTGCAAAGAATCCTTATATCGAAGGATGGACCCCACACCGAAGTTGTCCCCACCTCAAACATGTGCTGCCCTGATAGACCCAAGGGAGCCCTACAAACTGACATCAGGAACCTGGACTGCTGAGTTTTCTTTCCCAGGGAAAATGGAAAAAGGATGTGCCCAGGGGCCCCTGGCCCTGGGCCCCTGGCCCTGACCGCAAAAAATCCTTATATCGAAGGATGGACCCCACACCGAAGTTGTCCCCACCTCAAACTTGTGCTGCCCTGATACATCCAAGGGAGCCCTACAAACTGACATCAGGAACCTGGACTGCTGAGTTTTCTTTCCCAGGGAAAATGGAAAAAGGATGTGCCCAGGGGCCCGTGCCCCTGACTGCAAAAAATCCTTATATCGAAGGATTGACCCCACACCAAAGTTGTCCCCACCTCAAACTTGTGCTGCCCTGATAGACCCAAGGGAGCCCTACAAACTGACATCCGGAACCTGGACTGCTGAGTTTTCTTTCCCAGGGAAAATGGAAAAAGGGTGTGCCCAGGGGCCCCCGGGCAGGGACCTCACTGCAAAAAATCCTTATATCGAAGGATGGACCCCACACCGAAGTTGTCCCCTCCTCAAACTTGTGCTGCCCTGATACACCCAAGGGAGCCCTACAAACTGACATCAGAAACCTGGACTGCTGAGTTTTCTTTCCCAGGGAAAATGGAAAAAGGATGTGCCCGGGGCCCCTGGCCCTGACTGCAAAAAATCCTTATATCGAAGGATGGACCCCACACCGAAGTTGTCCCCACCTCAAACTTGTGCTGCCCTGATACATCCAAGGGAGCCCTACAAACTGACATCAGGAACCTGGACTGCTGAGTTTTCTTTCCCAGGGAAAATGGAAAAAGGATGTGCCCAGGGGCCCCTGGCCCTGGGCAGGGACCTCACTGCAAAGAATCCTTATATCGAAGGATGGAACCCACACCGAAGCTGTCCCCACCTCAAACTTGTGCTGCCCTGATAGACCCAAGGGAGCCCTACAAACTGACATCAGGAACCTGGACTGCTGAGTTTTCTTTCCCAGGGAAAATGGAAAAAGGATGTGCCTGGGGGCCCCTGGCCCTGACTGCAAAGAATCCTTATATCGAAGGATGGACCCCACACCGAAGTTGTCCCCACCTCAAACTTGTGCTGCCCTGATACACCCAAGGGAGCCCTACAAACTGACATCAGGAACCTGGACTGCTGAGTTTTCTTTCCCAGGGAAAATGGAAAAAGGTTGTGCCCAGGGGCCCCTGGCCCTGACTGCAAAAAATCATTATATCAAAGGATGCACCCCACACCGAAGTTGTCCCCACCTCAAACTTGTGCTGCCCTGATAGACCCAAGGGAGCCCTACAAACTGACATCAGGAACCTGGACTGCTGAGTTTTCTTTCCCAGGGAAAATTGAAAAAGGATGTCCCCAGGGGCCCCTGGGCCCTGGGCAGGGGCCTCACGGCAAAAAATTCTTATATCGAAGGATGGACCCCACACCGAAGCTGTCCCCACCTCAAACTTGTGCTGCCCTGATACACCCAAGGGAGCCCTACAAACTGACATCAGCAACCTGGACTGCTGAGTTTTCTTTCCCAGGGAAAATGGAAAAAGGATGTGCCCAGGGGCCCCTGGCCCTGGGCAGGGGCCTCAATGCAAAAAATCCTTATATCGAAGGATGGACCCCACAGCGAAGTTGTCCCCACCTCAAACTTGTGCTGCCCTGATAGACCCAAGGCAGCCCTACAAACTGACATCAGGAACCTGGACTGCTGAGTTTTCTTTCCCAGGGAAAATTGAAAAAGGATGTGCCAGGGGGTCCCTGGCCCTGACTGCAAAGAATCCTTATATCGAAGGATGGACCCCACACCGAAGTTGTCCCCACCTCAAACTTGTGCTGCCCTGATAGACCGAAGGGAGCCCTACAAACTGACATCAGGAACCTGGACTGCTGAGTTTTCTTTCCCAGGGAAAATGGAAAAAGGATGTGCCCAGGGGCCCGTGCCCCTGACTGCAAAAGATCCTTATATCGAAGGATGGACCCCACACCAAAGTTGTGCCCACCTCAAACTTGTGCTGCCCTGATAGACCCAAGGGAGCCCTACAAACTGACATCTGGAACCTGGACTGCTGAGTTTTCTTTCCCAGGGAAAATGGAAAAAGGGTGTGCCCAGGGGCCCCCGGGCAGGGACCTCACTGCAAAAAATCCTTATATCGAAGGATGGACCCCACACCGAAGCTGTCCCCACCTCAAACTTGTGCTGCCCTGATAGACCCAAGGGAGCCCTAAAAAAACTGACATCAGGAACCTGGACTGCTGAGTTTTCTTTCCCAGGGAAAATGGAAAAAGGATGTGCCCAGGGGCCCCTGGCCCTGGGCCCCTGGCCCAGACTGCAAAAAATCCTTATATCGAAGGATGGACCCCACACCGAAGTTGTCCCCACCTCAAACTTGTGCTGCCCTGATACATCCAAGGGAGCCCTACAAACTGACATCAGGAACCTGGACTGCTGAGTTTTCTTTCCCAGGGAAAATGGAAAAAGGATGTGCCCAGGGGCCCGTGCCCCTGACTGCCAAAAATCCTTATATCGAAGGATGGACCCCACACCGAAGTTGTCCCCACCTCAAACTTGTGCTGCCCTGATAGACCCAAGGGAGCCCTACAAACTGACATCCGGAACCTGGACTGCTGAGTTTTCTTTCCCAGGGAAAATGGAAAAAGGATGTGCCCGGGGGCCCCTGGCCCTAACTGCAAAGAATCCTTATATCGAAGTATGCACCCCACACCGAAGTTGTGCCCACCTCAAACTTGTGCTGCCCTGATAGACCCAAGGGAGCCCTACAAACTGACATCAAGAACCTGGACTGCTGAGTTTTCTTTCCCAGGGAAAATTGAAAAAGGATGTGCCCGGGGGCCCCTGGCCCTGACTGCAAAGAATCCTTATATCGAAGGATGGACCCCACACCGAAGTTGTCCCCACCTCAAATTTATGCTGCCCTGATACACCCAAGGCAGCCCTACAAACTGACATCAGGAACCTGGACTGCTGAGTTTTCTTTCCCAGGGAAAATGGAAAAAGGATGTGCCCAGGGGCCCCTGGCCCTGACTGCAAAAAATCCTTATATCGAAGGATGGACCCCACACCGAATTTCTGCCCACGTCAAACTTGTGCTGCCCTGATAGACCCAAGGGAGCCCTAGAAACTGACATCAGGAACCTGGACTGGTGAGTTTTCTTTCCCAGGGAAAATGGAAAAAGGATGTGCCCAGGGGCCCCTGGCCCTGACTGCAAAAAATCCTTATATCAAAGGATGCACCCCACACCGAAGTTGTCCCCACCTCAAACTTGTGCTGCCCTGATAGACCCAAGGGAGCCCTACAAACTGACTTCAGGAACCTGGACTGCTGAGTTTTCTTTCCCAGGGAAAATGGAAAAAGGATGTGCCCAGGGGCCCCTGGCCATGACTGCAAAAAATCCTTATATCGAAGGATGGACCCCACACCAAAGTTGTGCCAACCTCAAACTTGTGCTGCCCTGATAGACCCAAGGGAGCCCTACAAACTGACATCTGGAACCTGGACTGCTGAGTTTTCTTTCCCAGGGAAGATTGAAAAAGGATGTGCCCAGGAGCCCCTGGCCCTGACTGCAAAGAATCCTTATATCGAAGGATGGACCCCACACCGAAGTTGTCCCCACCTCAAACTTGTGCTGCCCTGATAGACCCAAGGGAGCCCTACAAACTGACATCAGGAACCTGGACTGCTGAGTTTTCTTTCCCAGGGAAAATTGAAAAAGGATGTCCCCAGGGGCCCCTGGGCCCTGGGCAGGGGCCTCACGGCAAAAAATTCTTATATCGAAGGATGGACCCCACACCGAAGCTGTCCCCACCTCAAACTTGTGCTGCCCTGATAGACCCAAGGGAGCCCTACAAACTGACATCAGGAACCTGGACTGCTGAGTTTTCTTTCCCAGGGAAAATGGGAAAAGGATGTGCCCAGGGGCCCCTGGCCCTGGGCAGGGGCCTCAATGCAAAAAATCCTTATATCGAAGGATGGACCCCACAGCGAAGTTGTCCCCACCTCAAACTTGTGCTGCCCTGATAGACCCAAGGCAGCCCTACAAACTGACATCAGGAACCTGGACTGCTGAGTTTTCTTTCCCAGGGAAAATTGAAAAAGGATGTGCCAGGGGGTCCCTGGCCCTGACTGCAAAGAATCCTTATATCGAAGGATGGACCCCACACCGAAGTTGTCCCCACCTCAAACTTGTGCTGCCCTGATAGACCGAAGGGAGCCCTACAAACTGACATCAGGAACCTGGACTGCTGAGTTTTCTTTCCCAGGGCAAATGGAAAATGGATGTGCCCAGGGGCCCGTGCCCCTGACTGCAAAAGATCCTTATATCGAAGGATGGACCCCACACCAAAGTTGTGCCCACCTCAAACTTGTGCTGCCCTGATAGACCCAAGGGAGCCCTACAAACTGACATCCGGAACCTGGACTGCTGAGTTTTCTTTCCCAGGGAAAATGGAAAAAGGGTGTGCCCAGGGGCCCCCGGGCAGGGACCTCACTGCAAAAAATCCTTATATCGAAGGATGGACCCCACACCGAAGCTGTCCCCACCTCAAACTTGTGCTGCCCTGATAGACCCAAGGGAGCCCTAAAAAAACTGACATCAGGAACCTGGACTGCTGAGTTTTCTTTCCCAGGGAAAATGGAAAAAGGATGTGCCCAGGGGCCCCTGGCCCTGGGCCCCTGGCCCAGACTGCAAAAAATCCTTATATCGAAGGATGGACCCCACACCGAAGTTGTCCCCACCTCAAACTTGTGCTGCCCTGATACATCCAAGGGAGCCCTACAAACTGACATCAGGAACCTGGACTGCTGAGTTTTCTTTCCCAGGGAAAATGGAAAAAGGATGTGCCCAGGGGCCCGTGCCCCTGACTGCCAAAAATCCTTATATCGAAGGATGGACCCCACACCGAAGTTGTCCCCACCTCAAACTTGTGCTGCCCTGATAGACCCAAGGGAGCCCTACAAACTGACATCAAGAACCTGGACTGCTGAGTTTTCTTTCCCAGGGAAAATTGAAAAAGGATGTGCCCGGGGGCCCCTGGCCCTGACTGCAAAGAATCCTTATATCGAAGGATGGACCCCACACCGAAGTTGTCCCCACCTCAAATTTATGCTGCCCTGATAGACCCAAGGCAGCCCTACAAACTGACATCAGGAACCTGGACTGCTGAGTTTTCTTTCCCAGGGAAAATGGAAAAAGGATGTGCCCAGGGGCCCCTGGCCCTGACTGCAAAAAATCCTTATATCGAAGGATGGACCCCACACCGAATTTCTGCCCACGTCAAACTTGTGCTGCCCTGATAGACCCAAGGGAGCCCTAGAAACTGACATCAGGAACCTGGACTGGTGAGTTTTCTTTCCCAGGGAAAATGGAAAAAGGATGTGCCCGGGGCCCCTGGCCCTGACTGCAAAAAATCCTTATATCGAAGGATGGAGCCCACACCGAAGTTGTCCCCACCTCAAACTTGTGCTGCCCTGATAGACCCAAGGGAGCCCTATAAACTGACATCAGGAACCTGGACTGCTGAGTTTTCTTTCCCAGGGAAGATTGAAAAAGGATGTGCCCAGGAGCCCCTGGCCCTGACTGCAAAGAATCCTTATATCGAAGGATGGACCCCACACCGAAGTTGTCCCCACCTCAAACTTGTGCTGCCCTGATAGACCCAAGGGAGCCCTACAAACTGACATCAGGAACCTGGACTGCTGAGTTTTCTTTCCCAGTGAAGATTGAAAAAGAATGTGCCCAGGGACCCCTGGCCCTGGGCTAGGTCCTCACTTCAAAAAATCCTTATATCGAAGGATGGAGCCCAGACTGAAGTCCCCACCTCAAACTTGTGCTGCCCTGATAGACCCAAGGGAGCCCTACAAACTGACATCAGGAACCTGGACTGCTGAGTTTTCTTTCCCAGGGAAAATGGCCAAAGGATGTGCCCAGGGGCCCCGGGTCCTGGGCTGGGACCTGACTGCCAGGAATCTCTATATCGAAGGATGGAGCCCAGACCAAAGTTCTCCCCACATCAAACTTGTGCTGCCTTGATAGACCCAAGGGAGCCCTACAAACTGACATCAGCAACCTGGACTGCTGAGTTTTCTTTCCCAGGGAAAATGGCCAAAGGAAGTGCCCAGGGGCCCCTGGTCTTGGGCCCCTGGCCCTGACTGCAAAAAAACCTTATATCGAAGGATGCACCGCAGACCAATGCTGTCCCCAACTCAAACTTGTGCTGCCCTGATAGACCCAAGGAAGCCCTACAAACTGACATCAGGAACCTTGACTACTGAGTTTTCTTTCCCAGGGAAAATGAAAAAGGATGTGCCCAGGGGCCCCTGGCCCCGACTGCCAAGAATCCTTATATCGAAGTATGGACCCCACATCGAAGTTGTCCCCACCTCAAACTTGTGCTGCCCTGATAGAACCAAGGGAGCCCTACAAACTGACATCAGGAACCTGGACTGCTGAGTTTTCTTTCCCAGGGAAAATGGAAAAAGGATGTGCCCAGGGGCCCCTGGCCCTGACTGCACAAAATCCTTATATGGAAGGATGGAGCCCAGACCGAAGTTGTTCTCAACTCAAACTTGTGCAGCCCTGATAGACCCAAGGGATCCCTACAAACTGACATCAGGAACCTGGACTGCTGAGTTTTCTTTCCCAGGGTAAATGGCCAAAGGATGTGCCCAGGTGATCCCCCAAACCCTGTTCAAAGTACTCACCGTCCTTCCATGAGACAGCCCTGGGAGCCCCCCATAAACTCCTCTTCTCCAGCAGCTGCATGCAAAAGCAGGCTGAGGCAAAGCCTCGCTCTTAACCTCCCCCCAGAGGGACCCGCCCCTCTTCCTCATCATCTTAACAGCTCACACCTGTGTCTGCTCTGAGCCCTCATCAAGTTAGCAGCTCACACCTGTGGCTGCTCTGAGCCCTCATCAACTTAACAGCTCACACCTGCCACTGTTGCCACTCTCCAACAGCATCTCTTGGTCTCTCCCTCTCCAGCACACAGCCCACTTCTCACAGACACAGATCCAACAAAACTCTGCTACAGGTGTCGGCTTTTCTTAATCCACCTGGTTACACGATTAAAACACATACATGCATTGATGGTCATTGAGAGAAAGCTTTTTCCTGGAGAAAACAATCCTTTTGCCAGCACACTTTGATACACCTTCGGAAAAAGCAGAATCTGCACCAACTCCTAAGACCCCTGCAGAGGAACCCAGCCCTGCCTGGGAAAACCAAAGCAGCAGACCTCGAAAAAGGAGGGGAAAAGTCAAGCTTGGAGCGGAAAAAGAGGATAGAACTACAGCAGGCTTTAAAAATGCCTGCACAGAGCAATAGTGGGAACCAGACACATTTATTCTTTCCTTGCTTTCTGCGATTACATAAATAGGAAGTAAGAACACGTTAAAAAAAAGGCAGAGCTAGGATTTTACAGGACTTTATTTTGGCAGGTTGCATGACAAACACCTCTTCCGGGAGTGCGATGCCTTTTGGGGAATGTTAAAGAAGAGACGCAAAGGCCGGGAGCCCTTTTTGTTCCCTTCAGGACCTGCAGCCATTTTCCCTGGGAAAGAAAACTCAGCAGTCCAGGTTCCTGATGTCAGTTTGTAGGGCTCCCTTGGGTCTATCAGGGCAGCACAAGTTTGAGTTGGGGACAACTTCGGTGTGGGCTCCATCCTTCGATATAAGGATTTTTTGCAGTGAGGTCCCAGCCCAGGGCCAGGGGCCCCTGGGCACATCCTTTTTCCATTTTCCCTGGGAAAGAAAACTCAGCAGTCCAGGTTCCTGATGTCAGTTTGTAGGGCTCCCTTGGGTCTATCAGGGCAGCACAAGTTTGAGGTAGGGATAACTTCTGTGTGGGGTCCATCCTTCGATATAAGGATTTTTTGCAGTCAGGGCCCAGCCCAGGGCCAGGGGCCCCTGCGCACATCCTTTTTCCATTTTACCTGGGAAAGAAAACTCAGCAGTCCAGGTTCCTGATGTCAGTTTGTAGGGCTCCCTTGGGTCTATCAGGGCAGCACAAGTTTGAGGTGGGGACAACTTCGGTCTGGGCTCCATTCTTCTATATAAGGATTATTTGAAGTCAGGGCCAGGGGCCCAGGGCCAGGTGCCCCTGGGCACATCCTTTGGCCATTTTCCCTGGGAAAGAAAACTCAGCAGTCCAGGTTCCTGATGTCAGTTTGTAGAGCTCCCTTGGGTCTATCAGGGCAGCGCAAGTTGGAGGTGGGGACAACTTCGGTGTGGGGTGCATCCTTCGATATAAGGATTTTTTGCAGTCAGGGCTAGGGGCCCCTGAGCACATCCTTTGACCATTTTCCCTGGGAAAGAAAACTCAGCAGTCCAGGTTCCTGATGTCAGTTTGTAGGGCTCCCTTGGGTCTATCAGGGCAGCACAAGTTTGAGGTGGGGACAACTTCGGTCTGGGCTCCATTCTTCTATATAAGGATTATTTGAAGTCAGGGCCAGGGGCCCAGGGCCAGGTGCCCCTGGGCACATCCTTTGGCCATTTTCCCTGGGAAAGAAAACTCAGCAGTCCAGGTTCCTGATGTCAGTTTGTAGGGCTCCCTTGGGTGTATCAGGGCAGCACAAGTTTGAGGTGGGGACATCTTCGGTCTGGGCTCCATCCTTCGATATAAGGATTTTTTGCAGTGAGGCCCCAGCCCAGGGCTTGGGGCCCCTGGGCACATCCTTTGGCCATTTTCCCTGGGAAAGAAAACTCAGCAGTCCAGGTTCCTGATGTCAGTTTGTAGGGCTCCCTTGGGTGTATCAGGGCAGCACATGTTTGAGGTGGGGACAACTTCGGTGTGGGGTGCATCCTTCGATATAAGGATTTTTGGCAGTCAGGGCCCAGCCCAGGTCCAGGGGCCCCTGGGCACATCCTTTGGCCATTTTCCCTGGGAAAGAAAACTCAGCAGTCCAGGTTCCTGATGTCAGTTTGTAGGGCTCCCTTGGGTGTATCAGGGCAGCACAAGTTTGAGGTGGGGACAACTTCGGTCTGGGCTCAATCCTTCGATATAAGGATTCTTTGCAGTCAGGGCCAGGGGCCCCTGGGCACATCCTTTTTCCATTTTCCCTGGGAAAGAAAACTCAGCAGTCCAGGTTTCCTGATGTCAGTTTGTAGGGCTCCCTTGGATCTATCAGGGCAGCACAAGTTTGAGGTGGGTGCGGTTTGGGCCTGGATTGTATTTTTCTATGTTCATATTTCCTGCACTCAGCTGCCCACCCAGGACCGCGTGGTGCTCTGTGTGAAGTCCATCTCTTTTCTCTAGGAAAGCATGCTCGCCAGTCCCGGTTCCTGAAGTCAGTTTTCGATTTTTGCTTGGGTTCATCAAGGCAACCCCTCATCGACATGAAAGCAGCTTGGGTCCACAACACATCCTTCTCCATTCAGATTTTAAAGGGGCAACCCTTTTTTCATGGCTTCTGGCTCTTGGACTCTGTCGCTGGCCCTATTCTGTGTGAAACATGGCTCTCCCTCTTCACTTCCTGATGTCAATTTTGAGGAGGTCCTTGTCTCTTCCAGGACAGGCAGAATTCTTGCTGTCAGCAGTTTTGCTGCTGGATAAATCCTGTGCCATTCAGAACAAAAAGATGTAGAAAGTCACCTGGGGCCACAGGCCTTGTGACCCAACCTCTGCCCTTTTTCCGTGTAAAACCTACCTCACCCTCCCTGTGTGTTGATGTGTGTTCACTGGAGGCGTGCTGCTCTCCAAAGGCAGTGAGAGTTCCTGGTGTTGGCAGCTGGTGTCTGCAAGAAATCATTCACTGTTTGCAATTTTGGAAGCACAATTCCTTTTTGGCCAGGGGAAAGACTGTTAATTATCTTGGCAATGAAAATCTGGCACCGCATTGTTGAAGGGTCTGGCAAAGGGCTGTGTAGGGGAGGGAACACCCCACAGGACCTTTCTTCACCTCATCCCCCACTCCTAGGTGTAGCAGCTCCCCGTGTGAGCAGCTGCTTTCAGTGCAGCTACCTGGGCACACCTGCACAGGGAGCTGCTAATCCCGAGGGGCTAACAGGGGTATCCCAAGTGTCCCTCCAGGAGCTATGGCTGGAACATCCAGCAGGGATCGGGGAGCAGCCGGACCCACCCGGGCACGAGCATCCCTTTGAGAAAATGCCGAGGGAAGAGCCCTCTTGCCAAGGGGCAGCACCTGAGCAGGCCGGGCAGCATGTGGGGTTCCACGGGAGAGCTTTCAACTTTCCCCTTTTATTGTGTCAGTCCCTCCTTAGAACCCCCAGACCTTCCACAGCGCTCCCAGAAAAAAGAGGGGTTATGGAGAGAAAAGGGGTTTAAATTGTGGGAAAAAGCTTCCTTTTCCATTATTTCTTGTGTTCAAATCATGAGGGAATCCATTTCCCCTGCAATTTGTAATGCATGGTGTATTCAAGATATATTCAAGTATTGTTTATAGAAAGATTTTTTTGTTTTTGTTTTTGTTTTTATTTGGTTAGAGGCAGGGCATTAATGGAAAAAATATGAATATACATTTTATTTTGATATTGTTCTAAATATGGAAATATATATTCAATGTATACAGATATATATAAAAATATAAAATAGAAATAAAAATAGTATTAGGAAGAGATAGACTATAAATAGCACCATACATCAATCTACATTTAAAATGTAAATTTGACTATAAATGCGAAAAATAGAAATAAATTTAAATGGAGTTTAAATAAAGGGTTTTTTAAAAAGATTTTTACTTGGATAGAGTCAGGTTTTTATTTTAATCAATATAAACCTTTTAGAACTCTAAATCTAACTATAGAAATATGTAAGCAATCTATTAAGATATGTATAAAATCTAAAATATAATAAAATATAATAAATGGAATAAATGTAAGGAATTATGAAAATACAATTATATATCAATATACATTATAAATCCGAATGTGAATATAAATGTGAAAAATGTAAAAATAAACTCTGTTGAAATGCAGTTTAAGAGGAAAGGTTTTTTCTTTCGGTTCCTATCGGGTCCGAGGCAGGGTTTTTGTTCCGTTCTTTCCCGCGCGGATCTTTGGGGCATTCGCTGCTGACGGCGCAGTGCTGCCGCCGTGTGGGCAGAGAGCGGCACTGCAGCCCGCCGCCCGCGGCCGCCATCTTGGGAGTGGCTTGGCGCGGACTCGCTTGACCTTCTCGAGAGGGCGCGAAAACGAGAACGTTGAAATTCGAGGACCCGTGGCTGTTTTTACACTGCCTGAATTGCCCGCACCGCCGGCGCCCCGCGACGAGATTTCCCGCGGCGGTTCGGGTGTCGTGCACACGGGCTGTGGGGTCAGGAGCGCCGCGAGCGTGCGGGTTTTTGGTGGGAGCCGACAGGCATCGGCAAAAAACGCCTGTCACCATCAAGGTCCCCACGGACCGCCATCTTGTCGCGGACTCACTTGACAAATGCTGCCGCCTTGTGGACACAGGGCGGTACTGCAGCCCCGCAGCCAGCGCGACCCCAAAAACACCGGGACGGGGCGGGAGGGGCGAGGGCGGCCCCGAAACCACCGGGACGGGGCGGGAGGGGCGAGGGCGGCCCCAAAAACCACCGGGACGGGGCGGGAGGGGCCAGAGCGGCCCCGAAACCACCGGGACGGGGCGGGAGGGGCGAGGGCGGCGGCGAGCGGCGAGCGGGGCGGTGTCCGAGTGAGGGCGGCTGCCGCCGTCCGTTCCAGAACGCTTTGTGCCTTTCTGCCCCGCGCCGGCCGCTCCCCGGGACCCCCCAAAAAATAACCGGGACCCCCCAAAAATAACCGGGACCCCCCCAAAAATAACCGAGACCCCCCGGTCCCGCAGGGAGAAGGCGCTGGCGCTGACCGGGAACCGGGGAGTGGAACCGGCCATGGACGGATGAGGGGGGACCCCAAAAACAGCCCCGGGACCCCCCAAAATACCCAGCGGGATCCCCCAAAAACACCCCCGGGACCACAAAAAAAAACCACCCGGGACTCCGAAATCCCCCTGGGACCCCCAAAATCCCCCATGGGACCCCAAAATTATCCCCAGGACACCTAAAATTCCACCTAGGATGCCCAAAAACCCCTTGAGACCCACACAATTCCCTTCAGAACCCCAAAATCCCCCCTGGGACCCCAAAAATTCCCATCAGGGTCCCCGAAATTCCTCCTGGGACCCCAAAAATCCCACTGACACCCCCAAAATTCCCTTCAGGACCCCAAAGCCCCCCCTGGGACCCCCAGAATTCTACTCGGGACCCCCAAAATTCCTCCCAAAAACCACCTGAGACCCTCAAAATTCTCCCCAGGACTCCAAAACCCCCCCTGGGACTCCCAAAATTCCCTTCAGGGACCACAAAACACCCCCTGGTACCCCCAAAATTCTACTCGGGACCCCCAAAATTCCTCCTGGGACACCCAAAACCCCCTGAGAGCCCCAAAATTCCCTTCAGGACCCCAAACCCTCCCCAGGACCCACAAAATTCTACTCGGGACCCCCAAAATTCCTCCCGAAAACCACCTGAGATCCTCAAAATTCTCCCCAGGACTCCAAAACCCCCCCTGGGACTCCCAAAATTCCCATCAGGGACCACAAAACACCCCCTGGGACCCCAAAAATTCCCTTCAGGGTCCCCAGAATTTATCCTGGGACCCCCCAAAAACTCCATGAGACCGCCAAAATTCCCTTCAGGACCCCAAAAACCCTCCTGGGATGCCCAAAATTCCCATCAGGGTCCCCGAAATCTACCTGGGACCCCCAAAATCCCCCATGGGACCCCAAAATTATCCGCAGGACACCTAAAATTCCACCAAGGATGCCCAAAAACCCCCTGAGACCCCCACAGTTCCCTTCAGAACCCCAAAATCCCCCCTAGGACCCCAAAAATTCTACTCGGGACCCCCAAAATTCCTCCTGGGACACCCAAAAAATTCCATGAGACCCCCAAAATTCCCTTCAGGACCCCAAACCCTCCCCAGGACCCCCAAAATTCTACTCGGGATCCCCAAAATTCCTCCCGAAAACCCCCTGAGACCCTGAAAATTCTCCCCAGGACTCCACAAGCCCCCCTGGGATGCCCAAAATTCCCATCAGGGTCCCTGAAATTCCTCCTGGGACCCCAAAAACCCCACTGAGACCCCCAAAATTCCCTTCAGGACCCCGAAGCCCCCCCTGGGACCCCCAGAATTCTACTCGGGACCCCCAAAATTCCTCCCCAAAACTCCCTGAGACCCTCAAAATTCTCCCCAGGACTCCAAACCCCCCCCTGGGACTCCCAAAATTCCCTTCAGGACCCCAAAAACCCTCCTGGGATGCCCAAAATTCCCATCAGGGTCCCCGAAATCCGCCTGGGACCCCCCCAAAACTCCTTGAGACCCCCAAAATTCCCTTCAGGACCCCAACCCCCCCCCCCCCCCCAGGACCCACAAAATTCTACTTGGGACCCCCAAAATTCCTCCTGCGACACCCAAAACCCCCTGAGAGCACAAAAATTCCCTTCAGGACCCCAAACTCGCCCCTGGGACTCCCAAAATTCCCATCAGGGACCACAAAACACCCCCTGGGACCCCCAAAATTCCTTTCAGGGCCCCCGAAATTCCTTCTGGGACCCCCCCAAAACTCCATAAGACCCCCAAATTTCCCTTCAGGACCCCAAACCCTCCCCAGGACCCTCAAAAGTCTACTCGGGACCCCCAAAATTCCTCCCGAAAAACAGCCACGGGTCCTCGAATTTCAACGTCCTCGTTTTCGCGCCCTCTCGAGAAGGTCAAGCGAGTCCGCGCCAAGCCCCTCCCAAGATGGCGGCCGCGGGCGGCGGGCTGCAGTGCCGCTCTCTGCCCACACGGCGGCAGCACTGTGCCGTCAGCAGCGAATGCCCCAAAGATCCGCGCGGGAAAGAACGGAACAAAAACCCTGCCTCTGACCCGATAGGAACCGAAAGAAAAAACCTTTCCTCTTAAACTGCATTTCAACAGAGTTTATTTTTACATTTTTCACATTTATATTCACATTCGGATTTATAATGTATATTGATATATAATTGTATTTTCATAATTCCTTACATTTATTCCATTTATTATATTTTATTATATTTTAGATTTTATACATATCTTAATAGATTGCTTACATATTTCTATAGTTAGATTTAGAGTTCTAAAAGGTTTATATTGATTAAAATAAAAACCTGACTCTATCCAAGTAAAAATCTTTAAAAAAACCCCTTTATTTAAACTCCATTTAAATTTATTTCTATTTTTCGCATTTATAGTCAAATTTACATTTTAAATGTAGATTGATGTATGGTATTATTTATAGTCTATCTCTTCCTAATACTATTTTTATTTCTATTTTATATTTTTATATATATCTGTATACATTGAATATATATTTCCACATTTAGAACGATATCAAAATAAAATGTATATTCAATTTTTTTCCATTAAAGCCCTGCCTCTAACCAAATAAAAACAACAAAAAAAGCCCTTTCTATAAATGATACTCGAATATTTATATCTTTTTTCATCATTATAGTCACATTTGCATTTCTGCTTTATATTGATGTCTTTATTAAAGTATATATAATTTTTTATTTAAATTCTATTTTGTACATACTGCTAATACTTATATTTACTCACCTTTGAATTTTTATATAGATCTTAACGTATTTAGGATATATTTCTATACAAAGATTTCTAATTCTATTTTATTTTTATTCATAATTTTTATAATAAAACCCCTACCTACTACCAAATAGAAAATAAAATCCCCTTTATTTTAAACTATATTTAAATATTTCTTTATTTCTATTATTGTTTTTTACAAGTACTTATATATTCTATCACAATATATCAAAGTACTATATGTCGATATATAATATTTATGACGTGTAATGTGTTGTAATAAGACATATACAGTAAAATATGCATTATGTACTATATTGATTCCATTATTTTGTAATTTTTATATTTATATATCCACATGTATTAATGATACATCTCTATATGGATATTTAATTATATAATTATATAATTATATATATATGGATATTTTATTATATAAGTCCTGTCCCAGCGGGAGGCTTCCGGTGTGGTCTCGCTGTCAGGCTTGCTGTGCTGTGCTGCTGTTGTTAGGGGTGAAAAGGGAAAAGGCTGCTTAGGATGAGGTTAGGGCTGGGTGAGGGGTGCTGCACCTGTACCCTAACTTGCCTCCTAAGCTGCACCCTGTAGCCCTGATCCCCACTGGACTGTCCAGCCCTCAGACCCTCTCCCTTCACCCCTGACCCCTCCCTCAGCCCCCCAGCCCTCAGGCTCTGGCTGTCACCCTCGAGCCCCCCTTGCCCCTCAAGCCCCCTCTCCTCTGCCCCTCAGCCCCTGTGTGCCACCCTTAATCCCTCTCCTCTGCCCCTCAGCCCCTGTGTGCCACCCTTAATCCCTCTCCTCTGCCCCTCAGCCCCTGTGTGCCACCCTTAATCCCTCTCCTCTGCCCCTCAGCCCCTGTGTGCCACCCTTAATCCCTCTCCTCTGCCCCTCAGCCCCTGTGTGCCACCCGTAATCCCTCTCCTCTGCCCCTCAGCTCCTGTGTGCCACCCTTAATCCCTCTCCTCTGCCCCTCAGCCCCTGTGTGCCACCCTTAATACCTCTCCTCTGCCCCTCAGCCCCCAGCTTCTCTGTGTCACCCTCCAGCTGCCCCTGCCCCCCTCAGCATCTCTCTGTGTCACCCACTGTCCCCTCCCCTGTTCCTCCCTCAGCTCCCAGCCTCTGTCACCCTCAAGCCCCACAGTGCCCCTCAAGCTGCCCCTCAGCCTCTATGCCATGAAAAGACCCTAAAAACCCATAAAAATGCCCTAAAAAAACCCTCAACTTCAAAATGTCTTAAAACCCCCACAGAAACATAAAAATAGCCTCAGAATGCCCTTAAAATACAATAAAATTACCCTGCTTTAAAAAGCCCCTAAAACACCCCTAAAAATCCCCATAGAACCTTTAAAAATCCCTAAATATTCCTAAAAATAGCCCCAAAATCCTTAAAATACACTAAGACCCTAAAAAACCATAAAACTTCCCTCAAAACACCTAAAAATACCCTAGTCCTAAGAGTCCTCCACATACCTCCGATAGTCCTTAAAAAAACCCTAAAAATTTTTAAATACTCCTAAAAAAGCCCCAGGAACACCCAAAAAACGCCCCCTAAAAATTCTATTAGTACTAAGAAAGCCCTTAAAGTACCTTAAAAAAAAATCTTTTAAAAACCCTGAAAAAACCCTAAAAGTAGCCTAAACGTTCCCAGAAAGTTCCTAAAATGCTCCTGTGAGAAAACCCCTCAAATACCCTTTAAAAACACTAAAAAAAAACCTAAAGAAGCGCTTACTCCCCAACCCCTACGAGTTGCTCTCTAACCAGCAAACGCCATCCCGACCTTTTAATTAAAGTCACTGTCTGCAGCTTCTGGGAGGGGTCTGGGGCTGTCCCAGCATTGGGGGCAGTGCCCGCAGCTGCTGCTGGGGAAAGCTGCTGTTCCAGGGGTGCTGTTTGGGGTGGGCTTAGGGCTGGCTCACCTGTCACCCTCAGGCACCCCCACTTTGTCCTCAAGGCACCCTCAGCCTCTCAGCCTCCTTGTGTCACCCTCTGGGTCCCCACCACAGCCTCTCAGTGTCCCTGTGCCACCCTGGAGCCCCCTTTTACCCCTACAGACCCTTCTGCCCCTCAGCCTCCTTGTGTCCCCCTCCAGCTCCCCACCGCAGCCTCTCAGTGTCCCTGTGCCCCCTTTTTACCCCTCCAGACCCTGCTGCCTCTCAGCTGCCCCCACCCTCTGTGCCACCCTCCAGCCCCCTGCCCTCAGCCCCAGGTCCCTTTGTGACACCGTCTGGGAGTCCCGGGCACCCCTCTGGCTGCCCTGGCAGGTCTGGGACCCTGGCAGGGCTCAGGAACCCCCTGGACAGAGCCCCAGAGACACTGGCTGTGATCTCTGGCCATGGAAAAGAGTTTTCAATCTTACAGCATGAAGTACCAGCTCTGAGTGTTTGATATCAGTAATAATTAGTGTGGAACGGGTGCAAAAGTAGAATTTTAGGAATCTAGATTAGGGGTTCAAAGGAGGCAAGATGGAGGAAATTGGGTGTGCCTTGTCCTTTTTCTCCTTCTTCACGCCCTCCATGTCTCACTGTGGTGTTGGCATTTTTCTGTTCGTTCAGGCTGGGCACACACTGTCCAACGTAGGTGACAGATATTGGCACGTTCTTGTAAATCCAGCCCAGGGAGTTTCTGGTATTGAATGTTTGTCACATCCCACTGAGGGCAGAGCCCCACACGCTGCCCTGCAGGACAGAGCTGGGCAGGGCAGCAGAACATGTGAGAGATCAACAGAATAAACAAATTTGAAAACCAGCAGAGACTAATTATGACCCCTTCTTTGGCAGCGGGGCTCAGAGACTTTCTACGATCTCGGAATCATCAATGCCACGGATTCCCACAGCACCGTGCAGCCCACAGACGTCGTCCCTGCCTGTTTTATTTCGGTGCTGTCCTCCATCCAGGGCTGCACTATCCCCACGAGTTCGGGCTCCCATGTGGGGCTGCAGGGAGCCAGAGGTGGGCGGTGGGGGCAGTGAGGGATGGGGCAGGGGCGGGATGGAGAGGAGTGACGGGTGGAGAGAGGGCGGGAGAGGGGCAAGGTGGGCTGGAAGAACAGACAGGGTGAGAGGGGGAGACAGGGACCGAGAGGAACAGGGCTGAGGGGAAGATGTAAATTTGGAGGGGGCACCCCATATATCCCAGACCAAAGGTGCACCAAAATACAATCCTGGTTGCCGGGGCAAAGCCAAGCACCTGCCGCAAACTGGCATCAGGAACCTGGGCTGGCGAGTTTTCTTTCCCAGGGAAAAGGGCCGGAATTTGTGTTCAGGACCCTGTAGCCCTGAGTTGGTAGTTGCCTTCAAAAAATCTGAATGGCGCAGGATGTGTCCCAGAGCCAACCTGCCACCACCTCGAACTCGTGGTGCCTTGACAGTCCCAAGCGCATCCTGATTATAATGAGCCCGGCGACAAACAGGGCTCTGTGATAAACTGCCACCCCCGAGGGTGCCGAGAAGGCAGCGCCGTCCTTCCCCCTCAGCTGTCACCCAGAGCATCGCCTGCTCCGGCCCCTCGGGTCCGGGAGCTCCGTGACAGCGCGCTAATCAGCGGAGCGTTAATTAGATCGCTTTAGCGAGCCGGGGCTGTTCCGGCGGCCGGCGGCGAAAAGAGCCGACTGCCTCCGGAAACGCCCGAATGGCAGAGAGCGCCGGCCGCCGAAAGGGGGCCGAGCGTGGACGGAAACACCCGATCGAGGGCGGAAAAGCCCGAGTGGCGCAAAGTGACCGAGGGGCGGGGAGCTCCGGCCTGCGAGCCCTGATTGGCCGATCGCCCCGGGGGGCGGGGCGCGCCTGGCCGCGGCGCGGCGCGGCGGCGGCGCGGGCTCAGACGCGGCGATGGCGGCGGCCGGGCCGGGCGCTCCGTGCGGGCTCTGCAGCGCTCCCGCCGCCCCCTACACGTGCCCGCGCTGCCACGGCCGCCTCTGCTCCCTGCGCTGCTACCGCGCCCACGGCCCCTGCGCCGAGGCCTTTTACCGCGACCAGGTTCTTGAGGCGCTGCGCGCTGAGCGCAGCTCGCCGCCGAGCCCCGCGCTGCCCGCGCTGCGCGGAGGACGCGAGCCCGGGGATGCAGCGCGGCCTGCGAGCCGCGGGCTGTGGGAGCGGCTCGGCGAGGCGGAGCGCGACGGGTTCCGGCGGCTGCTGAGCTCCGGGGAGGCCGCGGCGCTGCTGCCGCCGTGGCGGCCGTGGTGGTGGCGCGGCCGGGGGCGAGTGGAGGAGCTCGGGGACGGCTCGGGGGCCGAGGGGGAGGAGGAGGAGGGCGGCGAGGGTCGGCCCGGCCCCGCGCCGCCCGTGCCGGCCGCGGTGCCGCCGCTGAGCGCGCTGCGCGCCGCCGCCCCGTCGCCGCTGGTGCGGTTCCAGCTGCCGAACGCGCTGTTCGGGTACGCCTTCGCGCTGAGCCTGCACGGCGGGGACGAGGCGCTGCTCCCCGAGCTCCCCGACGCCGCCGTCGCCGCCTCGGCCGCGCTGCGCGGCCGCCGCCCCTTCGCCAGCACGGCCGAGGCGCTGCTGAGCGCCCGGCGCGACGCCCGCGCCGCGGGGCTGCCCCTCAGCCCCCTCGGCGACAGCGGGGCGCTCCTGGCCGTGGCGCAGCTGCTGGAGGGGCGCGACGGCCGCGACCCCGGCGCCGACGTGGCAGCGGCTCTGTGGCACCTGTGGCGGCTGCTGAGAGCGGGGGCGCGGGCGCTGCCGCCCCCCGAGCGGAGCCGCTTCCGAGGGGCCCGCAGGAAGGTGGGCTTCCTGCTGAGCTGGAGCCGCGGGGCCACCGAGGAGCTCGCCCAGCTCGCCCGGGAGGCGCGGGAGGTTCACGCCGAGGTGGCCGCGGAGGAGGCGGCGGTGGCCCAAATCAGGGAGGGGCTGGAGAAGGTCTGGGGGGGCCCCCGGCCGCCCCCCAGGGAGGAGCGGACGCCCTGGCTGGTCACGGACGGGGCCCGCGTGGAGAGGGATGAGGAGCTTCTCGGGGGTCCCCCGGCTGTCGGTACTGACAAGGGGGTGCGGGGCCGGCAGCTGATCGAGGAGCTGGACTGAGATGGGCAGACCCCAAGGAAACAGCCCCGGGAGAGAAGCAGCCGGTTAAGGGACGGGACTGATGGACGTCCGGAGAACCAGGCCCGGGAAAGCTGCTCCTTAAGGAGTAGGACTAACGAAGGTCCAAGGAAACCGTGCCTGCCGTGACTCATTAAGCGATGGCACCAAGGAGATCCCGGCTCATTAAGGGCTGGACTAAGCAACGTCCAGGAAACCAGTCCGAGAAATGACACTCTTTAAGAACAGGACACACCAAGGGAGGGGATTAACGAGACCCCGGGGAAGTGGATTCAGGAGAGAACCTGCTCATCGGTGATCCGGACTGAGGCAGACCCAACGAAACAGGCCCAGAACCACTCGTTAAGGGCCAGGACTAACGAACATCCCACAAAACAGGCCTAGGAATGACGCTCATTAGGGATGGGACTAACAAGAGATTAAATACCATTTGGAGAGATCTAGAATTAATTAATGGTCTGGGCTAACAGAGGGCCCAGGAAAGTGGCCTGGGAAAGCTGTGCAGTAAGGGATGGATGAGAGTAACTGGATCCCAAAGAAACCAGAGACCCTTCTTGTCGATGACCTGCCTAACAAGCTCCTTGCGATAATTAATGAGTGTGGGCACTGGTTTATGAACAGGGCACTACTTATTAGAAGCGGGTGCTGATGGATGTGGGCATTTATTCATGCAGGAGGCAGTGATAAGTGAAGGGGAAAACTAGTTAATGAAGGGGGGCACTAATGAACACGGCCATTAACAAAGAAAAGAAGGGCAGACCCCAAGACTCAATGACAAGATTTTTTTTTTTCCTTTATCCACCGTAATGGGGCTGTGAAACCCCCTGTGACCTGGGGGGCCCTCAGCAGCTAGGGGCGTCCCAAGGGGGTCCCTCAGTTGATTTGAGAGGTCCGTGAATTTGGCAGTGTCAGTGGTTGGGGGTGGGAGTTTGGGGGGTCCTGAAGGCGTCGCAGTAGATGGGGGGGTGAGCTTGGGTGTTCCACAGGCAACGTGGAGAATCCCAGGAGGGTCCCAAGGAGTCCCTCTGTGGATCTTGGGGTCGCAGGGGGTCTTAGAGGAACCCTCAGTAGACGAGGGGCAGCAGCCGGTGGGGGACACGCTGGCACAGGCCCCCCCAGGCCCCCCCAAAGCGGCGCCGCTGCCGCCGCTCCCCCACGAGTGCTCGGAGCTCGCGGAGCACGGCCCCCGCCAGCAGCAGCAGCAGCGGCGGGGACAGCCCTGGGGGGACACGGGGGTCAGGGCCCAGGGCTGGGGGGCTCTTGGGCAGCGGGGAGGGTCTGGGTGTTGGGGAAGGGAGCGGGGAGGACCCAGGTGTTTGGGGGGAGATGCCCAGGAGGTGCCAGTGGGGCAGGGACAGGACATCTGGTGTTTGCGAAGGTCAGGGGAGGTCCCAATGTCGGGGGGCTGCAGGGTGGGGGGAGGTATTTTGGGGTGTTCAGGGTGTCTGCGAGGGTTTGGAGGGGCTCGGGTGTCTGGGAGGGCTCAGGAGGGACACAGGGTTTTGGAGGGGTCCCAGCCAAGGAGGGGTGCCCCAGCAGGGTGAGGTGGGGTCTCACCGCAGGGGAGGGTCCAGCCCAAGGCCATCAGCAGCTCCCCGAGGTCATCGGGGCGTCGCACGAGCCCCCACCAGCCCCCTGCCAGCAGCACCTGCCCTGTGGCCGTGGGGACTGTGGGGAGACCTGGGAGGGAAATGGGAGTCTCTGGGGTCCCAGATTTGGGGATCCTCAGCGGTTTGGGTGTCCAGGGCTTGGGGGTCTCACCGGCCACTCGAGGGTCTCGGGGGTCATGGCTGAAGAGGCTCCTCTGGGTGGTGGCACCGTGGAAGATCCACAGCCCCAGGGCTGGGGGAGAAGGGGAGGGAGATGTCAGGGCACTCCAGACTGCCCGAGACTCCCCCGAGCTCCTCACTGACACCCCCCAAATCCCCCCAGTTCCCCCTGAACCCACCCCACCCCCATTCGGCCCTGCTGCCCCCCCCATTCCCCCAGTTAATCCCCAGTGCTCCCATGAACCCCAGTTCCCCCCAGTTCCCCCCCAAATCTGCTCCAGTGCTCCCCAGTCCCTGCCCAACTCCCCCAGTGCTCCCCTGTGCCCACCGTAGAGCCCCCCACAGGCAGCCCCCCCGGCTCCCCCCAGCCTGTTTTGGGGTCTTCGCAGGAGCAGCAGTGCCGGGAGGGGACCCCCAAAAGGGCCCCAGGCCAGAGCCCCGAAGAGTCCCAGGAAGCCCCCGGGGCTGGGGGGGGAATTCCTGCTCAGCTCCTGGGGAAGGGGAAGAGGTGAGAGCCCACAACCCCCCTCCCCAAAACACACCTCACCGCCCGGGGGGACCCCAAAACCCCCCGGAGACCCCACAGACGCTCCCACTGCCCCCATACAGCCCCCGGAGCCCTCCCGTGTCCTCCCACCCCCCCCGCAGCCCCCCAGCCCTGCCTCCCCCACCGGGTCCCCCTGGCCGGGGGGTTCCCTTTGCCCTGGGGGTCCCCCCTTGTCTCCCCTGGGGAAATTTCCCCCCCGTGCCCCTCGACCCCCCCCATGTGTGGTTTCCCCTCGCTCACCCCCCCAAACCCGTGCGGTCCCCTCCACATCGCCCCCACCGCGCCCCCCACCCTGAGGCGCCGCAGCACCGGGACCCCCTGAGCGGCCGCCACGAGCACGAGGGGCAGCGACGGGGACCCCCAGAGCCGCTGCTGCTCCCCCAGAGCTGCCGCCAGCACCAGCAGCTGGGGGGACATCGAGGACACGGTGGGGGCAAAGGGGGAGGCAAAGGCAGGGGGACACAGACGGGGAACAACGGGGGGAAGAGCCCGTTAACCTCCCGGGCCCGCCTCTTGTCCCAGTGCTCCCAGTCCCTCCCAGTTTGCCTGCAGCAGGCCCAGGCCCCCCACCCCTCCGTTCTCCCCAGTACCCCCCGCACCCACCCAGTGTCCCCCAGGTGTTCTCCCAGTCCCCTGCCAGTGCCCACCCACTCTTCCCCCAAGCCCCTTCCAGTCCCCCTGAAGCTCTCCCAGTTCCCCCCAGTTGCTCCCAGTTCCCTCCAGTCACTCCCAGTTCCTCCCAGTCACTCCCAGTCGCCCCCAGTGCCCCCCAGTTCCCCTCAGTCACCCCCCAGTCACTCCCAGTTCCTCCCAGTTGCTCCCAGTTCCCTCCAGTTGCTCCCAGTTCCTCCCAGTCGCCCCCAGTGCCCCCCAGTTCCCCCAGTGCCCCGTACCCAGGCGCAGAGCCCGACCCGCTCCCAGTGCAGACTCTCGGGGGGCTCCAGCGGGGACCCCGGTTCTGCCCCCATGAAGAATTCATACACGAGGTGTCCTGGAGGGGGAGGGGGCGCAGCCTCAGTGCCCAGACACCCAGAGCCCCTCCGGATGACCAGAGCCCCCCCGGATGCCCAGAGCCCCCCCGGATGCCCAGAGCCCCCCCGGACGCCCAGAGCCCCCCAGCCTGGCCCCCCAGCACCCACCGCCACCCCCGAGCCCCCCAATCCCCTCCCACAGACCCCCCACTTGCCATGACCCCCCCAATCCCCTCCCCAGCCCCCCAAATCCCCTCCCCAGGCCCCCGCTCACCGGTGCCCCCCCCCCGCAGTCGCCGCCACGCGAGGAGGACGAGCCCGAGGCCGAAGGCGACGCTGGACGCGGCCGCCGCCAGCGGGGGGAGGAGGGGGCACAGGGGGGGCAGGGGGACCCCCAGGGCCAGAGCCCCCCCCAGCGCCCCCCCCAGCGCCAGGAGCCCTGAGCCAGCGGCAGGGAGAGCTGCGACCCCCGAAGGGACGCCCGAGCCCCCAGCCCACCCCCAACCCCCCAAAAGGACCCTGGGCCACCCCCCCGAGTCCCACCAGGACCCCCGACCCCTCCGAGGGACCCTGGGCTCAGACCCCCATCCAGCCCCCCCAGAGGGGCCCCCAGGGACCCCCACTCACAGCCGAGGTCCCGCAGGGGTCCTGGGGTGTCACCGGGGCTCTGGGGACAGCAGAGTCACCCTGACCCCCCGCCCTGACCCCCTAGACCCACCGGGACCCCCCCCCCACTCCCCTCCTCAGTGTCTGCAGAACCCTGGAACCACCCAAGCCACCCCCACCGTGCCCCCACCCCCCAAATCTCCCACCCCACAAATCCCCCCAAATACTCCAAGCGCCCCCAAATTCCTGCATCCCCATATCCCCCTCATATCCCCCACCCCCCAAATTTCCCAAGCCCCCCCAAATCCCCCCATCCCCCCCAAATCCCCCAAGCCCCCCCAAATCCCCACATCCCCCCCAAATCCCCCTCATATTCCCCACCCCCCAAAACCCCCCATGCCCCTCGAATCCCCAAGTCCCCCCCACCCCCCAAGCCCCCGTACCCCCCACTCACCCTCGGGGGTCTGCAGCAGCTCCCGAGCGCATGCGCGCCCACCCAGGCGAGGACGAGCGCCAGGGCGGGGGGCGTGGGCAGGGCCAGGGCGGGGGTCCCCCAGCCCTCCCCCTCCCCCACGCAGGCGCTGACGACCCCCACCAGCCCCAGCGGCAGCAGCAGCGTCAGAGCCCCCGCGCCTGGGGGGGGCGGGTGAGACCCCACCCCAAAAAGGGACCCAGGGACCCCCCAAGGAAAGGGGCCTGGGTGTGTCCCCCTCCCCAAAAAAGGGTCACTCCCCCCCCACCCCCACAAGGGGTCTGAGGGCCGGGTGCCCCCTTTCCCCCCAAAGGGGTCCCCAACCCCTCCCAAAGGGGACCCCGGACTCCCAACCCCTCCCAAAGGGGACCCCAGCCCCCCAAAAGGGGACCCCAGACTCCCAGCCCCTCCCAAAGGGGACCCCAGCCCCCCAAAAGGGGACCCCAGACTCCCAGCCCCTCCCAAAGGGGACCCCAGGCTCTCGACACCCCCAGCCCCCAAAGGCATCAGGAGCTCCCTTCCCCCTCCCCAAAAAGTGACCCAGTTGTGCCCCCACCCCCCAAAACTGAACCCCCCCTTACCCCAGGGCCCCCCAAATTCCAGCTCGGGGGTGGGAGGTGCTCGGGGGGGCTCCATGGCTGGGGGAGGGACGAGGGGATTTTGGGGGGATTTTGGGGGGATTTTGGGGGTCCGGGGCGCGCAATCTCCGCCTCTGGGGGCGTGGCTTGGCGATGACCACGCCTCCCAGGTGGGTGATGTCATCGTGCCACGCGCGGATTGGCTGCAGCGCCGCCCCGCCCCCCTTAAAGAGACAGTAACCCTTTTCTGGTGTTCTGTGACGTCACGAGTTACGTCATCACACGGCAGACCCACGACAAAAACTCGTTTAATGGGCAACAAACGGGGGGCGGGGTGGGGGCTGACAGCTCCGGGGGTCCCACACGTGTGGGGCCCCTCCCCCCCCACGGGGGTCTCACCTCAGGGTCCCACAGGGCAGGAGAGGGGCTCTGCATGGGGGGTCCCCGCACAAGGACCCCCCAGTCCCGAGGGTCCCGTGGGGGTCCCGTGGGGGTCCCCAGGCGTCTCTCTGGCCTGGAGAGGTCCCACAGGGGTCTGGAGGGTCCCCCGAGGGTCCCTCCTGCACGGGGGGGCCCCAGGGGTCTCGGGGTCACTCCACGACGAGCGGGAACCTCTCGGCCTCCTCGAACTGCGCGTTCATGGAGGAGGCCCAGGCCTCGAGCTCCGACAGCTGCGGGGGCACGGGGAAGCTGGGGGGCACGGGAATGGGGGGCACTGGGGAATGAGGGTACGGGAATGGGGGCACGGGGATGGGGGGCACTGGGGAATGAGGGTACGGGAATGGGGGGCACTGGGGAATGGGGGCACGGGGATGGGGGCACGGGGAAGCTGGGGGGCACGGGGATGGGGGGCACTGGGGAATGAGGGTACGGGGATGGGGGGCACTGGGGAATGAGGGTACGGGGGAATGGGGGGCACTGGGGAATGAGGGTACGGGAATGGGGGGCACTGGGGAATGGGGGTACGGGAATGGGGGGCACTGGGGAATGGGGGTACGGGAATGGGGGGCACTGGGGAATGGGGGGCACTGGGGAATGAGGGTACGGGAATGGGGGCAGTGGGGGCACAGGGATGGGGGGCACTGGGGAATGGGGGGCACTGGGGAATGGGGGCACGGGGGAATGGGGGCACGGGGGAATGGGGGGCACTGGGGAATGGGGGGCACTGGGGAATGGGGGCACGGGGGAATGGGGGGCACTGGGGAATGGGGGGCACTGGGGAATGGGGGCACGGGGGAATGGGGGGCACTGGGGAATGAGGGTACGGGAATGGGGGGCACTGGGGAATGGGGGTACGGGAATGGGGGGCACTGGGGAATGGGGGTACGGGAATAGGGCCACGGGAATGGGGGGTACTGGGGAATGGGGGCATGGGGGAATGGGGGGCACTGGGGAATGGGGGGCACTGGGGAGTCAGTGGGGGAAAAGGGGGGCTGAGGGGAGCAGCAGGGCAGGGGGGAGGGTCAGAGGGGTGAGGGTCCCACAGATCCATGGGGGGGTCTGGGGATGCTGAGGGGGTCGTGGACTCCTGGCACTTTAGGGGGGCATTTTAGGGGTCTGGGGGGGGGTAAATAGGGGCACTGAGGGGTCACAGGGGAGTCCTGGTGGCACAGGGGGGGCACAGAAGGGTCCCGGGGGGTCCCAGGGTGCATCACTCACGTCAATGGGCGTCACCTTCTTCTTCCTCCTGCGCTCAGGGCGGCCGCTGATGCCAGGCAGGTCGAGGGGGGGAATCTGGGGGGGCTCGGGGGGCAGATTGAGGGGGAGGGGGCTCAGCGGGGACCCCCCCAGCCCCCGCGGGGCGCCCCCCCCCGGCTCCAGGCGGCTGTAGGAGCGGCGGACGCGGGAGGCAATGGGGGAGGGGAGCGGGGAGAGGGGAGGGCAGGGGGACGGGGAGGGGCAGGGGTCGTTCTCCTTCTGGGCCTGCAGCTGTGGAGGGGGGCAGGGGGGGTCAGCGTGGGGGAGGGAAGGGCAGGGTGGGGTCCCGGCCTTACCAGGACCCCCCCATCCCCACCGCAGCCCCCTCCCCCCCAACACACCCGGGGGCTCCGTCGGGGTCGGTCCAAGTCCTGTGGGGGAGGGGAGAGGGTCTGTGAGCCCCCAAACCGGGACGCCCCCCCAAAAACCCCGGGACCCCCCCCCCAAACCCTGGGGCTCCTGGAACACCCCCCAGGACCCCCCACAACCCACTGGGACCTCCCTCTTCATGCCCCTGAGAGCCCCCAGCCCCCCACTCACCGGGCTGTGGGGTGGGGGTCCCCAGGGGGGGCCACCCCGGGGCGACGAGACCACCAAGCGCTCGGAGCTGTGTCGCGGCACTGCGGGGGCAAAGGTGCGGGGCGTGGTGGGGGGCGAGGGTCGCGACCCCCGGGACCGCCCCAGGGACACTCCAAACCCCGCAGAGGCCCCCCAGAGCCGCAGGACGGACACCCCCGGCCCACAGCCCTGCCCGTGAACCGACCCCAGCCCCAAATTCCCTCGGGGTCCCCCCAAGGCGCCCCCAGCCCCACCCCCGCCCCAAATCCCCCTCGGGACCAGCCCACCCCCAAATGCCGCCCGGCACCCCCCGGCCCCCCTCACCCCTCGGAGTCGCCCCCGCCGAGCGCCGCCCGCCCGCGGCTCCCGCCATGGCCGTTCGAACGGCCGGAAGTGGCGTCACGCCGCGCGCCGCAGCAGCCCGGCCGCGCTTCCGGTGACGTCACCCAGGGGCGCCGCACCCGGAAGCGCCAGCGGGGCAGCGCGGTCGCCATAGGAACGGTGAGGGGGGGTTTGGGGGGATTTGGGGGATCCAAGGAGGGTCCGGGGGGGTCCCGTGGGTCCGGGGGTCCCGGGGGTCCCGTGGGTCCGGGAGGGTCCCGTGGGTCCGGGAGGGTCCCGTGGGTCCCGTGGGTCCGGGGGGATCCCGTGGGTCCGGGAGGGTCCCGTGGGTCCCGTGGGTCCGTGGGTCCCGTGGGTCCGGGAGGGTCCCGTGGGTCCGGGAGGGTCCCGTGGGTCCGGGGGTCCGGGAGGGTCCCGTGGGTCCGGGAGGGTCCCGTGGGTCCCGTGGGTCCGTGGGTCCCGTGGGTCCGGGAGGGTCCCGTGGGTCCGGGAGGGTCCCGTGGGTCCCGTGGGTCCGGGAGGGTCCCGTGGGTCCGGGAGGGTCCCGTGGGTCCCGTGGGTCCGGGAGGGTCCCGTGGGTCCGGGAGGGTCCCGTGGGTCCCGTGGGTCCGTGGGTCCCGTGGGTCCGGGAGGGTCCCGTGGGTCCCGTGGGTCCGGGGGGATCCCGTGGGTCCGGGAGGGTCCCGTGGGTCCGGGAGGGTCCCGTGGGTCCCGTGGGTCCGGGGGGATCCCGTGGGTCCGGGGGGATCCCGTGGGTCCGGGGGTCCCGTGGGTCCCGTGGGTCCGGGAGGGTCCCGTGGGTCCCGTGGGTCCGGGGGGATCCCGTGGGTCCGGGGGTCCCGTGGGTCCCGTGGGTCCGGGGGGATCCCGTGGGTCCCGTGGGTCCGGGGGGATCCCGTGGGTCCGGGGGTCCCGTGGGTCCGGGAGGGTCCCGGGGGTCCCGTGGGTCCGGGGGTCCCGTGGGTCCCGTGGGTCCGGGGGGATCCCGTGGGTCCCGTGGGTCCGGGGGTCCCGTGGGTCCGGGGGTCCCGTGGGTCCGGGAGGGTCCCGGGGGTCCCGTGGGTCCGGGGGTCCCGTGGGTCCGGGGGTCCCGTGGGTCCGGGGGGGTCCCGTGGGTCCGGGGGTCCCGTGGGTCCGGGGGGGTCCCGTGGGTCCGGGGGTCCCGGGGGTCCCGTGGGTCCGGGGGTCCCGTGGGTCCGGGGGGGTCCCGTGGGTCCGGGGGTCCCGGGCAGCGGCAGCTCCTCCGGGGGGCTCGGGAGCCCCCGGTCCCCCCGACTTGCCGGCTCGGCGCCGCCCAGGCCGCCATGGGGCTGTGCAAGTGCCCGAAGCGCCGGGTGACCACGCTCTTCTGCTTCGAGCACCGCGTCAACGTCTGCGAGAGCTGCCTGGTCAGCGCGCACCCCAAGGTGGGGCGGGGGCTCTGGGGGCTCTGGGGGGCTCCGGGGGGCTGGGAAGGTTCGGGGGGCTCGGGGGGACTCTGGGGGGGCACTGGGGGGGATTCAGCGGGCTCTGCGGGGCTGGGGAAGGTTTGGGGGTCTCAGCGGGGCTGTGGGGGTCCCGGGGCTCTCAGCGGGGCTGTGGGGGTCCCGGGGTGCCCCGCTGCCCGCTGAGCGCCGTGTCCCGCAGTGCATCGTGCGGTCGTACCTGCAGTGGCTGCAGGACAGCGACTACAGCCCGCAGTGCCCGCTGTGCCGGGCGCCGCTGGGCGAGCGCGACACCGTCCGGCTGGCCTGCTACGGTGGGCAGGGGGCACAGGGGTCCTGGGGGCTTGGGGGGTCCTGGGGGGGTCTTGGTGGACACCGTCCAGCTGGCCTGCTACGGTGGGCGGGGGCACGGCGGGTCAGGGGGTCCTGGGGGGGCCTTGGTGGGCACCGTCCAGCTGGCCTGCTATGGTGGGCAGGGGGCACAGGGGTCCTGGGGTCTCGGGGGGTCCTAAGGGGGTCCTGGTGGGCACCGTCCAGCTGGCCTGCTATGGTGGACGGGGGGCCTGGGGGTCCTGGGGGTCCTGGGGGGCACCATGAGGCTGGCCTGCTACAGTGGGTGGGGGGCACGGGGGGGCTTGGGGGGTCCTAGGGGGGTCCTGGGGGGCACCATGAGGCTGGGCACGGCGAGTTCTGGAGGGCTCGGGGGGTTCTGGCCTGCTATGGTGGCCGGGGGGCACGGGGGGTTCTGGGGCTCTCGGGGGTCTGGGGAGGGCTCGGGGGGCACCGTGCAGCCGGCCTGTTAGGGTGGGTGGGGGTCCCAGGGGGCTCGGGGGTCCTGGGGGCCCGGGGAGGGCTCAGGGGGTCCCGGGTGCCCCTGACCCTCCCCCTGCCCCCAGACGTGTTCCACTGGCCGTGCCTGGCGGCGTGGGCGCGGGCGCTGCCCCCCAGCACGGCCCCCGCCGGGCACCGCTGCCCCCAGTGCGGGGGGCCGCTCTTCCCGCCCCCCAACCTGCAGGGCCCCGTGGCCGAGGCGCTGCGGGCGCGGCTCCGGACGGCGCCGTGGGCCCGGCCCGGCCTGGGGCTGCCGCTGGTGAGTGCCGGGGTGGGCACGGCTCCCGGGGGGTCCCCACACCGCCCCGGAACTGCCCAGGGTGCCCCAAACCCCGCCCTGAAACGCTCCAACCCCCCCCAGATCGAGGACTCGGAGGAGCTGCCGGAGCCCGAGACCTCCACGGAGCCCGACGGGGGCTGGGACGGTGCGGGGCTGCCCCAAAAACACCCCCAGGAGCACCCCTGGGACCCTGCAGAGCCCCTGGGGAGCACCCCCGCGTTTCTGCCCGGGAAGCTGAGCCCCCCCAGCATCCCAAAACCCACCAGAGACCCTCCGAGATGATCCCTGTGTACCCCAATTCCTCCTCTGAGAGCCCCAAATTCCCCCTGGGACTAGGCAACTGCTCTGGAACCCCCCAAAAACCTTCCCAGGACCCCCAAAATCCTCCCAGGCACCCTGACTCCCCAAAAACCCTCCCAGGACCTCCAAAATCCTCCCTGGAACCCTGACCCCCCAAAAACCCTCCCAGGACCTCCAAAATCCTCCCTGGAGGCCCATCCCTCCCCCAAAGCGGCTCGATGGGACCCCAAAACCCTCTGGGACACCTCAACCCCCACCCCCCCAATCCTTCCTGGCGCACCCCAACCCCTTGAAGACCCCCCGGGTCCTGCCCGGGGCAGCCCCCGATGCCCAGCTCTGTGCCCGCAGCCCCCCTGGCGCCGCCCCAGCCCCCCCCGAGCCCCCCAGCCCCCCACGCCGTCGTCCACATGGGGGGCGAGACCCCGACGCTGCACGCCGGTGAGTCTGGGGGCTTCGGGGGGCACCGCTGGGGGTCCCCCGGCCCGGGCTGGTTTTTAGGGTCCCCGTGCTCTGCCCCCAGGCTCTGCCCCACGGAAGCCCCTGGGGGGCCGTGAGGCCCGGAGCCCCCCCGACCACGACGAGGACAAATACCGGCGGCGGCCGCTGGCCTGGCTGCCCCCCAAGCTCAGGTGGGGCTGGGGGGGACCCGGGGGGCGCTTGGGGGGGTCACTCTGAGGGTGGCATGGGGTGCCTTTGGGGGATCCCTTTGGGGGGTCCCTTTAGGGGTCCCTGGGCTCCCTTTGGGGGGTCCCTGGGTCCCTTCAGGGGTCCCTGGGCTCCCTTTGGGGGGTCTCTGGGTCCCTTTGGGGGTCCATGGGTCCTTTTGGGGGCTCCCTGGGTCTCTTCAGGGGTCCCTAGGTCCCTTTGGGTCCCCCCCTCTCTGACCCCTCCCCCGCAGGTGCCGCGCGCGCGGGGCCCCGCGGCGCCCCCTGCTGGCGCTGTGCCTGGGCGGGGCCGCGGCCTTCGCGCTGCTGCTGCTCCTATTGGCCAGCCTGGGCAGGGGCGGGGCCGACTCCGACCCCGCCCTCGAGCCGCTCAACAACCCCCACGTGCGGGTGGGGCACTGACCACGCCCCCGGGGCGGGGCCGGGGCGGGCGTGGCTAATAAAGGGCGCCCCCCTGTGGGGAGGGAGGCACAAGCGTCTGTGTGACTCTTGGGGGGCAACAGTCCCCCCCAGTTCTTCCCAGTCCCTCCCAGTATATCCCAGTCCCCCCCAGTTCCCTCCAGGCCCCCCCAGTCCCTTCCAGTCCCCCCCAGTCCCTCCCAATCCCCCCCATTTCTCCGCACACCACACTGCTTGGCGCTGACTCTCATTCTTTGTTCCCAAACCGGGGGTCCCGACAGTTCTTTGGGGGTTGGGGGATCCCTTCAGGAACTTGGGGCACCCAGGGAACAAATTCGGGGGTCCCAGGCAGGGCGAGGGTCAGCCCGGGGAGGTTTTGGGGGCCCCAGGGCACACCTGGGGCTCCCAGGGGGTGTCTGGGGGGTCCCAGTGGAGGTTTCGGGGGTGTCCCCCCTAGAATGGGTGGGCACCCATGGACAGGTGGAGGCGGAGCAAAGCCAGGCCACGCCCAGCAGGGGGCGGGTCCCACGCGCCGGGGGGCGGGTCCCACGCGCCGGGGGGCGGGGCCTCGGCGGCGGGGGGCGGGGCCTGCGCCGGGGGGCGGGGCCCCGGCCGGAGCAGCTCCACCTCCAGCAGCAGCTGCCGCGGGCCCGCCAGGGGGCGCACCAGCTCCAGCAGCGAGCTGTGATTGGTCAGCGCCTGCGGGGGGCGGGGTCACACAGCGACCCCCAGAATTCCCACCGAGCCCCCCAAATTCCCACCGAGCCCCCCAGAATTCCCACCGAGCCCCCAAAATTCCCACCGAGCCCCCCAAGATTCCTACCGACCCCCCCAGAATTCCCACCGAGCCCCCCAGAATTCCCACCGAGCCCCCAGAATTCCCACCGAGCCCCCCAAAATTCCCACCGAGCCCCCAAAATTCCCACCGAGCCCCCCAAGATTCCCACCGACCCCCCCAAATTCCCACCGAGCCCCCCAGAATTCCCACCGAGCCCCCCAAAATTCCCACCGAGCCCCCCAAGATTCCTACCGACCCCCCCAGAATTCCCACCGAGCCCCCCAGAATTCCCACCGAGCCCCCAGAATTCCCACCGAGCCCCCAAAATTCCCACCGAGCTCTCCCAAACACGGCCAGAGACATCCAAGGGACCCCGGGCAGCTCCCGGCCCCCAAACTCCCCCACAGCCCCTCCCACCTCCCTCCAGACCCCCCAAAAATCGCCTCAAAGCTGCCCCAGACTCCCCCAAATTCCCTCATACCACCCCCAAAATCCGTCC
This sequence comes from Lonchura striata, assembly GCF_050655825.1. Taxonomy (NCBI): domain Eukaryota; kingdom Metazoa; phylum Chordata; class Aves; order Passeriformes; family Estrildidae; genus Lonchura; species Lonchura striata. Next base: position 7,042,204 of record NC_140733.1, on the reverse strand, counting down.
CAGCCACCCCGGTTCCTGCCGAGCCCCACCTCAAGCCCCCCAAAATCCCTCTGAGCCTCCCCAAAATCCCTCCAAGCCCCCCAGAATCCCTCCAAGCCTCCCCAAAATCCCTCCGAGCCCCCCAACTCCCTCCCAGGCCCTTGTACCCGCAGGCGGAAGGTGCCAGGGGGGCCCCCCCGCAGCCGCAGCCTCTGGGGGTCCCCCGGGGGGTGCTGGAGCTGGAAAATGCCGGCGGGGACGTCGGGGATGTGGGGCAGGGCCAGGAAGCGATGCAGGAGCCAGCGGGGCCGGGGGGCACAGCCGGGACCCCCCCTGGGGCACACGCAGGTCCTGCCGGCCCAAGGAGGGGCATGGGGGGGATCCCCAAACCCGGGACCCCCCCCGAGACCCCCAAACCTCCCCGGAGCTCTCGGGGCCCCTCAGTGGGGTTACAGGGGCCCCCGGGATGGGGCAAGGAGGAGACCCCCCAATTTTGGGGGCACACGGAGGGGCCGGGAGCTCTCCCCGGGGTTTTGGGGTGCACGAGGGGGTCCTTACCCATTGCTGCGGGGGTGGGGGGCGTAGGGCCCCCGGCAGAGCTCGCGGGGGATGCAGAGGTGCCCCCCAAAAGTGTTGAGGCAGCTCTGGGCCCCCCCGCACTCGTGGGAGCCCTCGGCACACTCGTCCCGGTCTGGAGGGGAAAGGGGGGGACTTTGGGGGAGGCTGAGCCCCCCCAGTGCCCCACAGCCCCCCCACCCTGACCACAGCCCCCCCCAGATCACCCCCAGAGGCCCCACAGAGCCCCCAGCCCCCCCCACCCATCACAAACAGCTCCTGTTCTGCCCTGGACCCCCCCCCAAACGGCCCCACAGCCCCCCCAAAGCTCCCAAACCCCCCCAAAACCCCCAAACGGCCCCACAGCCCCCCCAAAGCTCCCAAACCCCCCCAAAACCCCCAAACGGCCCCACAGCCCCCGGCGCGCCCCCCGGCCCCGTACCCCGGCAGAGCCCCCCCTCCTGCGCGTAGCCGGGGGGGCAGAGGCAGCTGAAGCCCCCCGGGAGGTTCTGGCAGCGGTGCTGGCACGGGACCCCCCCACGGCACTCGTCCACATCTGGGAGACCCCCGGGGGGGACAGAGAGACCCCGGGGGGACAGAGAGACTCGGTGAGACCCGGCCGGGGGCACATGGAGCCACCCCCACCCCAAGGTGACCCCCGAGGGTCCCTCGGCCCCGCCCCGGCCCCGCCCGTGCCACACCTGCCCGGCAGGGGGCGGGGCCGGGGCTCTGGGGGCGTGTCCACACTCGGTGGGCGTGTCCCTATCCCGGCTGGGCGTGTCCACACCTGGCTGTGTCTCACACCTGGCCGTGTCCACACCTGGCCGTGTCCCACCCGGGCGTGTCCCACACCTGGCCGTGTCCCACCCGGGCGTGTCCACACCTGGCCGTGTCCACACCTGGCTGTGTCCCACACCTGGCCGTGTCCCTATCCCGGCTGGCCATGTCCCACACCTGGCCGTGTCCCACACCTGGCCATGTCCCACACCTGGCCATGTCCACACCTGGCCGTGTCTCACACCTGGCCATGTCGCACCCGGGCATGTCCCACACCTGGCCATGTCCCACACCTGGTCGTGTCCCACACCTGGCCGTGTCTCACACCTGGCCGTGTCTCACACCTGGCCATGTCTCACACCTGGGCGTGTCCACACCTGGCCGTGTCTCACACCTGGCCATGTCGCACCCGGGCATGTCCCACACCTGGCCATGTCCCACACCTGGTCGTGTCCCACACCTGGCCGTGTCTCACACCTGGCCGTGTCCCACCCGGGCGTGTCCCACACCTGGGCATGTCCCACACCTGGCCGTGTCCCACACCTGGCCGTGTCCACACCTGGCCGTGTCGCACGCCTGCCCGCGCCTTACCGTGGCAGCGGTGCCCGTCGGCGCCCAGGACGAAGCCGGGCCGGCAGCGGCAGCGGAAGGAGCCGAAGGTGTTGAGGCAGAGCTGGGAGCAGCGGGCGCCCATGGAGCACTCGTCCACGTCTGGGGGCAGGGGCGGCTTCGGGAGGGGGCCCGGGGGCGCCCCCAGCCCCGAGAGCGCGGGGGAGGGTCTCCCCGCCGTGCCGGGGGGGTCGGGGGGGGCTCTGACCGAGGCAGGAGCGGCCGTCGGGGCCGAGGCTGAAGCCGGCGTGGCAGCGGCAGGCGAAGGCTCCGGGGGAGTTGGCGCAGCTGTGCTGGCACCAGCGGAACTGGCACTCGTCCTCATCTGCACCAGAAACGCCCAAACCCACCCCAAAACTGCCTCCTGAACACCCCCGGGGACCCACACCCAGAGGTCATTCCTGTATGCACCAGAAACACCCAAAAACACCCCAAAACCACCCTATGAACATCCCCAGGGACCCACACCCAGCACTCGTCCTCATCTGCTCCAGAAACACCCAAATCCACCCCAAAAACGCCCTGTGAGCACCCCTGGGGACCCACACCCGGGGATCATTGCTGTCTGCAGCAGAAACACCCAAAAATACCCCAAACCTGCCCAAAAATGCCCCCGGGGACCCACACACGGAGGTCATTGCTGTCTGCACCAGAAACACCCAAACCGGCTCAAACCAGCCCAAACCAGCCCAAACCCAGCCCAAACCAGCCCAAACCAGACCAAACCAGACCAAACCCAGCCCAAACCGGCCCAAACCCAGCCCAAACCGGCCCAAACCAGCCCAAACCGGCCCAAACCAGCTCAAACCCAGCCCAAACCAGCCCAAACCCAGCCCAAACCCAGCCCAAACCCAGACCAAACCCAGCCCAAACCAGACCAAACCCATCCCAAACCTGCCCAAACCTGCCCAAACCCAGCCCAAACCTGCCCAAACCTGCCCAAACCCAGCCCAAACCTGCCCAAACCCAGCCCAAACCCAGCCCAAACCAGCCCAAACCCAGCCCAAACCCGCCCAAACCCAGCCCAAACCAGCCCAAACCCAGCCCAAACCCAGCCCAAACCCAGCCCAAACCAGACCAAACCCAGCCCAAACCCAGCCCAAACCAGCCCAAACCCAGCCCAAACCCGCCCAAACCCAGCCCAAACCCAGCCCAAACCAGACCAAACCCAGCCCAAACCTGCCCAAACCTGCCCAAACCCAGCCCAAACCTGCCCAAACCAGCCCAAACCTGCCCAAACCCAGCCCAAACCTGCCCAAACCTGCCCAAACCCAGCCCAAACCTGCCCAAACCCAGCCCAAACCCAGCCCAAACCTGCCCAAACCCAGCCCAAACCCAGCCCAAACCCAGCCCAAACCTGCCCAAACCCAGCCCAAACCCAGCCCAAACCGGCCCAAACCCGCCCAAACCCGCCCAAACCAGACCAAACCCAGCCCAAACCCGCCCAAACCAGCCCAAACCCAGCCCAAACCCAGCCCAAACCAGCCCAAACCCAGCCCAAACCCAGCCCAAACCAGCCAAAACCAGACCAAACCAGCCCAAACCCAGCCCAAACCAGCCCAAACCCAGCCCAAACCCAGCCCAAACCCAGCCCAAACCGGCCCAAACCCAGCCCAAACCAGCCCAAACCAGCCCAAACCAGCCCAAACCCAGCCCAAACCGGCCCAAACCCGCCCCCCGTGCCCCCCGCGCCCCCGGTGCCTGCACTGACCCACGCACTCGGGGGGCCGGTGCCGGTAGCCGGGGGGGCAGCGGCACTCGAAGCCCCCCGGGAGGTTGATGCAGTCCTGGCTGGGCCGGCACGGGGGGGGCCCCGCGCACTCGTCCACGTCTGGGGGGGCACAGAGGGGGGCGGAGCTCCGGGACCCCCCGGGACCCCCAAAATGACCCCACAGCCCCGCCCCCACCCGTGAACCCCCTCCCCACCCTTCCAAACCACGCCCCCCTCAACAAGCCCCGCCCGCTGATTTGCATACGCGTGGCCACGCCCCTCCTCACCTGCGCAGGCGCCGTCGGGGGCGGGGCCGAAGCCGGGGGGGCAGCGGCGGGCGGGGGGCGGGGCCGGGCGCGGCGGGGGCGGGGCCGGGGGCGGGGCCGGGGGCGGGGCCGGGCCCGGGGCGGGCCCGGGGCGGAGCAGCGCGGCCGAGCGGGGCAGGCACAGGTACCCCCCGAAATGGTTCAGGCACTTCATGGAGCCCCGGCACGGCCGCGGCCCCTCCGCCGCGCACTCGTCCACGTCTGGGGGCCGGGGGGACGGTCAGAGCGGAGCCCCGGGAACGGCCCCGCGGACCCCGACACAGCCTGAGTGGGACCCCGCGCCCCCCGACTCAATTCAGCCTGAGCGGGGCCCCGCGGACCCCCGACTCAAATCAGCCTGAGCGGGACCCCGCGGACCCCCAAATCAGCCTGAGCGGGACCCCGCGGACCCCCCGACACAGCCTGAGTGGGACCCCGCGGACCCCCCAAATCAGCCTGAGCGGGACCCCGCGGACCCCCCGACTCAAATCAGCCTGAGCGGGACCCCGCGGACCCCCCAAATCAGCCTGAGTGGGACCCCACGGACCCCCCGACTCAAATCAGCCTGAGCGGGACCCCACGGACCCCCCAAATCAGCCTGAGTGGGACCCCACGGACCCCCCGACTCAAATCAGCCTGAGCGGGACCCCACGGACCCCCCAAATCAGCCTGAGAGGGACCCCCGGAAACGGCCCCACGGACCCCCCAAATCAGCCTGAGTGGGACCCCACGGACCCCCCAAATCAGCCTGAGAGGGGCCCCGCGCCCCCCGCCCCACATCAGCCCCAAGATCTCCCCGAACGCCCCCCGAGCCCCCCCAGGACGCTGCCCGGGACCCCCAACCGCTCCTCCCCAGCCCCCCCCCACCAGAGGGGCTCCACGCGCCCCCCTGAAATAACCCCGGACCCCCCTAAACACCGCTGGGGGGGGGGGGGCAGCGAGAAGGGACACCCGACCCCCCCCAGACACCCCGAGAGCCCCAAAAGCCCCCAAAAGATCCCCGGGGGGCGGGGGGACAGCACCTCCGAACACCTCCCGGGGACCCCCTGGGACCCCAAAACCCAAGGAGCCTCCGCGCCGCCCCCACAAACCGGGGACCCTGGAACCCCCCCCGCGGGTTGGGGACCCCCCAGATCCCCTCGCCCACCTTTGCAGTGCTCGGTTTCGGGGTCCCACTCGTACCCATCGCTGCACTCCTGGGGGGGCGAGAGAGAGGGGGTCACCCCCCCCCGACCACCCCGCAGTGTCCCCCCCCGCCCCGCCCCCACCCCCCCACAACTCCAGAAGTTTGGGACTGGGGGAGGGGCAAGGAGGTTTTTTGGGGGGGCACTCAGGTGTTGGGGGGGGTGGGGAGAGAAGTTTTGGGAGGGGGACCAGGACCCCCCCGAGCCCCCCCAAATCTCCCCTTCCCCACCGCGTAATCCTCGGGCTCCTCCAGGTCCGGGGGGGCCGCGGGGGCCACGGTGGCGCCGAGGAAGAGGAGGAGGAGCAGCGAGGGGGGGCCCATGGCGCTGGGGGGGGGCAGGGGGTCACCCCAAACTCTGCGACCCCCCCAGAGGGGCCCAGCCCCCTCCTGGGAGCCCCCCATCCCCCATCCCCGGGACGCCCCTCCCCCAACAAAGCCCCCTCCGGGGCCTGGGGGGGAGGGGCGTCTCTGTGGGGGAGGGGCGTCTCGGGGGGCTCCCCGCCGTGGGAGGGGTTGGGGGGCGCCCCCCCCCCCAAAATCCCCGCGGCCTCACTTACCTCTCTCAGCTCTGGCCCCACCCCCCAGGCTCCAAAGCTCCTCCCCTCCCCCAAAATCGGCCCCGGAGCGCGGGAGAGCCCCTCCCCCACCCCCCAGTGCCCCTCCCCCACCCCCAGTGCCCCTCCCCCACCCCCCAGTGCCCCTCCCCCACCCCTCAGTGCCCCGCCCCCCTGAAGATCTGGGGACCCCCACACTTCCCTCTCCTCATTTTCAGATTTTGGGGCCCCCCCAGCCCCTCGCTGAGATTTGGGGACCCTCCCATCCCAAACCCGCCCCTCTCCCGAAATTTCGGGGACCCCTCACGTCCCCCCCCACAAACGCCCCCAGCTGAGCTCAGTTTCCAGCTCTTTATTGCACCCCCGACTTTTGGGGTCCCGAGGTTTGGGGTTCTCCCCCATTTTGGGGAGTCCCGATTGCCAGAGACCCCCGATTTTGGGGAGTCTCCATGAGGTTAAGTTGGGAGGTTCTGGTTTTGGGGATGTCCCGGTTTTGGGGGTCACCCCTTTTTTGGGGTCCCCCCCCATTCCGAATGTCCCAATATTTGGGGCGTTGCCTCTCCTGGATCCTCTGCATTTGGGGCGTCCCGGCGCTCGCGGTTCTCCAAACCCCAAACACTCAAATTTTGGGGTGCTGGTCCTCCATCCCGTCGGGCTTTTGGGAGCCCCGCTCCTTTCTGGGGTCCCACATTTGGACCCCAATCTTTGGGGTGTCCGAGCTCTGGGCTGCAGCTCCCGGATCCTTTCCTTTCCAGGGGCGTCGCATTCTCGGGGCGCCCCGTTCTGGGGGCTGTGTCCGTTTTTGGGGGGTCGTTTCTGGGGTGCCACTTTTGGGGCTGTGTCCTTTTGTGGCTGTGTCCATTCCCGGGCCCGGGCCTGTTTTTGGGGCACTGTTTCCGTTTTTGGGGTGCTGTTGCCGGGCCCGGGCCCGTTTTTGGGCACTGTTCCCGTTTTTGGGGCGCCGTGCCCGTTCTCGGGGCGCCGTGCCCGTTCTCGGGGCGCCGTGCCCGATTTCGGGGCGCCGTGCCCGTTTTCGGGGCGCCGTGCCCGATTTCGGGGCGCCGTGCCCGTTTTCGGGGCGCCGTGCCCGATTTCAGGGCGCCGTGCCCGTTCTCGGGGCGCCGTGCCCGATTTCGGGGCGCCGTGCCCGTTTTTGGGGCGCCGTGCCCGTTTTCGGGGCGCCGTGCCCGATTTCGGGGCGCCGTGCCCGTTCTCGGGGTGCCGTGCCCGTTCTCGGGGCGCCGTGCCCGTTTTTGGGTGCTGTTCCCGTTTTCGGGACGCCGTGCCCGATTTCGGGGTGCCGTGCCCGTTCTCGGGGCGCCGTGCCCGTTCTCGGGGCGCCGTGCCCGATTTCGGGGCGCCGTTCGCCGTCAGTCGTGGTACATGCGCAGCAGGCAGGCGGTGATGGCGGCCATGTAGCGCTCCCAGAGCGCCTGGTGCCTGCGGGACGGGGACCTTTGGGGGTCCCTCGCTTTCGGGGAACCCCCCGGCACTTCACAGCCCCCCAGCCCCCTTTGGACACTTCTAGGGCTCCCCGAAAGGCTGCCGGGGGAACATTCGGGGGGATTTGGGGGGGTTTGGGGTCTCACCTGAAGCCCGGCAGGTTTTTGGGGGCTTTGGGGTCTCACCTGAAGCCCGGCAGGTTCCGGGGGGGTTTGGGGGTTTTGGGGTCTCACCTGAAGCCCGGCAGGTTTTTGGGGGGTTTGGGGGTTTTGGGGTCTCACCTGAAGCCCGGCAGGTTTTTGGGGGGTTTTGGGGTCTCACCTGAAGCCCGGCAGGTTCCGGGGGGGTTTGGGGGTTTTGGGGTCTCACCTGAAGCCCGGCAGTTCCAGGGGGGGTTTGGGGGTTTTGGGGTCTCACCTGAAGCCCGGCAGGTTCCGGGGGGGTTTGGGGTCTCACCTGAAGCCCGGCAGGTTTCGGGGGGCTGCCGTGTAGTGCGTCAGGAAGAGCCGCAGGTCCCCCGGGCTCCACTTGTCGGAGCGGCAGGGCTCGATCACCTGCGGGGACCCCGAACGCAGCCGGATTTTGGGGGGGTCCCGAGCCAGGAGTCCCGGGGACTTCCTGGGCCCCCGTTCTCGGGGTCCCCCTCACCTTCTCCACCAGGTCCACGAAGAAATCCCGAACGTCGCGGGCGTGGGTCAACTTCCCCCCGACGTTCACCAGCGCCCGGGACAGCGCCTGGGGGCACGGGGGGCGTTGGGACCCCCAAACCCGGGGGGGCTCCCCGAGCCCCTCCCAAGGGGCCACCCGGCACTTCGGGGGCGCCAGGACTTTGTGGAACCCCAAAAACCAGGAGCCCCCTCCCAGGACCCCCTGAGCCCCCCAGAAAGGAGACCCAGGACCTTGGGGGGCTCTCTTGGGGACCCCGCCCCCATCCCCAAATCCCCTCCCGGTGCTGGGAACCCCCCCGCCCGCCCATCCTCCCCCCACAAACGTGCAGGGGGATCCTCCAGGATTTTGGGAGGGGTCCCAGGATTTTGGGGGAGGCCCCTCCCCCTCCAAGCAGCCCCCAGGGATTTTGGGAGACCCCTCCCCCCTGAGGACACCCCGTTTTTGGGGGGGTTCACCTTGAAATTGGCCTCGAGCTCGTTGTAGACCGAGATCTTCCCCCGCAGGGCCGAGCACACCAGGCTGGGGGGAGGGGGCGGTTGGGGGGGCCCGGGGACCCCCGGAACCATGACCCACCCCAGGGCCCAGGCAGCCCCTCCCGCACCCCAACAGCAGAGCCGGAGGTCCCAGGGTTTGGGGGGGCGCTGGGGCTTCTGGGGAGATTGTGAGGGGTCCCATGGAATTTGGCAGGACCCAGAGACTTGGGGGACCCACCCCGTTTTGGGGCACTCAGGAGTCGGGGGGTGCCCCTTTTGCAGAGAGCCTGGTTCTGGGGCGCCCCATGGAGTTTGGGGTGCTCGTTTTTGGGCTGTCCCCATTGCAGGGGACAGCTCCTTAGGGGTGTCCCCATCCCGGTGGTGTCCCCATTGGGGCTGTTCCCGTCCCAGGCTGTCCCCAACCCAGGGGTGTCCCCATTTCGGGGTGTCCCCATTTGGGGGTGTCCCCATTTCGGGGTGTCCCCGTGGGGCTGTCCCCGTCCCGGCGGTGCCACCTCTTGTGCTGGTCCAGCAGGTCCTTGTCAGCCACCAGCACCTTCAGCTCCTTCAGGTCCTGCAGGAAGGACTTGGGCAGGTCCCCGTCGGGCTCGGCCGCCTCGGGCGCTGCGGGCGGACAGCGGGGGCAGGGTCAGGGGTCAGCGGGGTCAGGGGTCAGCGGGGTCAGGGGTCAGCGGGGTCAGGGACAGCGGGGTCACGGGGCTGTGGGACAGGGGGACACCCCCGGGGACACTGCAGGGGTGGCACGGCCACAGGGACACTGGGGACGTGTCCAGGGTCCCCAGAGAGGGACACCCCCGGGGTCACCGGGGTCAGGAGCGCGCCGGGACACGGACGGGGGTGTCCCGGGGGTGTCCCAGGGGTGTCCCCAGGCTGTTCTCAGGCTGTCCCCCGTGTCCCCTGGGGCTGTCCCCGGTGTCCCTGGTGTCCCCCGGCTGTCCCCGTGTCCCCTGGGGCTGTCCCCGGTGTCCCTGGTGTCCCCTGGGGCTGTCCCCGTGTCCCCTGGGGCTGTCCCTGGTGTCCCCTTGGGCTGTCCCTGGTGTCCCCAGGCTGTCCCGGTGTCCCCTGGGGCTGTCCCCGTGTCCCCTGGGGCTGTCCCTGGTGTCCCCTGGGGCTGTCCCTGGTGTCCCCTTGGGCTGTCCCTGGTGTCCCCAGGCTGTCCCCGTGTCCCCTGGGGCTGTCCCCGTGTCCCCTGGCTGTCCCTGATGTCCCCCGGGGCTGTCCCCGTGTCCCCTGGGGCTGTCCCCGTGTCCCCAGGCTGTCCCCGGTGTCCCCGGTGTCCCCTGGGGCTGTCCCCGTGTCCCCTGGGGCTGTCCCCGGTGTCCCCTGGGGCTGTCCCCGTGTCCCCAGGCTGTCCCCGTGTCCCCTGGGGCTGTCCCCGGTGTCCCCGGTGTCCCCTGGGGCTGTCCCTGGTGTCCCCAGGCTGTCCCCGTGTCCCCTGGGGCTGTCCCCCGTGTCCCCCGGGGCTGTCCCCGTGTCCCCAGGCTGTCCCCGTGTCCCCCGGGGCTGTCCCCGGTGTCCCTGGTGTCCCCTGGTTGTCCCCGTGTCCCCTGGGGCTGTCCCCGTGTCCCCAGGCTGTCCCCGTGTCCCCTTGGGCTGTCCCCGTGTCCCCCGGCTGTCCCCGTGTCCCGGGCGCACCCAGGGCGCCCTGGCTCCAGTGTGCCATCATGCTCTGGGCGCAGGCGGCGAAGTCGCCGAAGCTCAGGAACTGCAGGCGCCGCTTGCCGGTCTCGAAGCGGCTGTTGGCGAAGAAGACGATGGCGGCGTAGTCCCTGCGGGGGGGACGGGGGTCAGGGGGTCCCCGACCTCCCAGGGAACCCCCAAACCCCCCAAACCCCTGAAACTTCACAAAACCCCAAAACTCCTGAGACCTCGAAACCCCCTCCAAATCCCTTAAAACTCCCCAAAACCCCCCATAGCCCCAAAATCCCCCTAACTCCAAAACCACCCAAACCCCGTAAAACCCCCAAAATCCCCCCAAACCCCACCAGAACACCTAAACCCCCCCCAAAACCCCTAGAACTCCTAAAACTAAAACCCCCAAACCTCCCCAAACCCCTAAAACTCCCCTGAACCCGCACAAAACCGCCAAAATCCCCCCTAACCCCATAACCACCCAAACCCCATAAACCCCCCAAAATCCCCGCAAGACCCCTAAAACCCCCAACCCCCCCAAAACCCCCCCAAAACCCTAAACCACTCCGACACCCCTCCCCAAATTCCCAAACCCCCCCAACCGTGGGAGCGTTTGCTGGGCCCTCAGAGCCCCCCCGGCAGCCCCAGGGGCCCCCAGCACCCTTGGGTGGCCCCAGCCCCCCAGGGGCAGCCCCCAGCCCCACTCGGCCCCCGACCCACCGGGCGAGGGGCGGGGGCAGCAGGAAGAGCTGCTGGATGTTCTCGGCCAGGGGCCCCCGCAGCTCCTCCACGGCCTTGAAGACCCTCTTGAAGTTGTCAAACTGGGGGGGCAGGGGGGGTCAGCACCCCAAAACCCCCCAGGGCCCCCACCCCACACCCCAAATGCCCACAGGACCTGAAAATCCCCCTTGAACGCCCCCCAAGCTCCCCAGTAGGGCCAGACCCCCCCCATCAGCCAAGGCCCTGAACTTCTGGGGTTTTCCCCGTTTTTCGTTTTTTCCTTGTTTCCCTTTGCCCTCGTTTTTCAGATTCCCTCCCCCACTTTTTGGGACTTCCCTCCCCCCAGCTTTTGGGATTTCTCCCCCGTTTCCTTTCCCCCCCCCCGGTTTTTGGGATTTCCCTCCCCGTTTCTGGGGATTTCCCCCCTTTTCCTGGGGTTTTTCCCTCCGCCCCGGTTTCGGGTCCCACCTGGCGGCGGCAGCTGCGGATCCCGACCCCGGTGCGGGCGCTGACCTCGTCCAGCTCCTTCTTGGTGCCCTTGGAGAGCTTCTTGCCCAGCAGCTCCCGGGCCAGGGCCTCGTCGAAGGCGTAGTACCTGGGGGGACCCCGAAACCGGGGAGAAAACCCCAAAATCGGGGGGCAAATGAGGGAGAAACCCCAACAATGGTGAGAAAACCCCAAAAACGGGGGGATAAACCCCAAAACAGGGGGGAAACCTGAAAAATGGGGGGAGAAAACCCCAAATAGGGGGGAAACCTCAAAAATTCAGGGGGCCCCAAAACTGAGGAGATCCCCAAAACCCTGCACCAAGCCCCAAAATCTGCTCCCGAAACTCCCAAACTGCACCCGACAGCTGGAGCTGCTTCCCCAGTGCTCCCAGCCCTCCCAGTCCTCCCATTCCCAGTCCTCCCCATTCCCCCCAGTCTCCCCAGTCCCCCCCAGTCTCCCCAGTCCCCCCATTCCCCTATTCCCAGTCCCCCCCAGTGCCCCCAGTCCCCCCAGTGCTCCCAGTCCCTCCATTCCCCCATTCCCAGTCCCCCCATTCTCATTTCCCCATTCCCATTCCCCCATTCCCCCATTCCCATTCCCATTCCCCAGTCCCCCCATTCCCATTCCCCCATTCCCCCATTCCCATTCCCATTCCCCATTCCCCCCATTCCCCCGTTCCCATTCCCATTCCCATTCCCCCATTCCCATTCCCATTCCCCCGTTCCCATTCCCATTCCCATCCCCATTCCCATCCCCATTCCCATTCCCATTCCCATTTCCCCATTCCCCCATTCCCCCATTCCCCGTTCCCATTCCCATTCCCATTCCCATCCCCATTCCCATTCCCATTTCCCCCATTCCCATTCCCATTTCCCCATTCCCCCATTCCCCCCATTCCCCCATTCCCATTCCCATTCCCATTCCCATTCCCATTCCCATCCCCATTCCCATTCCCATTCCCATCCCCATTCCCATTCCCATTCCCATTCCCATTTCCCCATTCCCACTCCCATTCCCATTCCCACTTCCATTCCCATTCCCATTTCCCCATTCCCATTCCCACTCCCATCCCCATTCCCAGTCCCCCGTACCGCTGCACGAGCAGCGCCTGCCGCTCGGGGGGGATCTGGAAGAGCAGCTGCTGCAGCAGGCGCGGCGGCGCGTGCAGGAGCCGCTCCAGCATCTGGAAGGTTCTGTAGTGGTCGCGGGTGTCGCTCTGCAGCACGGCCACCGAGGTGCCCTCGCGCTCCAGCACGCCGCCCCGCAGGCGGCGCGCCACCGCCTCGGCCACTGCGGGAGCGCGGCCGTCAGGGGACACGGGACGGGGGACAGGGGACAGCCAGGGGACACTGAGACAGCCAGGGGACAGGGGACAGCCAGGGGACACGGGACAGCCAGGGGACACGGGACAGCCAGGGGACAGGGGACAGCCAGGGGACAGCCAGGGGACACTGAGACAGCCAGGGGACAGGGGACAGCCAGGGGACACGGGACAGCCAGGGAACACGGGACGGGGGACACGGGACAGCCAGGGGACACTGAGACAGCCAGGGGACACTGAGACAGCCAGGGGACAGGGGACAGCCAGGGGACACCGGGGACACGGGGGACACGGGGACACGGGGACACGGGGGACCCCGGGGCCGTACCCGAGTGCCCGTCCAGCCAGAGCCGGTACACCTCCTCGTCGATCAGCGTCGTGTTCCCCACGAACACGTCCAGGTCGCTGCTCATCCCTGCGGGGCAGAGGTGCCAGCGTCAGCAGTGTCACCGTGTCACCGTGTCCCCAGTGTCACCGTGTCCCCAACGTCCCCAGGGTCACCGTGTCGCTGTGTCCCCCGTGTCACCGTGTCCCCAACGTCACCAGGGTCATCGTGTCGCTGTGTCCCCAGCGTCACGACTGTCACAGTGTCCCCGGTGTCACGGTGGCCCCGCGGCCCCAGACACGCTGGCAGGGAGACACCAACCCCAAACTGGGCCAAACTGGGACCCCAGACCCCAAACTGGGACCCCAGACCCAAACTGGGACCCCAGACCCAAACTGGTACCCCCCAGACCCCAAACTGGGACCCCTGACCCAAACTGGGACCCCAGACCCCAAACTGGGACCCCAGACCCAAACTGGGACCCCAGACCCAAACTGGTACCCCCCAGACCCCAAACTGGGACCCCTGACCCAAACTGGGACCCCTGACCCAAACTGGGACCCCAGACCCAAACTGGGACCCCCCGACCCAAACTGGGACCCCAGACCCCAAACTGGGACCCCAGACCCAAACTGGGACCCCAGACCCCAAACTGGGACCCCAGACCCAAACTGGGACCCCCCAGACCCAAACTGGGACCCCAGACCCAAACTGGGCCGTACCGGGAGCCCCCCGCCCCTCCCCCACCCACCGGCGCCGTCCCGCGCGCTCCCTCCGCGGCGCAGAGCGGTGACGTCACGTGTGCCGGATGTGACGTAACGGATGGGCGCGGCCGCGCGGCTCCGGCCCCTCCCGCTTCCGGCCCTCCCGGCCCCCCCCAGTAAAAACCAGTAAAACCAGTAAATACCAGTAAAACCAGTAAATACCAGTAAAACCGGTCCCTGTCCCAGCCCCCAGGTCCAGTCCAGTAAGAACCAGTAAAACCAATAAGAACCAGTAAGACCAATAAAACCAGTAAGAACCAGTAAAACCAGTAAAACCAGTAAGAGCCGTCTCTCCCAGTTTATTGGGGGTGGGGTCGCGGGGGGGGCCGGGGCCCCCCCAGTCCCTCGGTGGGGGCGGGGCTGGTCCTGGAGCTGGGGAGGCGCTGGGGAGAGAAGGGGGGAACTGGGATGGACTGGGATGTACTGGGATGGACTGGGAGGGACTGGGAGGGACTGGGAGGGGCTGGGAGGGACTGGGGGAGCCTGGGATGGACTGGGGGAGACTGGGATGGACTGGGATGGACTGGGAGAGACTGGGAGGGGCTGGGAGGGACTGGGATGTACTGGGATGGACTGGGATGTACTGGGATGGACTGGGAATGGACTGGGAGGGACTGGGATGGACTGGGGGAGACTGGGATGGACTGGGAGGGACTGGGGGGGAACTGGGAGGGAACTGGGAGGCACAAGCACCCCCCAAGCACCACCAGCGTGAACTGGCCCCCCCCAACCCCAAACTGGGACCCCAGACCCAAACTGGGACCCCCCTGACCCAAACTGGGACCCCAGACCCAAACTGGGACCCACCAGACCCCAAACTGGGACCCCAGACCCCAAACTGGGACCTCTGACCCAAACTGGGACCTCTGACCCAAACTGGGACCCCCCAGACCCCAAACTGGGACCCCCAAGACCCAAACTGGGACCCCAGACCCCAAACTGGGACCCCAAACCCAAACTGGGACCCCCCAGACCCCAAACTGGTACCCCAAACCCAAACTGGGACCCCTGACCCAAACTGGTACCCCTGACCCAAACTGGGACCCCAGACCCAAACTGGGACCCCCCGACCCAAACTGGGACCCCTGACCCATACTGCCCCCCCCCATACTGGTCCATACTGGTCCGTACTGGGAGCCGCCGGTGCCGCGGGAGCCGGGGGGGGCCCGGGGGGGCCACGAGTCCGAAAAGGGCCTCGGCCAGAGCCTGGGGGTCAAAGGTCACAGCCGGACCCCAGACCCCGGGGGGTCGGGGGGGTCGGGAGATATTTAGGGGATATTTGGGGGGATTTTGGGGAGATTTTGGGGGATTTTTGGGGGGGATTTGGGGATTTTGGGGGGAATTTAGGGGATATTTTGGGTTGATTTTGAGGGGTATTTGGGAGATATCCTGGGGATATTTGGGGGATATTTGGGGGATATTTGATGGATATTTCGGGGACATCTGGGGGATATTTCAGGGATATTTGGGGGATATCTGGGGGATATTTTAGGGATATTTGGGGGATATCTGGGGGATATTTTAGGGATATTTGGGGGATATCTGGGGGATATCTGGGGGATATTTTGGGGATATCTGGGGGATAATCCGGGGGATATTTCAGGGATATTTGGGGGATATCTGGGGGATATTTGGGGGATATTTGGGGGATATTTGATGGATATTTTGGGGATATCTGGGGGATATTTCAGGGATATTTGGGGGATATCTGGGGGATATTTTGGGGATATTTGGGGGATATTTGGGGTATATTTCGGGGATATCTGGGGGATATTTAGGGGATATTTTAGGGATATTTGGGGGATATCCGGGGGATATTTAGGGGATATTTTAGGGATATTTGGGGGATATCCGGGGGATATTTCGGGGCTCTCTGGGGGATATTCGGGGGGTCTGGGGCGCGGTCCCACCTGCAGCGCCCGCAGCAGCCGCGTGCCCAGCCCCAGCATGGCCCCGGCCGAGGCGGCGCCGAGCGCGGAGACCCCACGGGCGACCCCACGAGTGACGCCCCCGGGACCCCCCCCCGGCAGCGGCGGCAGCAGCAGCTCCCGGAGAGCCCGCCCTGGGGGGACAGGAGGGTACTGGGGGCACTGGGGGGACTGGGAGGGGACTGGGAGGGACTGGGGGGGAACTGGGAGGGACTGGGAGGGACTGGGAGGGACTGGGAGGGGATTAGGAAGGACTGGGAGGGACTGGGAGGGGATTGGGAGGGACTGGGAGGGACTGGGAGGGACTGGGAGGGACTGGGGGGGACTGGGGGGGACTGGGAGGGACTGGGAGGGGATTGGAAGGATAACGAGGGCACTGGGGACAGGGGGACATTGGGGCCACTGGGGATACTGGTGCCACTGGGGACAGGGGGACACTGGTGCCACTGGCACAGGGGCCAGCGGTGCCAGCGGCGCCACTCACAGAGCTGCAGCACGGCGTGCACCGGTGCCACCCCGCCCAGCAGCCCCGGCAGCTGGTGACACCGAATGTCCCGGAGCCACTCGGACACGGCGTAGGACACGACCCGGCCCAGCCCCAGCAGCCTGGGGGACGGGGGGACACGGGGGGACACGGCACGGCGAGTCTGGGGTCACGCAGAACCCCAGGCCCCCACCGGCCCCTTTGTCCCATGTCCACCCCAGTGTCCCCCCCTGTCCCCAGTGCCCCCCAGTGCCCCCCAGTGTCCCCCAGTGTCCCTCTTGCTCCCAGTGCCCACCCGACCCCTCTGTCCCCATTGTCCTCCCGGTGCCCCCCATTGTCCCCCCAGTATCCCCCAGTATCCCCCGCTGTCCCCCCGTGTCCCTGTGTCCCGCTGTCCCCCCGTGTCCCCGTGTCTCCCTGTCCCCCTGTCCCCGTCCCCGCCGCACCCCTGGCGGTGGCAGAGCCGCTTCAGCCGCAGTTGGGAGCAGTTCAGCCGCGCCAGCCCGATCAGGATCCCGGCCAGGGCGCCCTGGGACACGGGGACAGGGGGACAGGGGGACAGGGAGGGAAACGGAGGGGACACGGGGACACGGGGGGACAGGGGGACACGGGGGGGACAGGGGGACAGGGGGACAGGGAGGGACAGGGGGACAGGGAGGGACAGGGGGACACGGGGGGACAGGGGGACAGGGGGGGACAGGGGGACACAGGGGGGACAGGGAGGGACAGGGGGACACGGGGGGACAGGGGGACAGGGAGGGACAGGGAGGGGTCACAGAGAGGGGACAGCGCGGGGTCATTGGGGAATGGTGGCACCGGGACACGGCCACGGCTGTCACCCCCTGTCACCCCCTGTCACCCCCCTGTCACCCCCTGTCACCCCCCTGTCACCCCCTCACCTGCTCCATGGTGACGCGCTTGCCGCGGTAATCCAGCCAGACGGGGACATCGGCCATGAAACGGAACTCGCTGGGGACAGAGGGACAGGGACAGGGACAGACGGACAGGGACAGGGATGGGGACAGGGACACACGGACAGGGACAGGGGAACAGGGACAGGGACAGACGGACAGGGACAGGGATGGGGACAGGGACACACGGACAGGGACAGGGATGGGGACAGGGACACACGGACAGGGACAGAGGAACAGGGACAGGGATGGGGACAGGGACAGACGGACAGGGACAGGAAGAGCGCCGTCAGCCTGGGACAGCCCAGTCCCCCCCAGTCCCCCCAATTCCCTCCCAGTCCCCCCAGTTCCCTCCCAGTCCCCCCCAGTCCCCCCCAATTCCTCCCAGTTCCCCCCAGTGCCCCCAGTTCCCCCCCAGTCCATTCCCAGTCCCCCATAATCCCCCCCAGTTCCCCCCAGTGCCCCCAGCCCCACCGGAAGTAGATCGGGGGTGTCTCCGTTTGGGGGTCCCGCTCCGGGGGCGGCTCCGGCCGGGGGGGGTCCCCGACCCCGGGGGGGCCTGCAGGAGGAGGGGGGAGGGGAACAGTGAGGGGACCCCCAAAGCCGGGAGCCCCTCCCCCCCCAGGGCCCTCCCCCAGCCCAGCCCCTCCCCCCGGCCGCGGTACCGGGCGGGGGTCCCGGGGGGGGTCCCGGGGGGGGGCTCAGGTGGGCGAGGAAGGCGCCGGCGAAATCCCTGAGGAAGATCAGCGCGTCCTGGGGGGAGGGACAGCGTGAGACCCCCAAAACACCCCAAAACCACTCCAACAACACCCCAAAAACACCACAGAGACCCCAAAACACCCCAAAACCGCCCCAGAACACCCCAAAAACACCCTGAAAACACCCCAAAACACCCAGAGACCCCAAAACACCCCAAAAACACCCCAGGACACCCCAAAAACACCCTGAAAACACCCCAAAAACACACAGAGAGCCCAAAAACACCTCAGAGACCCCCAAAACACCCCAAAAACACCTCAGAGACCCCCCAAAGACCCCCAGTAAAACACCCCCGAGACCCCCACCCCCCCGAATACCCCAAAACCACCCCCCGACCTCCCCGAGGACCCCCCCAAACCACCCCGAAGAGCCCGGACCCCCTCGCCACGCCCCCCCAGCCCCCAGCCCACCTGGTCGACGTGCAGGCGCAGCGGGGTCAGCGTCACCCTGAGGCAGCACTCGGGGACCCCCCCGGGGGGGGGCGGCTGCGGCAGCACCCGCAGGGCCTTGAGGCAGAGCTGGGGGGCAGGAATTGGGGGGCAGGAATTGGGGGCAGGAATGGGGGAAAGGAATTGGGGGCAGGAATTGGGGGGCAGGGATTGGGGGCAGGGATTGGGGGGCAGGAATGGGGGGCAGGAATGGGGGGGCAGGAATGGGGGGGCAGGAATGGGGGGGCAGGAATGGGGGGCAGGGATTGGGGGGCAGGATTGGGGGGCAGGAATGGGGGGGCAGGAATGGGGGGGCAGGAATGGGGGGCAGGGATTGGGGGGCAGGATTGGGGGGCAGGAATGGGGGGGCAGGAATGGGGGGCAGGAATTGGGGGGCAGGAATGGGGGGCAGGGAGGGGAGTCAGGAAAGGGGGGGTCAGTTTTGGGGTGGTTTGGGTTGGGGGGAAGATTTGGGGTCTCGGATTTGGGGTCTGATTTGGGGTCTCAGATTTGGGGTTCCATCCCAGTGTCTCATCCCGGGATCCCACATTTGGGGTCAGATTTGGGGGTCTCAGATCTGTGGGGTCCCAGCCTGGGGTCCCAGCCCCGGTCCTGGGCCCGGCTGAGTTTGGGGGTCCCGGCCCGGCTGAGGTTCGGGGGTCCCGGGCCCGGCTGAGGTTTGGGGGTCCCAGGCCCGGCTGAAGTTTGGGGGTCCCACCCCCGGGCCCGGCTGAGGTTTGGGGGTCCCAGGCCCGGCTGAGGTTTGGGGGTCCCGGCCCGGCTGAGGTTTGGGGGTCCCGCTCCCGGGTCCGGCTGAGGTTTGGGGGTCCCACCCCCGGGTCCAGCTGAGGTTTGGGGGTCCCGGCCCGGCTGAGGTGGGGGTCCCGCTCCCGTACCGTGGGGGGCCGCGGGCCGGGCGCGGCGCGGGGGTGCCGGCTCAGGAACGGGGGCGCGCCGGGGCCGCCCAGGCGGTCGCGCAGCTCCAGCTCCGGCACCAGCAGCACCAGGCGGGAGGTGGGCGCCTCCCCCGCGCCCCCCGCGCGCCCCCCGGGCTCGGCCGCGTACGTCTCGTGCTGCAGGCACACCTGGGGGCACGGGGCGCTGGGGGCGCGCGCGCCCCGAAATCCCCCCGTCGAGTCCCAAACCCCCCATAAACACACCCCAAAATCCCCCCAATGCACCCCAAAACCCTCCCTTAGAGCCCCAAAACCCCCCATAAACACACCCCAAAATCCCCCCGTAGAGTCCCAAAATCCCCCCAATGCACCCCAAAATCCTCCCTTAGAGCCCCAAAACCCTCCATAAACACACCCCAAAGTCCCCCCCCCTGTAGAGTCCCAAAATCCCCCCCCAAGAGCCCGTCAGACCCTCCCAGCCTCACCTTGCCCAGGTGCCCCCAGGTGCCCCCGGCCCCTCACCTCGCCCAGGTGTGCCCAGGTGCCCCCAGCCCCTCACCTTGCCCAGGTGTGCCCAGGTGCCCCCAGCCCCTCACCTCGCCCAGGTGTGCCCAGGTGCCCCCAGCCCCTCACCTTGCCCAGGTGTCCCCAGGTGCCCCCAGCCCCTCACCTTGCCCAGGTGTCCCCAGCCCGTCACCTTGCCCAGGTGTGCCCAGGTGCCCCCAGGTGCCCCCGGTCCCTCACCTTGCCCAGGTGCCCCCGGCCCCTCACCTTGCCCAGGTGTGCCCAGGTGCCCCCGGCCCCTCACCTTGCCCAGGTGTGCCCAGGTGCCCCCAGCCCCTCACCTTGCCCAGGTGCCCCCAGCCCCTCACCTTGCCCAGGTGTGCCCAGGTGTGCCCAGGTGCCCCCAGCCCCTCACCTTGCCCAGGTGCCCCCAGCCCCTCACCTTGCCCAGGTGCCCCCAGGTGCCCCCAGGTGCCCCCAGCCCCTCACCTTGCCCAGGTGCAGCTCCATCAGCTGGTCCGGGACCCTCCCGGGGCCCCCCCGGCAGCGCCACCGCGGGGGGGCGGGGCCAGCGCTGCGGGGGCGGGGCCTGCGGGGCGGGGTCAGCGCGGCCACGCCCACCGCCCGGCCACGCCCACTGCCCGGCCACGCCCACTGCCCGGCCACGCCCACTGCCGGCCACGCCCACTGCCGGCCACGCCCACCTGAGCCCCTCCCCACCCATGGGTGTGTCCCACCCCAGGTGTGTCCCCACCCCACCCCTGGCCGTGTCCCCCCAGGTATCCCCTCCCCTCCCCTTCCCTCCCCTTCCCTCCCCTCCCCTTCCCTCCCCTCCCCTCCCCTCCCCTCCCCTCCCCAGGTGTGTCCCCTCCCCTGCCCTCCCCTCCCCAGGTGTGTCCCGGCCTCACCTGGGCGGGGCGGGGCCGAAGTCGCGCCCCCCGCAGAGCGCCCAGGTGAGGCTGAGGTCGCGCAGGACGAGGCGGGCGCGGGGCGGGGGCAGCCCCGGGGGGGGGCGCAGCCGGTCCCGCTCCCCCCGCGGGGCCCCGAAATGGCCGGGCCGGAGGCGCAGCGGCCCCGGGGCCAGCCAGCGCAGCCGGGGCGCGGCCTGGGGACCCCGAAACGTCACCCGGGACCCCCAGTGTCACCCACAGACACCCGTGTCACCCACAGACACACCCGTGTCACCCACAGACACCCCAATGTCACCCACAGACACACCCGTGTCACCTGGGGCCAGCCAGCGCAGCCGGGGCGCGGCCTGGGGACCCCGAAACGTCACCCGGGACCCCCAAATGTCACCCACAGACACCCGTGTCACCCACAGACACACCCGTGTCACCCACAGACACCCCAATGTCACCCACAGACACCCCCGTGTCACCTGGGGCCAGCCAGCGCAGCCGGGGCGCAGCCTGGGGACCCCGAAACGTCACCCGGGACCCCCAAATGTCACCCACTGACACCCATGTCACCCACTGACAGCCCGGTGTCACCCAGGGCCAGTCAGCGCAGCCGGGGCACGGCCTGGGGGGCAAACGTCACCCGGGACCCCCAAATGTCACCCACAGACACCCCGGTGTCACCCACAGACACACCCGTGTCACTCACAGACACCCCAATGTCACCCACTGACACCCCAATGTCACCTGAGACCCCCCAGACTCCACCCAGGACCCCCCAGGACCCCCCACTCACCATCTCGGGGGTCTCGGGGGCCTCGAGCACGCAGAACCCCTCGGGGTCGGGGTCGGGGTCGGGGTCGGGGTCGGGGTTGGGGTCCAGGTCGGGGTCGCCCCCCTGGGGGGGCTCAGGGGGGGCCCGGGCGGAGCCCCCCCCCTCCCCCGGGAACAGGTACAGGGACACGGGGGGGGCCGGGGGGGGCGGGGCCTGGGCTGGGGGCAGAGGGGGGGTCAGAGCCCCCCCGACCCCACAGAGCCCCCCCGGACCCCACAGAGCCCCCCCGACCCCACAGAGCCCCCCCCGGACCCCACAGAGCCCCCCAGACCCCAAAAAAACCCCCCGACCCCAAAGAGCCCCCCCGGACCCCACAGAGCCCCCCAGACCCCAAAAAAACCCCCCGACCCCAAAGAAACCCCCCGACCCCACAGAGCCCCCCCGGACCCCACAGAGCCCCCCCAGACCCCAAAAAAAACCCCGACCCCACAGAGCCCCCCCAGACCCCAAAAAAACCCCCCGACCCCAAAGAGCCCCCCCGGACCCCAAAGAAACCCCCCGACCCCACAGAGCCCCCCCGGGCCCCCCCTCTGCCCCCCCAGACCCCAAAGAGCCCCCCCGGACCCCAAAAAAAACACCCGACCCCAAAGAGCCCCCCTCGACCCCAAAGAACCCCCCCCGGGCCCCCCCTCTGCCCCCCCAGACCCCAAAGAGCCCCCCGGACCCTGAACCCCCTCCCAAGCCCAAGACGCCCCCCCAGGCCCTGCCCCACCCCCCAAAATCCCCCCCCTCACCGGGGGTCCGGGGGTCCCCGGGGGGGGTCCCGGGGGGGTCCCTCAGGGCGTCCGTCAGGTCCTGCTGGTTGATGGGGGCGGCCTGGGGGGGGCAGGGATTTGGGGGGGCACCGGGGGTCCCCATCTGCCCCCAGCCCCATTTGGGGTCCCTTTCAACCCCCCAGCCCCATTTTAACCCCCCCAGCCCCATTTCCCCCAGCCCCATTTTAACCCCCCAGCCCCATTTCCCCCAGCCCCATTTCCCCCAAACCCCATTTCCCCCCCAGCCCCATTTCCCCCAGCCCCATTTCCCCCAAACCCCATTTCCCCCCCAGCCCCATTTCCCCCAGCCCCATTTCCCCCAAACCCCATTTCCCCCCCAGCCCCATTTTCCCCCCCAGCCCCATTTTTCCCCCCCCAGCCCCATTTCCCCCCAGCCCCATTTCCCCCAGCCCCATTTTAACCCCCCAGCCCCATTTCCCCAGCCCCATTTCCCCCAGCCCCATTTTCCCCCCCAGCCCCATTTTTCCCCCCCAGCCCCATTTCCCCCCCAGCCCCATTTCCCCCAGCCCCATTTCCCCCCCAGCCCCATTTCCCCCCCAGCCCCATTTCCCCCCCAGCCCCATTTCCCCCCAGCCCCATTTCCCCCCAGCCCCATTTCCCCCCCAGCCCCATTTTTCTCCCCCAGCCCCATTTTTTCCCCCCCCAGCCCCATTTCCCCCAGCCCCATTTCCCCCAGCCCCACCTGCTCTCCCCCCGGGGGGGGCTCTCCCGGTCCCGGGGGTCTCTCCGGCGGCGCCCCCGGGGCGGGGCCGGGCCGGGGCCCGGGCGGGGGTCCCGGGGGGGGTCCCGGGGGGGTCCCCAGGTGCTGCAGCAGCCGGGCCAGGGCGGCGGCGCTGTCGGCGCAGGTGCGGCCCCGCAGCCGGGCGGGGGCCACCAGCAGCTCCTCGGGGGGGCCCTGCGGGTGGGGGGGGGGGCTGAGACCCCCGAGACCCCCGAGCCCCCCCGAGCCCCCCCAAACCCTCCCGCTCCCCCCGCCCCTCCCTGAACCCCCAAAACGCCCCCAAAGCCCCCCCAGCCCCAGCGGCTGCTGAGGGGGGAGGGGGGCACCCCAAATCCCAGCGGCCCCCCAAACACCCCCAGCCCCCCAAAGCCCCCGGCCCCACTCACCGCCCCCCCCTCGCCGTCCTCCCCCCGCCGGGGGCTCAGGAGCAGCTCCAGGAAATCGATGTCGAGCACGGACACGAAATCTGGGGGGGCCGGGGGACCCCGGTGACCCCGGAGTGACCCCAGGGTGACCCCCCAGATCCGGACTGGGGTCCCCATTTAGGGGTCCCCATTTCAGGGGTCTCATTTTGGGGGGTCCCATTTCGGGGGTGTCATTTGGGGTCCCCTTTTGGGGTCCCATTTCGGGGGTCCCATTTCAGAGATCTCATTTGGGGTGTCATTTTGGGGTCCCATTTTGGGCGGGGTCCCATTCTGGGGTCCCCATTTCAGGGGTTCTGTTTGGGGGTCCCATTTCAGGGGTCCCATTTCAGGGGTCCATTTTAGGGGTCCCATTTCAGGGGTCCCATTTCGGGGTCCCATTTTGGGGGTCCCATTTCGGGGGTCCCATTTCGGGGGTCCCCATTTCAGGGGTTCTGCTTGGGGGTCCCATTTCGGGGGTCCCATTTCAGGGGTCCATTTCAGGGGTCCCATTTTGGGGGTCCTATTTCAGGG
This sequence comes from Lonchura striata, assembly GCF_050655825.1. NCBI lineage: Eukaryota > Metazoa > Chordata > Aves > Passeriformes > Estrildidae > Lonchura > Lonchura striata. Next base: position 7,018,595 of record NC_140733.1, on the reverse strand, counting down.
GTCCATTTTGGGGGGTCCCATTTTGGGGGTCCCATTTCGGGGGTCCATTTCAGGGGTCCCATTTTGGGGGTCCTATTTCGGGGGTCCATTTTGGGGGGTCCCATTTTGGGGGTCCCGTTACCCCTCTGCAGCTCCAGCGCCGCCTCCCCGCAGCGCTCGCTCAGGAACACGGAGCCGTCGTCCACCAGCAGCCTGGGGGGCTGGGGGTCAGCACCCCAAAAACCCCAAAACCCCCAGAAACCCCCAAAAACACCCCTGGGATCACCAAAACCCCCAAAAACACCGCTGGGATCACCAAAACCCCCCAAAAAACCCCCAAAAACACCCCTGGGATCACCAAAACCCCCAAAAACACCACTGGGATCACCAAAACCCCCAAAAACACCGCTGGGATCACCAAAACCCCCCTGGACCCCTAAAAGCCTCCCCCGGACCCCCCAAAAGCCCCCCAAAACCACCCTCGTGATCCCCAAAAACCTCCCTGCACCCCCAAATAACCCCCCCACGACCCCCAAATAACGCCCCCAGGACCCCCAAACCCCCCCGGGACCTCCCCCAAAAACCCCAAGACCCCCGAGAGCCCCAAAATCCTCTCAGTGCCTCCCCCAGGCCCAAAACACTCCTGGGAAACCTCCCAAAGCCGCCCCGGGGACCCCAAAACGCGCCTGGGGCTCCCCCCAGACCCCCGGGGCCCCCCCAGACCCCCGGGGCCCCCCCAGACCCACCGGAGGGCGGCCGGGGGGGGCTCGGGGCCGCTGCCCCAGGTCAGGCTCAGCATCTCGGCCGTCAGCAGCACCCGCAGGGGCAGCGGCGGCCTGGGCGCCCCAAAACGGTCACCCCAAAACAGTCACCCCAAAACGGGGCACCCCAAAACGGTCACCCCAAAACGGGGCACCCCAAAACGGGGCACCCCAAAACGGTCACCCCAAAACGGTCACCCCAAAACGGGGCGCCCCGAAACGGTCACCCCAAAGGATGAGGGACTCCCTTCCCCCCTCCCCAAACACCCAAACTGGGGTCAGCCCATCCCTCCCCCAAACCCCCCCAGTTTTGGGGTCACCCCCCCTCTCAGAACCCCGGTTTTGGGGTCACCCCCCCATTTTGGGATCACCTCCCTCCCAGGATCCCCGTTTCGGGGTCACCCCCCCCTCCTCCTGGGATTCCTATTTTGGCCTCCCCTGTTCTTGGGGTGCCCCCCCGTTTTTGGGGTCCCTCCCCTGTTTTTGGGTGCCCCCCCCCCATTTTTGGGGTGTCCCCCCTGTTTTTGGGTGCCCCCCCCTTTTTTGGGCTGCCCCCCCCATTTTTAGGGTCCCTCCCCCGTTTTTGGGGTGCCTCCAGCCCCATTTTTGGGTTGCCCCTTCCGTTTTTGGGGTGCCCCCAGCCCCATTTTTGGGTTGTCCCCCCCGTTTCTGGGGTGCCCCCAGCCCCACTTTTGGGTGCCCCCCCGTTTTTGGGGTGCCCCCAGCCCCATTTTTAGGGTCCCCCCCGTTTTTGGGGCCCCCAGCCCCGTTTTTGGGGTCCCACCTGTAGTCGAGGCCGCAGCGCTGCAGGTGCAGGTGCAGCTGGGTCAGGGGGGTGGGGGCCGTGTACCCCAAAACCGGCTCGTCCTCCAGGGCCAGCAGGGCCAGCAGCTGCGGGACCCCAAAAGTCACCCCGGGAGCCCCAAGAGCCGCGGGGGGAAAAAGGAAAGGGTCAAAAACGGGGAATTCCCAAAATCCCTCCCAAAACCGGGAACGAACTGAGGCGTAAAACCACAAAACCCCAAAAAGAAACAAAAATGGGAAATTCCCAAAAACCCTCCCAAAAACGGGAACGAACTGGGGTGTAAAACCACAAAACCCCAAAAAGAAACAAAAATGGGAAATTTTCAAAAGCTTTCCCAAAATGGGAATGAACAAAAGAACTCTAAAAGCACAAACCCTCAGAAAAAAACAAAACAGAATAAAATGAAGTAAAATAAAATAAAATAAAATGAAATAAAATGAAATGAAATAAAATAAAATAAAATAAAATAAAATAAAATAAAATAAAATAAAATAAAATAAAATAAAATATAAAATAAAAACTAAAACCAGGAAATCCCCCGAGAGAAAGCCCAACCACCCCAAAAGGGGCCAGGACCCCCCGAAGGTGCTGGGACCCCCCCAAACAGGGCCAGGACCCCCCCAACAGGGCCGGGACCCCCCAAACAGGGCCGGGACCCCCCAAACAGGGCCAGGACCCCCCAAACAGGGCCGGGACCCCCCGAAGGCGCCGGGACCCCCGGCCCGTCGGGGTCTCTCACCTGGCTGTACCAGGGGGTGCAGGGGGGGTCGGGGCGGTGCCGCAGCATCACCCCCTCGAGGGCCACGGCCACCTCCAGCTCCTGGGGACGCCGGGGGACATTGGGGGGGACGCCGGGGGTGTCCCCAGCCCCCCGGTGTCCCCAAAGTCCCCCCACGTCCCCTCAGCCCCCCTGTCCCCAATCCCTGTCCCCGTCCCCACCTCGGTGTCCCCCTGTCCCCCATCCCCAATTCCTGGTCCCATGTCCTCACCTTGGTGTCCCCTGTCCCCTCGTCCCTGTCCTGTGACCCCCCACTACTGTCCTTGTCCCCACCTTGATGTCCCCGTGTCCCTGTCCCGTCCTGTCCCCGTCCCCGTGCCCACCTTGGTGTCCCCAATCCCCGTCCCCGTGTCCCCCCTTTGTCCCCCATGTCCCCAATCCCCGTCCCCCCTTTGCTGTCCCCGTCCCCACTTTGGTGTCCTTGTCCCCAGTCCCTGTCCTCCCCCCCCGTCCCCGTGTCCCCCCCTTGTCCCCGTGCCCACCTTGGGGTCCCCAATCCCTGTCCCCATGCCCACCTTGGTGTCCTTGTCCCCAATCCCTGTCCCCCCTTGTCCCCGTGCCCACCTTGGTGTCCCCCCTTTGTCCCCCGTGTCCCCCTGTCCCCGTGCCCACCTTGGTGTCCCCAATCCCCGTTCCCAATCCCTGTCCCCACTTTGGTGTCCCTGTCCCCAATCCCTGTCCCTGTCCCCCCTTTGTCCCCCGTGTCCCCCCGTCCCCGTGCCCACCTTGGTGTCCCCTGTCCCTGTCCCTGTCCCCCCTTTGTCCCCCGTGTCCCCCCGTCCCCGTGCCCACCTTGGTGTCCCCGCGGGGTCCCAGCCGGGTGCCCAGGGCCATCGCCAACATCCGGGGTGGGGGGGGGACCCCGGGGGGGGGCGCGGGCTCCTCCCAGGGCACCAGGGTGGGCAGCGGGGGGGGGCGCGGCCCCTCCCCCCCCTCGGGCACCGGGCCTGGGGGGCACGGGGGGAGGGGCTGGGGCCCGACACGGCACCCCAGAAACGGGGACACCCCCAAACACAAGGACACCCCCCCCAGAAACTGGGGATCCCCCCAGAAACCGGGACACCCCCAGAAACGGGGACACCCCCCCCCAGAAACTGGGGATCCCCCCAGAAACCAGGACACCCCTCTAAAAACGGGGACACCCCCTAGAAATGGGGACACCCCCAGAAACGGGGACACCCCCTCCCACCCCGTTATTGGGAAGTTTTCGGGCAGTTTTTGGGACAGGTTTGGGGCAGTTTTTGGGGCAGATTTGAAAGGGGCAGTTTTGGGACAGTTTTGGGGCAGTTTTGGGGCAGTTTTGGGGCAGTTTTTGGGGCAGTTTTTGGGGCAGTTTTGGGACATTTTGGGGCAGTTTTTGGGGCAGATTTGGGCAGTTTTTGGGGCAGATTGGGGAAGTTTTGGGGCAGTTTTTGGGGCAGTTTTTGGGGCAGTTTTTGGGCAGTTTTTGGGGCAGTTTTGGGACATTTTGGGGCAGTTTTTGGGACAGGTTTTGGGGCAGTTTTGGGACATTTTGGGGCAGTTTTTGGGGCAGATTTGGGCAGTTTTTGGGGCAGTTTTGGGACATTTTGGGGCAGTTTTTGGGACAGGTTTTGGGGCAGTTTTGGGACATTTTGAGGCAGTTTTTGGGGCAGTTTTGGGGCAGTTTTGGGGCAGTTTTGGGGCAGTTTTGGGGCAGTTTTTGGGGCAATTTGGGAAGTTTTGGGGCAGTTTTTGGGGCAGTTTTGGGACATTTTGGGGCAGTTTTTGGGACAGGTTTTGGGGCAGTTTTGGGGCAGTTTTGGGGCAGTTTTTGGGGCAGATTTGGGCAGTTTTGGGTGTCTTAGGGCAGTGCTGGCCCCCCGTTTCGGGTACCGTGCAGCAGGACGAGGCTCCGGGCGTCGGCGCAGGCCCAGGAGCGGCCCCGGACCCCCCCCGGGCGGGGGAGGACGCAGAGCCGCCCCTCGCCCACCTCCAGCACCAGCTGCGAGCCGGGGACCCCGCCCTGGGGACACCCCAAACACGGTGACACCCTGACCCCCCCCGGGGACACCCCAAAAACAGTCACACCCTGACCCCCCCCCTGGGGACACCCCAAACACGGTCACACCCCGCCCCCCACCCTGGGGACACCCCAAAAACAGTCACACCCTGACCCCCCCCGGGACACCCCAAAAATGGTGACACCCTGACCCCCCCCGGGACACCCCAAAAACGGTCACACCCCGCCCCCCCCTCCGGGGACACTTGGGACCCCCAGGGTGACATTTGGGGACCCCATGGGGGCACTTGGGGACCCTAGGGTAGCACTGAGGACCCCAAGATGACCCTGGGGACCCCAGGGTGACATCTGGGGACCCCTGGGTGCCATTTGAGACCCCAGGGTGGCACCGGGACCCCAGGGTGGCACTGGGACCCCAGGGTGACATTTGGGGACCCCATGGGGGCACTTGGGGACCCTAGGGTAGCACTGAGGACCCCAAGATGACCCTGGGGACCCCAGGGTGACATCTGGGGACCCCCGGGTGCCATTTGAGACCCCAGGGTGGCACTGGGACCCCGGGGTGCCCCCGCCCCGTGGCCTCACCGCGGGGGGACCCTCGGCGGTGACGCGCCCCCAGGACACGGTGACCAGGACGGCGCCGCCGCTCCGGGGGGGCCCGGGGGGGTCCTGCGGGGACCCCCCGGAGCCTTCGTCCCCCTCCTCGTCCTCATCCTCATCGTCCTCGTCGGAGTCTGGGGACAACGGGGGGTCAGGGACACCCAGGGACACCCAGGGGAGACCCAGCGACACCCAGGGGCGCCCAGGGGCACCCAGGGACACCCAGAGACACCCAGGGGCACCCAGGGACACCCAGGGGGCACCCAGGGGCGCCCAGGGGACACCCAGGGACACCCAGTGACACCCAGGGGCGCCCAGGGGACACCCAGCGACACCCAGGGACACCCAGAGACACCCAGGCATACCCAGGGGACACCCAGCAACACCCAGGGGCGCCCAGGGGACACCCAGGGACAACCAAGGGACAACCAGGGGACATCCAGAGACACCCAGGGGTGCCCAGGGGGCACCCAGGGACACCCATGGGCCAGCCCGGATTTTGGGGGTCCCGGGGTCTCACCTGTGCCCAGCGCCGACCTGCAGGGCCTGAAGGGGGCGGGGCCTTGAGGAGGGGCGGGGCCTCCCGAGGGGGCGGGGCCAGCCGAAGGGGCGTGGTCTCCGGAGGGGGCGGGGTCTCCGGAGGGGGCGGGGTCTCCGGAGGGGGCGTGGTCTCCGGAGGGGGCGGGGCCAGCCGGCTCCCACAGCAGGAGGTCGTTGTTGATCCTGGGGGGGGGGTCGGGGGGTCCAGGGGGGGTCCATGGGGCCCCTCGAGACCCCCCAGCCCCAGGTGTGTGCCCACGTGTGCCCAGGTGTGCCCCCCAGGTGTGCCCAGTTGTGCCCAGGTGTGCCCAGGTGTGTCCCCAGGTGTGCCCCCAGGTGTGTCCCCAGGTGTGCCCAGGTGTGTCCCCAGGTGTGCCCCCAGGTGTGTGCCCAGGTGTGCCCCCCAGGTGTGCCCCCAGGTGTGCCCAGGTGTGTCCCCAGGTGTGCCCCGGTGTGCCCAGTTGTGCCCAGGTGTGCCCAGGTGTGTGCCCAGGTGTGTGCCCAGGTGTGCCCCCAGGTGTCCCCACGTGTGCCCAGGTGTGTGCCCAGGTGTGCCCCCAGGTGTGCCCAGGTGTGTCCCCAGGTGTGCCCAGGTGTGCCCCCAGGTGTGTGCCCAGGTGTGTGCCCAGGTGTGCCCAGGTGCCCCCAGGTGTCCCCAGGTGCTCCCAGGTGTTTCCAGGTGTCCCCAAACGTGCCCAGGTGTGTCCCCAGGTGTGCCCCCAGGTGTGTCCCCAGGTGTGCCCAGGTGTGTCCCCAGGTGTGCCCAGGTGTGTGCCCAGGTGTGCCCAGGTGTACCCAGGTGTGTGCCCAGGTGTGCCCAGGTGTGCCCCCAGGTGTGCCCAGGTGTGTGCCCAGGTGTGCCCAGGTGTGCCCAGGTGTGTGCCCAGGTGTGCCCCCAGGTGTGTGCCCACGTGTGCCCAGGTGTGTGCCCAGGTGTGTCCCCAGGTGTGCCCAGGTGCCCCCAGGTGTCCCCAGGTGTCCCCAGGTGTCCCCAAACGTGCCCAGGTGTGCCCACCCCTCAACTGCGGTGGCTCAGGAGCCCCGCTTCGGTCACCTGTCCCCTCCCCAGTCCCTCCCCCCTCCCGTCCCCTCCCCCACCTGCTGTAGAGGCGCTGCAGGAGCCCCCCCGGGCTCAGGCTCAGCTGCGCTCGCGGCAGCGCCACCCGCAGGCTCCAGGGGGCGGCGCCCAGGGCCCCCCCCACGAACGCCCCCAGCTCCTCGGGGGTCCCGGGCAGCACCAGCTGCGGGAGGGGCGGCTGTGGGGGGCCGGGGGGACCCCGAGACCCCCCGAGACCGCCCGGGAAACGGGGAACCCCCCGAGACCGCCCGGGAAACGGGGAACCCCCCGAGACCCCCCGAGACCACCCGGGGAATGGGGAACCCCCCGAGACCGCCCGGGGAATGGGGAACCCCCCGAGACCCCCCGAGACCCCCCGGGGAATTGGGGGACCCTGAGACCCCCCCGGGGAACGGGGAACCCCCCGAGACCCCCAGGGGAATGTGGGGACCATGAGACCCCTCCAGGGAATGGGGAACCCCCCGAGACCCCCCGAGAAATTGGGGAACCCCCCGAGACCCTCCGGGGAACTGGGGGACCCTGAGACCCCCCCGGGGAATTGGGGGACCCCCCGAGACCCCCCCGGGGAATTGGGGGACCCTGAGACCCCCCGGGGAATTGGGGAACCCCCCGAGACCCCCCAGGGGAATTTGGGGGACTCCCGAGCCCCACCCCAGGGGATTTTGTGCCCCCCGGGGGATTTTGGGGTCCCCCGGATTTTGGGTCCCCCCGGAGTTCGGGGTCCCCCCGGGGATTTTGTGCCCCCCGGGGGATTTCGGGGTCCCCCCGGATTTCGGGGTCGCACCTCGCGGCTCTCGTAGATGCTGCGCCGGGCCGAGAAGGGGCTCGGGGGGGGCGCGGGGGGGTCCCGCGGGGGGGGCGGGGCCACCGTCACCTCCAGCCTGGGGGGGGAGGGGGGTCAGCGTGGGGGGGACCCCCAAATCCCCCCCACCCGCCCCTGGGGGAGCAGCGCCCCCAAAAATGGACCCCGGCACCCCCCAGGAGCCAAAAATGCCCCCCAGGACCCCTCAAAACCCATCACGACCCCCCAAGAACCCCCCAGGGACCCCCAGGAACCCCCCAGGACCCTTCAGGGCTCCCAACGACCCCTGAGAACACCCCCAGACCCCCCGAGCCCCCCCCAAGAACCCCCCAGGGACCCCCCAGGAACCCCCCAGGACCCTTCAGGACTCCCAAGGACCCCCCAGGACCCCCCCAGCCCCCCCAAACCCCCCCCCGCTCACGTGGGGACGCAGCGGGTGCCCCCCGGGCCGGGCCCCGGCTCGGCGCGCAGGCAGGGCAGGGTCCCCATGTCCTCGGCCTCGTACGTCACTGGGGGCCGGGACACGGGGGTCACGGGGGGTCACGGGGGTCACGGGGAGGTCACACGGGGGTCACACGGGGGGTCATGGGAGGTCACACGGGGGGTCATGGGAGGTCATGGGAGTCACAGGGGGTCACAGGGAGGTCACGGGGAGGTAACACGGGGGTCACATGGGGGTCACGGGGAGGTCACATGGGGGTCACATGGGGGTCACGGGAGGGTCACGGGGGTCACGGGGAGGTCACACGGGGGTCACAGGGAGGTCACACGGGGGTCACGAGCGGTCATGGGGGGTCACAGGGGACACGGGGAGGTCACACGGGGCTCACGTGGGGGTCACGGGGGTCACGGGGAGGTCACACGGGGCTCACGGGGGGTCACGGGGGGTCACACGGGGGTCACGGGGGGTCACGCCCTGGCCCCTGTCCCCCGTCCCCCCTGCTCACCTTGCAGGTGCTCGCAGGCCAGGGCCCCGCCCCCCGGCCCCGCCCAGCCGCGGGGTCTCCCGAGCCGCAGCCGGAGGCTCTCGGGGCGGCGCCGGGGCGGGGGGGCGCGGGCGGGCGCGGGGCGCAGGTCGGTCAGCGGCAGCCACAGCTGGAGCTCCGCCCCCGGCGCCGCCCACCGCAGCAGCGGCCACGCCCCCCGCGCCTGGCAGAGACACGCCCACCGTCAGCCCCGCCCATCGGCCACGCCCACCCGATGGGCCACGCCCACTCGGTAAGCCCCGCCCCTCGGCCATGCCCACTCCCTGAGCCACACCCACTGAGCAGGCCACACCCACCCAGCAAAGCCACACCCACCAAACAGACCACACCCACTGCCCAAGCCCCTCCCCTCAGCCCCTCCCCTCAGCCCCACCCACCGAAGCCCCTCCCATCCCAACCCCCACTGGCCACACCCACCCAAGCCCCTCCCCTCAGCCCCACCCACCCAAGCCCCTCCCTCTACCCACCCCCGCCCACCTCTCCCGTGGGCGTGTCCTCTCCGGTGGGCGTGTCCTGGCCGTGGGCGTGGCCGAAGATGGCGTCGAGGGCGGGGCCGAGGCGCTCGAGCAGCCCCAGGTCCAGCTCGGCCTGGGGGGGGCTCAGCTCCACCCCCACCTCCAGCGGGGGGGCGGGGCCCTGGGGGGGCGGGGGGGATTGGGGGTCTGGGGGGGCGGGGCAGCCCCGGGGACCCCAAAACCCCGCCCCCATTCCCAAACCCCGCCCCATTCCCAAAACCCCACCCTATTCCCAAAATCCCACCCCCTTCCCAAACCCCGCCCCCTCCCCAAATCCTGCAGGGGGGGCAGTGGGGCCCCCCCTCCCCCACTCACCTGGGGGAGGGGCGGGGCCTCGGGGGGGGCGGGGCCGGGCGGGCCCCAGCGGAGGCGGAGCACGGGCTGGGCGGGGGCGGGGCCGGCGGCCGCGGGGGCGGGGAAACGCAGGACCTGGGGGCGGGGCCAGCGATGGGCGGGGCGACCGCGCCCAGACAGGCCCCGCCCCTTCGAGCGAGCCCCGCCCCCACAGCCACGCCCATTTCCCACCTCCTCGATGGCCACGCCCACCCCCGAGCCACGCCCAACCCAGCCACGCCCACATCGGAGCCACGCCCACCTCAGAACCACGCCCACCCCCGAGCCACGCCCACCGTCTCCTCTCTTTAGCCCCCCCACAGCCCCACCCATCTTTAGCCCCGCCCACCCCTAGCCCCGCCCACCCTTAGCCCCGCCCACCCCTGGCCCCGCCCAGGCCCCGCCCACCCCTGGCCCCGCCCACCCCTGGCCCCGCCCACCCCTGGCCCCGCCCTGGCCCCGCCCACCCCTGGCCCCGCCCACCCCTGGCCCCGCCCACCCTTAGCCCCGCCCACCCTTAGCCCCTCCCACCCCTAGCCCCGCCCACCCTTAGCCCAGCCCACCTTTGGCCCTGGCCCCGGCCACCTCTGGCCCCGCCCACCCTTGGCCCCGCCCACCCCTGGCCCCGCCCACCTGCAGGCGGGGCGGCCGCGCCCCCGGCAGCTCCTCCAGCAGCTCCAGGCGGGCGAGGGACAGAGACCCCCGGGGAGCCCCCCCGGGACCCCCCGAAAACAGCCCCAGCTGCGCCCCCCCCGCGCTCAGCCTGAAAAAGGGGCGGGGCAGAGAGGGGCGGGGTCAGAAAAGGGGCTGGGTCATTAAAAAGGGGCGTGGTCATTAAAAATGGGCGGAGTCGTAAACGGGCGTGGTCATGAAAATGGACGGGGTCATTACAAAGGGGCGGGGTTAGAAAAGGGGCCATGATCATTAAAAAGGGGCGTGGTCATTAAAAGGGGCGTGGTCATTAAAAGGGGCGTGGGCATTAAAGGGGGCAGGGTCATTAAAGGGGGCAGGGTCATTTAAAGGGGCGGGGTCAGCAAATGGTGGGGGGGGGAGTGGGGGGGGCGGGGCCGTACCTGAGGTGGGGGAAGGGCAGGGCGTGGTCCCAGGCCGGGTGGGCGTGGCCGCCGCAGAGCTCCGCCCACAGGCGCTGGTGGGCGGGGCTGGGGGCCCCGCCCTGCTCGGGCAGGACGGCCGTGACGGAGCCCAGGGTCACCTGCAGCCGCAGCCCCCCCCTCGGCACGGGGGGACCCCGGCCTGGCGCCGCGTCAGGGACCCCCCGGACACCCCCAGAAACCCGGGGAGCCCCGGGACACCCCCAGGGACACCCACAGAGACCCCCGGACACCCCCAGGGACACCCCTGAACCCCCGGGGAGCCCCGGGACACCCACAGGGACACCCACAGAGACCCCCGGACACCCCCAGGGACACCCCAGAACCCCCGGGGACCCCCGGACACCCCCAAACCCCCAGGGACCCACCCAGGGACCCCCAGACACATACAAATCCCTGGGGACACCCCCCAGTGACCCCCCCAGTGACCCCCCCAGGGACCCCGGGACACTCCCGAACCCCTTGGGACCCACCCAGGGACCCCCCCCGGGACACCCCCAAACCCCCAGGGACCCACCCAGGGACCCCCAGACACATACAAATCCCTGGGGACACCCCCCAGTGACCCCCCCAGTGACCCCCCCAGGGACCCCGGGACACTCCCAAACCCCTTGGGACCCACCCAGGGACCCCCCCCGGGACACCTCCAAACCCCCAGGGACACCCACAAACCCCCGGGGACCCACCAGGACCCCCTGGACCCCTGAGACCCCCCTGGGACCCCCCCAGTGACCCCCCCAGGGACCCCCAGACCCATCCAAACCCCCAGGACACCCCAAACCCCCAGGGACCCACCCAGGGACCCCTGGGACACCCCCAAACCCCTGGGAACACCCCCGAGACCCCCCCAGGGACCCCCCCAGGGACCCCCCAGGGACCCCAGACTCACCTGGGGGGGCGCAGCTGTGGGGGGAGGGGCGGCGGCGCCGGGGGCTGCCCTGCTGGGGTGGGGGGAGGGGTCAAACCAAGAGATTCCCCCCACAAAAATCAGCCCCCTGATCCCCTTTCAGGAGCCCCCGCTGAACCCCCCAAAATCCCCCCCCAGGCCCAGTGACCCCCCCCCAAAACCCCCCCGGAAAAAACTCCAGGGGATTTTATCCCTCAGGACCCCAAAAAGCCCCAAACCCCCCCAAATCCCCCCAAATCCCCCCAGACCCCCCCACTCACCTCAGGGCTGGGGGAGGGGCTGGCCCCGGGGGGGGTCGTGCTCTCGTCCCCCCCCAGGGACCCCGTCATGGAGTAGAACATCTCTGGGGGGGAGAGGAAGTGAGGACCCCCAAAAACCCCAAAATCCCCCTCAGAGCCCCCCAGACACCCGAAATCTTCACCCAGCCCCCCCAAAACCCCCTCTGGACCCCCAAAACCCCCCCCGAGCCCCCCCAACCACTGCCCTGAGCCCCCCCAGCCCCCAAAATCCACCCCAGAGCCCCCCCGGCTCCCCCAGCCCCCCAAAATCCACACCTGAGCCCCCCAAAATCCACCCCGGAGCCCCCCCCCAACCCCTCCAGGCCCCCCAAAATCCACCCCAAAGTCCTCCAGACCCCCCCAGCCCCCCAAAATTCCCCTCAGAGCCCCCCAAAATCCACCCCTCAGCCCCCCCAGCCCCCCAAAATTCCCCTCAGAGCCCCCCACAATGCACCCCAGCCCCTCCCCCCTCACCGCCGTCGGGGTCCCCCCCGGGGGGGCTCGGGGGGTCGCGCCCCCCCCGCAGCCCCCGGCTCAGCTCCCGCTCGATCAGCGCCAGGTCCTGGGGGCCCAGGGGGCGGCTGCGGCCCCCCGGGGGGGGATCTGGGGGGCAGAGCCCGAAATCAGACCAAAAACGGCTCAAAAATGGCCCAAAATGATACCCACCGCCCCAAAATACCCCAAAACACCCCAAAACACCCCAAAATACACCAAAATACCCCAGAATACCCCAGAATAACGCACAGCGCCAGGTCCTGGGGGCCCAGGGGGCGGCTGCGGACCCCTGGGGGGGGATCTGGGGGGCAGAGCCCGAAATCAGGCCAAAAACGGCCCGAAAACGGCCCAAAATGACACCCACCGCCCCAAAATACCCCAAAACATCCCAAAATACCCAAAAATACCCAAAAATACCCCAGAATACCCCAGAATACCCCAGAATAAGGCACAGCGCCAGGTCCTGGGGGCCCAGGGGGCAGCTGCGTACCCCTGGGGGGGGATCTGGGGGGCAGAGCCCAAAATCAGACCAAAAACGGCCCAAAATTACACCCACCGCCCCAAAATACCCCAAAACATCCCAAAATACCCAAAAATACCCAAAAATACCCCAAAATACCCCAGAATACCCCAGAATAAGGCACAGCGACAGGTCCTGGGGGCCCAGGGGGCTGGGGGGGCACAGCCCAAAATCAGCCCAAAATAACACACAGCACCCCAAAAATATCCCAAAATAACACAAAGCATCCCAAAACATCCCAAAATAACTCCAAGCCCCCCCAACCCCCCCCCCAAATACCCCACGGCCCCCCAGAGGATTCAGGGGGTCAGGGAGACCCCCAAGGCCCCACGAGGGACCCCCAACCTCCCCCAGCCGCTCCCCCCCGGGTTTGGGGTCCCCCCGGTTTCGGGGTGCCGGGGGGGGTCTCACCGGGGGGGTCCAGGGCCCCCAGCAGCCCCCGCAGGACCCCCAGCATGGGGGGGGGCAGCAGCAGGTGCAGGGACCCCGCGCTCCCCTCCAGCTCCACCTGGGGACGGGACGGTCAGACCCCGGAAACGGCCCAGAAACAGCCCAAAAACAGCCCAAAAACCCCAAAACCACCCCAAAAACCCCGAAACGAGACCCCAGAAACAGCCCAGAAACAGCCCAAAAACGAGACCCCCAAAACCACCCCAAAAAAACCCCAAAAACCCCGAAACCACCCCAAAAACCCCGAAACTAGACCCCAGAAACAGCCCAAAAACAGCCCAAAAACCCCAAAACCACCCCAAAAACCCCGAAACGAGACCCCAGAAATGGCCCAGAAACAGCCCAAAAACGAGACCCCAAAACCACCCCAAAACCACCCCAAAAACCCCGAAATGAGACCCCAAAAACCCCGAAACGAGACCCCAGAAACAGCCCAAAAACAGCCCAAAAACGACAGCCCAAAAACCCCAAAACCACCCCAAAAACCCCGAAACGAGCCCCCAAAAACCCCAAAACCACCCCAAAAACCCCGAAACGAGACCCCAGAAACAGCCCAAACACAGCCCAAAAACGAGACCCTAAAAACCCTGAAACGGGACCCCATCCTCCCAATGCCCCCCGGTATCCCCAGTATCCCTTCCCAGTCCCCCCAGTCCCCCCAGTATCTCCCCCCAGTCCCCCCAGTCCCTCCCAGTCCCCCCAGTCCCTCCCAGTCCCCCCCAGTTCCCCCAGTATCTCCCCCCAGTCCCCCCAGTATTTCCCCCCAGTCCCCCCAGTATCTCCCCCCAGTCCCCCCAGTATTTCCCCCCAGTCCCCCCAGTATCTCCCCAGTCCCCCCAGTCCCCCCAGTCCCACCGCCGGCCCCGCCGCTCTCTCGCTCTGCCTCAGGCGCAGCCGCAGCTCCGCAGGGCCCGGGAGCAGCGCCCCCAGCAGGGCGGCGGGGGAACTGCAGGGCTGGGGACAGAGAGGGGACACGCGTGGGACACGGCTGGGACACGCGTGGGACATGCACACGCAGGTGGCACAGGTAGCACACAGAGGTGGCACAGGTGCCACAGAGGTGGCACAGGTGCCACAGGTGACACAGAGGTGGCACGGGTGACACAGAGGTGGCACAGGTGGCACAGGTGCCACGGGTGCCACGTACCTGTGCCCCAGGTGGGGCCGGCTCCGCCCACAGCAGCCGCAGGTCCTGCAGCCGCAGCCGCTTCTGCAGCACGGGGGGGGCGCCGGGACCCTCCCCCACGTCCTCGTACTCCACCCTGCGGACAGCCACAGCTGAGACACCTGGGCACACCTGGGCACACCTGGGCACACCTGGGCACACCTGGGCACACCTGGGCACACCTGGGACACCTGGGACACACCTGGGACACACCTGGGCACGCCCAGGCACACCTGGGACACACCTGGGACACACCTGGGCACGCCCAGGCACACCTGGGACACACCTGGGACACACCTGGGCACACCTGGGACACACCCGGGCACACCCGGGCACACCTGGGACACACCCGGGCACACCTGGGACACACCTGGGACACACCTGGGCACACCCAGCCCCTCCCCCGGGCATACCTGGGACACACCTGGACACACCTGGGCACGCCCAGCCCCTCACCTGGGCAGGTGCAGCTCCAGGGCCGCCCCCGGGCCCCCCCCGGGCTGCAGGGGCAGCTCCAGGCGCAGCTCGGTGTCCTCCAGCTGCACCTGCAGCCGCCGCAGCACTGCGGGGACAGACGGACACGGGGACAGACATGGGGACAGATGGGGGGACAGAGGGACACGGGACAGGGGGAACATTGGGGAGAGGGCGGTCAGTGGGGACAGTGGGGGCCGTCTGTCCCCCTGTCCGTCCCTCTGTCCCTGTCCCTCCGTCTGTCCCCCTGTCCGTCCCTCTGTCCCCTCCCCCCTCCTTCTCCCTGTCCCTCCATCTCTCTGTCTGTCCCCCTGTCCGTCTGTCCGTCCGTACCTGCCTCGATGCCCGTGGCCAGCCCCTGTCAGTCAGTCAGTCTGTCAGTCTGTCCCTATCTGTGTCCCCCTGTCCGTCTGTCCGTCCGTACCTGCCTCGATGCCCGTGGCCAGCCCCTGTCAGTCAGTCAGTCTGTCAGTCTGTCCCTATCTGTGTCCCCCTGTCCGTCTGTCCGTCCGTACCTGCCTCGATGCCCGTGGCCAGCCCCTGTCAGTCAGTCAGTCAGTCTGTGTGTCCCTGTCTGTGTCCCCCTGTCCGTCTGTCCGTCCGTACCTGCCTCGATGCCCGTGGCCAGCGCCTCCAGCCCCTCCAGCGGCTCCTCCTGGGGGGGGTCCTGGCCCTGCTCTGACCCCCCCGGGGGGGGCGACCCCGGCCCCGGCGACCCTGGCGGGCCTGGGGGGGCACGGGGGGGTCAGGGGGGGTCACGGTTGGGTCCCGGGGGATCAGGGGGGTGTCCCGGGTGGGTCAGGGGATTGTCCCGGGGGGTCCCAGGGGGATCAGGGGTTGGTCCCGGGGGTCCCGGGGGATCAGGGGGTGTCCCGGGTGGGTCAGGGGGGTGTCCCGGGGGTCCCGGGTGGGTCAGGGGTGTCCCGGGGGTCCCGGGGGATCAGGGGGTTGTCCCGGGGGTCCCGGGGGATCGGGGGGTGTCCCGGGTGGGTCAGGGGGGTGTCCCGGGGGTCCCGGGTGGGTCAGGGGTGTCCCGGGGGTCCCAGGGGATCAGGGGGTTGTCCCGGGGGTCCCGGGGGATCGGGGGGTGTCCCGGGTGGGTCAGGGGGGTGTCCCGGGGGGTCCCAGGGGGATCAGGGGTTGGTCCCGGGGGTCCCGGGTGGGTCAGGGGTGTCTCAGGGGTCCCGGGGGATCAGGGGGTTGCCCCGGGGGGTCCCGGGTGGGTCAGGGGGGTGTCCCGGGTGGGTCAGGGGGTTGCCCCGGGGGTCCCGGGGGTCCCGGGGGTTGTCCCGGGGGTCCCGGACTCACGGGGCCGCAGCACGAGGCGCAGCCGCTGCAGCCGCAGCCGCAGGGGCTCGGAGCCCAGCGCGGCCCAGGGCACCGAGACCGTCACCGAGCCCAGGTCGCCCTCGCGCAGCTCCAGCGGCGCCCCCGCCGCCCGCAGCAGCTCGTCCACGGCCTGGGGAAGGCGGGCGGGCCGGGACCGGCCCCGAATCAGCCCCAAATCACCCGAAACCGGCCCCAAATCAGCCCAAACCAGCCCCAAATCACCCAAAACCAGCCCCAAATCACCCGAATCAGCCCCAAATCAGCCCAAACCAGCCCCAAATCACCCGAATCAGCCCCAAATCACCCGAATCAGCCCCAAATCACCCGAATCAGCCCCAAATCACCCCAAACCAGCCCCAAATCACCCGAATCAGCCCCAAATCACCCCAAACCAGCCCCAAATCAGCCCAAACCAGCCCAAAATCACCCGAATCAGCCCCAAATCACCCCAAACCAGCCCCAAATCACCCGAAACCGGCCCAAAATCACCCGAAACCAGCCCCAAATCACCCGAAACCAGCCCCAAATCAGCCCAAACCAGCCCCAAATCACCCGAATCAGCCCCAAATCAGCCCAAACCAGCCCAAAATCACCAGAATCAGCCCCAAATCACCCGAATCAGCCCCAAATCACCCGAAACCGGCCCCAAATCAGCCCAAACCAGCCCAAAATCACCAGAATCAGCCCCAAATCACCCGAAACCAGCCCCAAATCACCCGAAACCGGCCCCAAATCAGCCCAAACCAGCCCAAAATCACCAGAATCAGCCCCAAATCACCCGAATCAGCCCCAAATCACCCGAAACCGGCCCCAAATCAGCCCAAACCAGCCCAAAATCACCAGAATCAGCCCCAAATCACCCGAATCAGCCCCAAATCACCCCAAACCAGCCCCAAATCAGCCCAAACCAGCCCCAAATCAGCCCAAACCAGCCCAAAATCACCCGAAACCGGCCCCAAATCACCCCAAACCGGCCCCAAATCACCCAAATCAGCCCCAAATCACCGGAATCAGCCCCAAATCACCGGAACCAGCCCCAAATCACCCCAAACCAGCCCCAAATCAGCCCAAACCAGCCCAAAATCACCCGAAACCAGCCCCAAATCACCCCAAACCAGCCCCAAATCACCCGAATGAGCCCCAAATCACCCGAAACCAGCCCGGGAACGGCAGCCCCCGCAGGCTCCCGGTGCCCGGTCCCCCCGTTATCCCCCCGGTATCCCCCCGTTATCCCCGTTATCCCCGGTAACCCCCCGGTGCCGCGGACCGCCGGGCGCAGCCGCAGCCCCCGCAGGCTCCCGGTGCCCGGTCCCCCCGTTATCCCCGCTATCCCCCCGTTATCCCCGGTATCCCCCGGTGCCGCGGACCGCCGGGCGCAGCCGCAGCCCCCGCAGGCTCCCGGTGCCGCCGCGCAGGTCCAGCCCGAGCTGCTCCAGCCGCAGCGGCTCCTCCAGGAACGGCCCCAGGCAGCGCTGGAGCGCGGCCCGGGCGGCGCGGGCCGGCAGCGCCCCGGGCCAGCCCCGCGCCCGCCGCGACATCCCCGGGAAGCGGGGCGGGACCGGAACGGGACTGGGAACGGGGCAGGGAACGGGGCAGGGAACGGGGCAGGGAACGGGGGACGGGGAACAGGGGACGGGACAGGGAACGGGGCAGGGAACGGGACCGGGAACGGGGCAGGGAACGGGGCAGGGAACGGGACCGGGAACGGGGCAGGGAACGGGACCGGGAACGGGGAACGGGAACGGGGCAGGTAACGGGAACGGGACAGGGAACCGGGACAGGGACCGGGAGAGGAACGGGGACAGGAACCGGGACAGGGACAAGAACGGGACAGGAACGGGACAGGAACGGGGAACGGACAGGGGCAGGGGCCGGGGCAGGGACGGGGACAGGAGCCGGGAACGGGAACGGACAAGGACAGGAACGGGGACAGGAACGGGGAACGGGGCCGGGAACCGGGACAGGGACCGGGAGAGGAACGGGGACAGGAACCGGGACAGGAACGGGACAGGAACGGGGAACGGGGCCGGGAGCGGCTCCGGGCGCGGTTCCGGCGCCGGCAGCTCCGCTCGGCGCCGCTTCCGGCCCCGCCCCGCCGCTGCCATTGGCTGACGGGGTTTGATTGACAGCCGTCTGCCGGGAGCGGCGCCCCGCCGGCCAATCAGCGCGCGGCTCCTCCGGGCCGCCAGGGGGCGCCGCGCGGCGGGGCCGGCGGCGGAAGCGGCGCGCGCGGGGGGGCGGGGCTCGGGGCGGGGCTCGGCCAATGAGCGAGCCGCGCGCGCGCGGGGGGGCGGGGCCGCGCCGCCATGGGGCTGCTGACCATCCTGAAGAAGCTCCGCGAGAAGGAGCGAGAGCTGCGGCTGCTCGTGCTGTGGGCGGGGCCGGGGGCGGGGCCGGGGGCGGGGCCGGGCCGAGGGGCGGGGCCGGGCCGAGGGGCGGGGCCGGGGCGAGGGGCGGGGCCGGGCCGAGGGGCGGGGCCGGGCCGAGGGGCGGGGCCTGCGGGTTCCCGGGGGCGGGGCTTAGGAGGGAGGGGTCGGTGGGGGAGGGGTCTCAGGGGGTGTGGCACATGGGGGCGGGGCTTAGGAGGGTGGGGTCGGTGGGGGAGGGGTCTCAGGGGGTGTGGCACATGGGGGCGGGGCTTAGGAGGGTGTGGGGGTCTCAGGGTGTGGTCAGGGTGGGGCACATGGGGGCGGGGCTTAGGAGGGTGGGGCAGGTGAGGGGAGGGGCTTAGGAGGGCGGGGCAGGGTGGGGAGGGGTCTCTGAGGGTGTGGCCCGTGGGGGCGGGGCTTAGGTGTGGGGCGTGGTGGGGGAGGGGTCTCTGAGGGTGTGGTCAGGGTGTGGCATATGGGGGCGGGGCTTAGGAGGGTGTGGGGGTCTCAGGGTGTGGCCGTGGGGGCGGGGCTCAGGGGGGTGGGGTCGGTGGGTGTGGCTATGGGCGGGGCTATGGGCGGTGTGGGTGTGGCTGTTGTTGGCCATTGGGGGCGTGTCCCGGGTGGAGGGGCGGGGTCCCGGGCAGGGCGTGTCCTGAGGCCCCGCCCCTCGCAGGGGATTGGACAACGCCGGGAAGACGACGCTGCTGAAGCGGCTGAACGGGGAGGACGTGGGGGGCACCTCCCCCACCCTGGGCTTCAACATCAAAACCCTGGAGCACCGCGGGTGGGGGAGGGGCTGTGGGGAGGGGCTGTGGGGAGGGGCTGTGGGATGGGGGAGGGGCTGTGGGGAGGGGCTGTGCGATGGGGGAGGGGCTGTGGGGAGGGGCTGTGCGATGGGGGAGGGGCCGTGGGGAAGGACTATTGGGTGGGGGAGGGGCTATGCTGCTCAACCTGATGACCCCTGTGACCCCCCCATGACCCCTGTGCCCGCCTGTGACCTGTGACCCCACACTGACCCCCGTGTGACCCCTGACCCCCGCGTGACCCCTGGCAGGTTCCAGCTGCACGTGTGGGACGTGGGCGGGCAGCGCTGACCCCTGTGTGACCCCTGTGACCCCCGTGTGACCCCTGACCCCCATGTGACCCCAGGTTCCAGCTGCACGTGTGGGACGTGGGCGGGCAGCGCTGACCCCTGTGTGACCCCTGTGTGACCCCTGACCCCCGCGTGACCCCTGGCAGGTTCCAGCTGCACGTGTGGGACGTGGGCGGGCAGCGCTGACCCCTGTGTGACCCCTGTGACCCCCGTGTGACCCCTGACCCCCTCGTGACCCCAGGTTCCAGCTGCACGTGTGGGACGTGGGCGGGCAGCGCTCCCTCCGCTCCTACTGGCGCAATTACTTCGAGAGCACGGACGCGCTGCTCTGGGTGGTCGACAGCAGCGACCGGCAGCGCCTGCGGCTGTGCGCCCACGAGCTGCGAGCCCTGCTCCGCGAGGAGGTGACACGGGACACGGACACGGGACACGGGGACACGGGGGGGACACGGGGACACGGGGGGGACACGGGACATGGGGACAGGGACACGGGGTGACCCCCAGCGCCTGCGGCTGTGCGCCCGCGAGCTGCGAGCCCTGCTCCGCGAGGAGGTGACACGGGACACGGGGACGGGGACACGGGGACAGGGACATGGACACGGGACACAGGGACACGGGGACACGGGGGGGACACAGGAACACGGGGGGGACACGGGGACAGGGGCTGACCCCGCTGCCCCCCCAGCGCCTGGCCGGGGCCGCCCTGCTGGTGTTCGCCAACAAGCAGGACCTGCCGGGGGCGCTGCCGGCCGCCGACATCCGGGAGGTAACCCTGAAAATCCCCCCAAAAACCCCCCTAAACCACCCGGGAGGGACCTCAAAAACCCCCGGGAGGGACCCCAAAACCCCCCCCAAAAACCCCCCCAAAAAACCCCGAGAGGGACCCCAAAACCCCCCCAAAAACCCCCCCAAAAACCCCTGGGAGGGACCCCAAAAACCTCCCAAGGGACCCCCCCACCAGGGACCCCCAACCCTGGGACCCCCCAAAATCTGGGTCAGCCCCAAATCCCCCAGCCCGTGGGGGGCGTGGCTGACCCCGTGACCCCGCCGTGACCCCGCCATGACCTCTGACCCCTGCCCCCACCCCAGGCCCTGGAGCTGGACTCGATCCGCAGCCACCGCTGGCGCCTGCAGGGCTGCTCGGCCTTCACGGGGCGCGACCTCCTGCCCGGCCTGGACTGGCTGCTGGACGAGCTGGGGGCGCGGCTCTGCCCCCCCGACTGACCACTGACCACCAGAGTGACCACTGACCCTGAGTGACCACCCTGAGTGACCGACAGACTGACCCTGAGTGACCACTGACCCTGAGTGACCACCCTGAGTGACCGACAGACTGACCCTGAGTGACCACCCTGAGTGACCACCCTGAGTGACCGACAGACTGACCCTGAGTGACCACTGACCCTGAGTGACCACCCTGAGTGACCGACAGACTGACCCCAAATGACCGGGGGGTCGCGGGGTCGTGGCCGGAGCCAATAAAGCCGCTGGACACGTGGGGGTGCCTCATGTGGAGAGACCCCAAAATGGGGCTGGGGGATGGGGGGGGTTTGGGGAGCTTTGGGGGAATTTGGGGTTCCTGGGGCGGTTTTGGGGAGCTTTGGGGGAATTTGGGGTTCCTGGGGCGGTTCTGGGGAGCTTTGGGGGAATTTGGGGTTCCTGGGGCGGTTCTGGGGAGCTTTGGGGGAATTTGGGGTTCCTGGGGCGGTTCTGGGGAGCTTTGGGGCATTTTTGGGTCAGTTTTTGGTTATTTTGGGGCGCTCCGAAGGACTCGGCCTGGCGGGGGTGGGGGAGGGGTCTCAGCGCTTTATTGAGGGGTGGGGGATGGGCGGGGGGTGGGGGTGGGGGCGCTCAGGGCCCCGCCCCCCCCGGGGGGTCCCTGAAGGCGGGGGGGGGCAGCAGCGGCCCCTCCCCCCCCTCCTCCTCCTCATCCTCGGCCCCGCCCAACGCGGCCACCTGGGGGGGAGGGGACACCGGGGTCACCGCGGGGTCATGGGGTCACCGCGGGGTCACCGCGGGGTCACCGGGGGGTGTCACCCCCTCCCCCACCGTGCCACCCCCCCCATTGTCCCCTCCCCCCGTTCAGGTCCCCCCAGCCCCGCCCAGTGCCCCTCCCCCACCGTGTCCCCAAAATCGGCCCGGGACCCCAAAACCACAAAAATTCACCCCAAAATCAGCCCGGGACCCAAAACTGCCCCAAAATCCAACCCGGGACCCCCAAACCCGCCCAAGCTCATCCCGGACCCCCCAAAATCCCAAAAGTCCCCCCAAAATCCCCAAAATCCCCCAAATCCCCCAAACCCCCGTCCCCCCTCACCAGCCCCCGCAGACGCCGCTCCAGCCGCAGCGTCCGGAGCTGGGAGAGATCGAAATCGGCCCGGAGCCTGCGGGGAAACTGGGAGCACTGGGAGGGACTGGGAGCCAAACTGGGAGGGACTGGGAGCCAAACTGGGAGCACTGGGAGGGACTGGGAACAGACCGGGGCCAAACTGGGAGCACTGGGAGGGACTGGGAACAGACCGGGGCCAAACTGGGAGCACTGGGAGGGGCTGGGAGCCAAACTGGGAGCACTGGGAGGGACTGGGAACAGACAATCCCCCTCCCCCCTCACCTGTCCATCCGCTCCCGCAGCTCGTTCAGCTCCGCCCGCACCGGGGGGGCCCTGGGGGGGAAGAGGACCCCAAAACTGAACCCAAAACCCCCCAAATTTAACCCAAAACCACAAAACTGAACCCAAAACCCCCAAAGTGACCCCAAATCCCCCAGATTTACCCCAAAACCGCCCCGCAGCCGCACTCACCCCCTCGCTCCGGCGGCCGCTCCCGGCACCTGCGGGGACAGCGCGGTCACCGGGGGGCACAGGTGGGACCCCCCCACAGGTGACACAGGTGTGTCCCCCCAGGTGTGTCCCCCCAGGTGTGTCCCCCCCCCAGGTGTGTCTCTACCTGTCCCTCCTCCTCCTCCTCCTCCTCCTCCATCCCGGGGGGGCCCCCCGAGCTTGACCGGTCCCGGGGGGGGTCCCGGTGCCGGTTCCGGGGGTCCCGGGGTAGGTCCCAGAGGGGTTCCCGGGGGGTCTCCCGGTTGGGGTCCCGGAGGTCCCGCAGGTCCCGGTGCGGGTCCCGCAGGTCCCGGTGCTGGTCCCGGGGGTCCCGGGGGTCCCGATGCGGGTTCCAGGGGTCCCGGTGCTGCTCCCAGGGATCCCGGTGCGGGTCCCGGGGGTCCCGGTGCGGGTCCCGGGGGTCCCGGTGCTGCTCCCAGGGGTCCCGGTGCGGGTCCCGGGGGTCCCGGTGCGGGTCCCGGTGCGGGTCCCGGAGCTGGTCCCGCAGGTCCCGGGGGTCGCGGTGCGGGTCCCGGGGGTCCCGGTGCGGGTCCCGGGGGTCCCGGTGCTGGTCCCGGGGGTCCCGGTGCGGGTCCCGGGGGTCGCGGCCGCAGCCGAGCGCGCGGAGCTCGGCGGGGCTCAGCACGCTGCGGGTCAGCTCGTCCAGGAACCGGGAGAACCGGGGCCCCCCCCGGCGCCCCCCCAGCGCCTCCAGCGAGCGGCAGCGGCGGGGGGAGCCCGCCCGGGACCCCCGCCCGCCCCGCGGGTCCCCGGGGCCGCCCCCGGGCGCGGCGCGGCGGGCGGGGGGCGCCGGGGGGGGGTCCCGGGGGCCCAGCCCCTCGTGGCTGCGGCTCAGCCCCCGGCCCCGCAGCCGCGACCCCCGCCCCACGCCGGGGTCCCCGGGCCGGGGGGCGGCCCCGCGGCGCCCCGAGCCCCCCCCGGAGGAGGAGGAGGAGGAGGAGGAGGGGGCGGAGGAGGAGGAGGAGCAGGGCGAGGCGGACGGGGAGGACGGCGGGATGCCCGGGGGGGGTCCCGGGGGGGTGAAGAAGCGCTCGAGGAGCTGCAGCTTCCCCGGGGGCACCGGCGACCCCCGGGACCCCCCCGGGACCCCCCCGGCCCGCGGGGCCCGCCGGGGGGGGCGGGGCCGCGGCGGCGACCCCCGGGGGGACCTCCCGCTCATCCCGGACCCCCCGGGACCCCCGAACCCCCGGGACACCCCGGGACCCCCCTGGACCCCCCGGGACCCCCCGGGACACCCCCGGGACCCCCCGGGACCCCCCGGGACCCCCCGGGACCGCCCCCGCCCGGATCCGGCTCCGGGTCTTACGCCCGTGCCTGTCCCGGCTCCGGTTCGGCTCTAATCCAGCGCCGGGCTTTGAGCCGAGCCCGGCCCGGTTCTGGTTCCTAATGCGGATCCCGTCACTGCTCCGGTTCCAGGCTTTGATCCGGGTCGGGTCGGGTCGGTTCGGGCCGGATCCGGGTCAGGCTCCGGTCCTGCTCAAATCCACCCCCGGGGCCGGTTCTGGTCCCTAGCCCGGCTCCGCTCCGTGATCCAGTCCCGGGCTTTGATCCGCTCCTGCTCCGGCTCCAGTCCGGGTTGTGCCGATGTCCGGTCCCGGTCCCGGTCCGGTCCGGTCCGGTCCGGTCCCGATCCGGTGCCGGCTCTTTATAGCGGCCCGAGAGCATCGCCGGGTCACGTGACCCCCCCATTCCCCCCCCCCCATCCCACGGGACTGGGATGGACTGGGATGGACTGGGACAAACTGGGACAAACTGGGATGGACTGGGATGGACTGGGACAAACTGGGATGGACTAGGACAAACTGGGATGGACTGGGACAAACTGGGACAAACTGGGATGGACTGGGATGGACTGGGATGGACTGGGACAAACTGGGATGGACTGGGACAAACTGGGACAAACTGGGATGGACTGGGACAAACTGGGACAAACTGGGATGGACTGGGATGGACTGGGATGGACTGGGATGGACTGGGACAAACTGGGATGGACTGGGACAAACTGGGACAAACTGGGATGGACTGGGATGGACTGGGATGGACTGGGATGGACTGGGACAAACTGGGATGGACTGGGACAAACTGGGACAATCTGGGACAAACTGGGACAAACTGGGATGGACTGGGGGGCACTGGGGACACTGGGGACACTGCTTCTGGCTGTACTGGTGTCTGCACTGGTTATACTGGGGTCTGTACTGGGGTCTGTACTGGTCATACTGGTGTCACTGGGGTCTGCACTGGTGCCTGTACTGGTCATACTGGTGTCACTGGGGTCTGTACTGGTCATACTGGTGTCACTGGTGTCTGTACTGGTTATACTGGTGTCACTGGGGTCTGTACTGGTGTCTTCACTGGTCATACTGGTGTCACTGGGGTCTGCACTGGTTATACTGGTGTCACTGGTGTCTGTACTGGTGTCACCGCTGTCCCCTCACCGCCCCTCCCCCCAGCCGGGCCAAGGGCGTCGCGGTCACTCCCAGTCGATACTGGGCGGGTCCCAGTCCAAACTGGGAGGGTGCCAATCCATACTGGGCGGGTCCCAGTCCAAACTGGGAGGGTGCCAATCCA
Source organism: Lonchura striata (assembly GCF_050655825.1). NCBI lineage: Eukaryota > Metazoa > Chordata > Aves > Passeriformes > Estrildidae > Lonchura > Lonchura striata. The sequence continues at coordinate 6,993,832 of NC_140733.1, read as the reverse complement.
TACTGGGAGGGTCCCAGTCCAAACTGGGAGGGTCCCAATCCATACTGGGAGGGTCCCAGTCCATACTGGGAGGGTCCCAATCCATACTGGGAGGGTCCCAGTCCAAACTGGGAGGGTGCCAATCCATACTGGGAGGGTCCCAATCCATACTGGGAGGGTCCCAGTCCATACTGGGAGGGTCCCAATCCAAACTGGGAGGGTCCCAATCCATACTGGGAGGGTCCCAATCCAAACTGGGAGGGTGCCAATCCATACTGGGAGGGTCCAAATCCAAACTGGGGGGTCCCAATCCATACTGGGAGGGTCCCAGTCCATACTGGGAGGGTCCCAATCCAAACTGGGAGGGTCCCAATCCATACTGGGAGGGTCCCAGTCCATACTGGGAGGGTCCCAGTCCATACTGGGAGGGTCCCAATCCAAACTGGGGGGTCCCAATCCAAACTGGGAGGGTCCCAATCCATACTGGGAGGGTCCCAGTCCATACTGGGAGGGTCCCAGTGCAGCCCCAGGGCGTTTCCATGAGGCAGCGGCCGCGGGGGGGGCCGGGGGGGGCCGGACCATTGAGGGGCCGGGGGGGGTTCGGGGGTCAGGGAGCGATTTTGGGGGGATTTGAGGGATTTTGGGCGGTTTTCAGGGATTTGGGGGAGTTTTGAGGGAATTTTGGGGGGGTTGAGGGATTTCGGGGGGATTTCGGGGATTTCAGGGGGTTTTGAGGGATTTGGGGGGGATTTGGGGGATTTGAGGGGTTTTTGAGGGCTTTTGGGGTGTTTTGAGGGATTTCTGGGCGTTTTGAGGGATTTCAGGGGGTTTTGAGGGATTTCTGGGGGTTTTGAGGGGTTTTGGGGCGTTTTGAGGGGTTTTTGAAGGATTTCTGGGGGTTTTGAGGGATTTCAGGGGGTTTTGAGGGATTTCTGGGAGTTTTGAGGGATTTCAGGGAGTTTTGAGGGATTTCAGGGGGTTTTGAGGGATTTCTGGGAGTTTTGAGGGATTTCAGGGGGTTTTGAGGGATTTCTGGGGGTTTTGAGGGATTTCTGGGGATTTTGAGGGATTTCAGGGGGTTTTGAGGGATTTCTGGGAGTTTTGAGGGATTTCTGGGGGTTTTGAGGGATTTCAGAGGTTTTTGAGGGATTTCTGGGAGTTTTGAGGGATTTCTGGGGGTTTTGGGGCTCCGGGGCGGTCGGGTCCATTTGGGGGTCCCGGGGGGGGGGTCTGTGACCATTGGGACGTCGTTCGGGGGCACTTTTTGGGGTCAGGGGCGACTTGAAGCTCAGGGCGGATTTTAGGGGTGATTTTGGGGAGGTCGCGGGGCGGTTTTGGGGCAAAGGCGATTTTTTTTGGGTTCAATTTCGGCCGTTTCTTGTTTCCCCCCCCCGAGCCGCTCGGTGGCTCCGCCCCCTTTTCCCGCCGCCGCCATCTTGGCCGCGGGCACGCGAGGCCACGCCCACTCGCGGGCAGCGCCGGGGGCGGGGCCGCGGCTGTGACGCAAGGGGGAGCCCCGGCGCTGATTGGCCGGCGGCGCTGTCAATCAGCGGGTGACGCGGCCGGGCCGAGCGCGGCAGAGCCGAGGTTGGGGGGGGGAGGGGCGGATTTGGGGGTCCCCAAAGGGGGGGGAGGGGCCGGGGGGGACCCCCGGGGGGGGAGAGGCTGGGGGGGCGCGGGGGGAGGGGCGGACACGCGGGTTGGGGGCGGGGAGGGAGGTTTTGGGGATCCCCGGTGGGGGAGGGGCGGTTTTGGGGTGTCCCGGGTGGGGGAGGGGCGGTTTTGGGGATCCCATTGGGGGAGGGGCGGTTTTGGGGTGCCCCCATTGGGGGAGATTCCTGTTCGGGGGGGACCCCGGCAGTTTTGGGGTGCCGCGAGTTCGGGGGGGGGTTGGGGGGCGGTTTTGGGGTGCCGGGTGGGGGAGGGGCACTTCCGGGTACCAAAGGTCACGGGGGGCGGAGCTTGGGGTCGTTAATTGGGCGGGGGTGGGTGCGCTAATTATCGGGGACCCCAATGGGGGGGGGCGGCTTTGGGGTTCGGGGCTGCGCCGGGGGGGATTTGGGGTGAATTTGGGGTTTTTGGGGGGGGCTTGGGCTCTCTGGGGCTGAATTTGGGGTCCCGGGGGGGAATTCTGGTGAATTTGGGGTCCTGGGGGGGGTAATTCTGGTGAATTTGGGGTCTCGGGGGGTAATTCTGGTGAATTTGGGGTCTCGGGGGCTGAATTTGGGGTCCCGGGGGGGAGTTCTGGTGAATTTGGGGTCTCGGGGGGAGTTCTGGTGAATTTGGGGTCTCGGGGGGAAATTCTGGTGAATTTGGGGTCTCGGGGGGGAGTTCTGGTGAATTTGGGGTCTCGGGGGGGAGTTCTGGTGAATTTGGGGTCTCGGGGGTAATTCTGGTGAATTTGGGGTCTCGGGGGGGAGTTCTGGTGAATTTGGGGTCTCGGGGGTAATTCTGGTGAATTTGGGGTCTCGGGGGCTGAATTTGGGGTCCCGGGGGGGAGTTCTGGTGAATTTGGGGTCTCGGGGGTCCCCGGCTCTCAGCCCCCCGCCCCCCCAGCCCCCTCCCCGCGGATGCTCCGGCTGGACGAGACCCCCGAGGACCGCGGCTCCCCTCCCCCCTCGCCCTGGGGGGGCTCCCCCTCCCCCAGCCAGCCCGGGACCCCCTCCCCAGGTTAGAGACCCCCCCCCCCCAAACCCCCCCCCCGGGGGGACCCCAAACCCCCCCGGGGGGGCCGGGGCTGCCCCCCCCCCCGTTCCGGGGGTCCCTGACGCCCCTCCCCCCGCAGAGGCGCGGCCCCGGCTGCTGTCGGAGCGGGGGGGGGCGGGGGGCGCCGGGGACCCCCCGGGCGGGGCCGGCCCCGGGGACCCCCCCCCGGCCCGCGGCCGCTCCCGCTCCGCCCCGCCCGTGCTCTGGGCGGCGCAGCGCTACGGGCGGCGGCTGCGGCGGATGAGCGACGAGTTCCAGCTCCAGGTGGGACACGGGGACACCGGGGGCACTGGGGGGGTTGGGGACACCTGGGGGGATTGGGGGGATTGGGGACACCGGGGGAAATTGGGGGGATTGGGGCAATTGGGGACACCTGGGGGGATTGGGGACATCGGGGGGGATTGGGGACACCGGGGGGGATTGGGGGCACCTGGGGGGAATTGGGGGGATTGGGGACACCGGGGGGGTTGGGGGGATTGGGGACACCTGGGGGGATTGGGGGCACCTGGGGGGAATTGGGGACATCGGGGGGAATTGGGGACACCTGGGGGGGTTGGGGACACCGGGGGGGATTGGGGACATCGGGGACATCGGTGTACCATGGACAGTGGGGACATTGGGGACAGGACATTTGGGGACAGGGGACATTGGGGTGGCAGGGGTTATTGGGGTACAGGGGACACTGGGGACACTCTGGGGACAGTGGGGACACCGGGGGGATTGGGGTACAGGGGACATTGGGGACATCGGGGACACCTGGGGGGATTGGGGGCATTGGGGTCACAGAGGTCACAGAAGTTATTGGGGTGAAGGGGACCTTGGGGACACTTGGGGGGGATTTGGGGACATGGGGGTGGCAGGGGTTATTGGGGACACTCTGGGGACATTGGGGACCCCGGGGGGGGTCGGTGACATTTGGGGGGGGGTCGATGACATTTGGGGGGGGTCGGTGACATTTGGGGAGGGGTCGGTGACACATTGGGGGGGTCGGTGACATCGGGGAGGGGTCGATGACATTTGGGGGGGGGTCGGTGACATTTGGGGGGGGTCGGTGACCCCGCGGACCCCCCCGGTGACAAACCCCCCCCTCCCCCCCCAGGTGCTGCCGCGGCCCCGCAGCGTCGGGGGGGCCCCGCCGGGGGCGGGGGGCTGGCGCGAGACCCTCCGAGCCTGGTGGGGGTCCCGGCGGCCCCGCCCCGCCCCCCCCGGGCCCCCGCCCTGAGCCCCCCCCAAAAAACTCATTTGGGGCGGGGGGCCCTGAAATGCTGCAGGGAAGGGGGGGGGGCAATAAAAATGTGGGGTTTTTGTAGAAAATTTGAGTTTTTTTGGGGTTTTTTTGGGGGGGGTTGAATCAAGGGACCCCCCCCCCCCGGGTTAATGGGAGCGACCCCCAAAATTGGGGAGGGGGGCTGGAATGAGACCCCCCCCCCAAAAAACAAAGGAAAGAAGGAGGAAAAGGAGGAGGAACCCGCCTGAAAGAAAATCCTCCAAAATTAAAGAAAATCCTTTAAAATGACAGAAAATCCTCCAAAATCCACGGGAGGTGCCCCCAAATTAAACCTGAACACCCCCAAAATGAGGGAGGGGGGGTCCCAAAAAAGGCCCCCAGACCGAAAGAGGGGGAGCCCCCAAAATGGGGGGGTCGGGATGAATTTGGGCGCCCCCTCCCCAAATCCTGGGGTGTGCCCCAAAACCCCCCCAAAATCCCCCAAAATTCCCCCCACACACCCAGGGCGGTCCCAGCACCCCCGAGGCCTCCCAAACCCCCCAAATTCTCCCAAAATCCCCCAAACCCCCCAAATTCCCCCAAATCCTCTCCCAGGTGCACCAAACCCCCCAAATTCCCCCAAATTCCCCCAAATTCCCCGGCCCACTTTGGCCTCCTCGTCCTGCGCGGCCGCCGGGCGCCCGAAACTCAGAGCGGAGCGGGCAGGGTCCTGTCCGGGGACCCCGAAACGGCCCGAAATGAGCCCAAAACGGCCCGAAATGAGCCCAAAATAGCCCGAAATGAGCCCAAAATGAGCCCAAAATAGCCCGAAATGAGCCCAAAATGAGCCCAAAATAGCCCGAAATGAGCCCAAAATAGCCCGAAATGAGCCCAAAATGAGCCCAAAATAGCCCGAAATGAGCCCAAAATAGCCCGAAATGAGCCCAAAATAGCCCGAAATGAGCCCAAAATAGCCCGAAATGAGCACAAAATGAGCCCAAAACGGCCCGAAATGAGCCCAAAATGGGCCCAAAACAGCCCAAGACCTCCCGGCGGCTCCGGGACGGGACCGGAACCGAACCCGGGACCGGCTCCGGGCGCGGCGCCGCCGTCGCTGCAGGCGGGGGCGTGGCCATTAACGAGGTAATTAACGGGGGGCGGGGCCATTAACGAGGTAATTAACGGGGGCGGGGCCATTAACCAGGTAATTAACGGGGGCGGGGCCATTAACCAGGTAATTAACGGGGGGCGTGGCCATTAACCAGGTAATTAACGGGGGCGGGGCCATTAACGAGGTAATTAACGGGGGCATGGCCATTAACCAGGTAATTAACGGGGGGCGTGGCCAGTAACCAGGTAATTAACGGGGGCGTGGCCATTAACCAGGTAATTAACAGAGGCGTGGCCATTAACCAGGTAATCAATGGGGGCGTGTCCATTAACCAGGTAATTAACGGGGGCGTGGCCATTAACCAGGTAATTAACGGGGGCGTGGCCATTAACCAGGTAATTAACGGGGGCGGGGCCATTAACCAGGTAATTAACGGGGGCGGGGCCATTAACCAGGTAATTAACGGGGGCGTGGCCTGACCGGGTGTGTCCGACCGGGGCGGTCCCGCCGACCGGGAAAGGGGCGTGTCCCGGTGGGCGGGGATATGCAGATTAGAGTGGCCATGGGCGTGTCCGGTGGGCGGGGCCCGTGTCCCGGTGGGCGTGTCCCGTCCCGGTGGGCGTGTCCCGTGTCCCGGTGGGCGTGTCCCGTTCCCGGTGGGCGTGTCCCGTGTCCCGGTGGGCGGGCCCGTTCCGGTGGGCGTGTCCCGTGTCCCGGTGGGCGTGGCCGTGTCCCGGTGGGCGTGTCCCGTGTCCGGTGGGCGTGTCCCGTGTCCCGGTGGGCGGGGCCGTGTCCCGGTGGGCGGGCCCGTCCCGGTGGCCGTGTCCCGGTGGGCGTGTCCCGTGTCCCGGTGGGCGTGTCCGTCCCGGTGGGCGTGTCCCGTCCCGGTGGGCGTGTCCCGTGTCCCGGTGGGCGGGGCCCGCGGACACAAAGGCGCCCCCGCGGCGGCTCCGGTGGCGGCGCGCGCACCGGGCGGGGGCGTGGCCGCCCCGGCGGGGGCGTGGCCGCTTCCGCTCGGCGCTCCCGGGATGGCGGCGCCGCGCGGCGGCCCCGGGCCCCCCCCGGCCGCCCCCGGCCCGGCCGGGCCCCGCGTCTGCTTCGCGCCCGCGGCGGCGGCGGCGGCGGAGGGCGCGGGGCGGGGCCGCGGGCGGGTCACGGTGCGCTACGACCGCCGCGAGCTCCGCAAGCGGCTCCACCTCGAGGAGTGGATCCTGCGGCAGCTCACGGCGCTCTACGACTGCCCGGTACCGGCGGCGGGGCGAGCGGAGGGACCGGCACCGGGGAGGGACCGGGGACAGCGGGGAGAGGGGAGGGACCGGCACCGGGGAGGGACCGGCACCGGGGAGGGACCGGCACCGGGGAGGGACCGGGACCGGGGAGGGACCGGGGACAGCGGGGAGAGGGGAGGGACCGGCACCGGGGAGGGACCGGGGACACGGGAGGGACCGGCACCGGGGAGGGACCGGCACCGGGGAGGGACTGGGGACAGGGGAGGGACCGGGACCGGCACCGGGGAGGGACCGGCACCGAGAACACGGCGGGACCGGCTCCAGAACCGGCTCCAGGACCGGGGACACGCGGGGACACGGGGACAGGGGCGGCTCCGGGACCCCAAAATCATCCCCAAAATCACCCCCAAATCCATCCCAAAATCACTCACAAAATCACCCCAAAACTGTCCCAAAATCACCCGAAAAATCACCCCAAAACTATCCCAAAATCTTCCCAAAACTGTCCCAAAATCACCTCCAAATCCATCACAAAATCACCCCAAAATCACCTCAAAACTCTCCCCAAAACTGTCCCCAAAACAATCCCAAATCCATCCCAAAACCAGCCCCAAACCCACCCCAAAATCCCCAAATCCCCCCAAACTCCCCAAATCTCCCCAAACTCCCCAAATCCACCCCAAACTCCCCAAATCCCCCCAAAATCCCCCAATCCCCCCAAAATCCCCAAATCCCCCCAAACTCCCCAAATCCCCCCAAACTCCCCCAAATCCACCCCAAACTCCCCAAATCTCCCCAAACTCCCCAAATCCACCCCAAACTCCCCAAATCCCCCCAAAATCCCCCAAATCCCCCCAAACTCCCCAAATCCCCCCAAAATCCCCCAATCCCCCCAAAATCCCCAAATCCCCCCAAACTCCCCCAATCCCCCCAAACTCCCCCAAATCCCCCCAAAATCCCCCAATCCCCCCAAACTCCGGGGCAGGAGGAGGAGATCCCGGAGCTGGAGATCGACGTGGACGAGCTGCTGGACATGGAGAGCGACGGCGCGCGCAGCGCCCGCGTGCAGGTACGGCCCGAAAGCCCAAAATGGCCCAAAATGGCCCAAAATGGCCCAAAATGGCCCAAATCCGGTCCAAAATTGTCCAAAACGAGCCCAGAATCGCCCAAAACCAGCCCAGAATTGTCCAAAATCAGCCCAAAATCACCCAAAATCACCCCAAAATCACCCAAGAGCAGCCCAAAATTGTCCAAAACCAGCCCAAACCCGCCTAGAATGGTCCAAAACCTGCCCAAAATCGTCAAAAATCAGCCCAAAGCACCCCGAAACCATCTCCAAAGCACTGGGATCACCCCAAAACCACCCCAAAATCCTGTGAAACCACCCCAAACCGCCCGAACCCACGAAAAATACCCCCAAAGTCACCCCAAAGATCGCTGCAAATCAACCCAAAAACAACGCCAAAAATCACCACGAGTCCCTGGCAAGGTCCGCCCCCAAACCATCCCAAAATCGCCCCAAATCACCCCAAAATCGCCTCCAAATTAACCCCAAAATCCCTTAAAATCCCTTGGGCTCCCTCCCAGGAGCACCCCCAAAAATCCTCCCCAAAATCTGCCCAAACCCCCCAAAAATCCCCCAAAAATCCCCCAAAATCCGGGTGTGGCTGGGGGGGGGGGGTTGAGGGACCCCCCCCAAATTTTGGGGACCCCAAATCCTGACCCCCCTCCCCCCCAGGAGATCCTCGTGGACTGTTACAAACCCACCGAGGTGAGCCTGGCTTGGGGGGATTTGGGCATTTTTGGGGGGTTTTGGGGCTTTTTGGGGACTTTGGGGCATTTTGGGGGGTTTCAGGGGTTCTGGGGACTTTGGGGGAATTTTTAGGGGAGATTTGGGGGGGAGTTTTGGGAGAGATCCCCCAAAAATATGGGGGGAAATTCAGGGATTTTTGGGAAGGAATTTGGGAAAGTTTTGGGGGGATCTTGAGGAGGTTTTGGGAAGGAATTTTGGGGATTTTTGGGAGGGATTTTTGGGAAGGTTTTGGGGGAAATATCAGGGATTTTGGGAGGGAATTTGGAGAGGTTTCGTGGAGATTTTGGGAAGGAATTTGGGGAGGTTTTGGGGGGAATTTTGGGAGGGAATTTGGGGGGATTTTTGTGAAATTTTGGGGGGAATTTTGGGAGGGGTCTTCAGGAAATTGGGATTTTGGGGGGTGCATTCCCCCTGAATTTGGGGCGACTTTTGATTTTTGGGGGATTTTGGGCTGGGGAATTTGGGGATCCCCGAAGGATTTTGGGGTCCCCCTGACCCCCCTTTCCCCCCCAGACGTTCGTGGGGGATCTCCTGGAGAAGATTCGGGGGATGCAGAAACTCAACACCCCCCAGAAGAAATGACCCCAAAATCCGGGGGAATCCCCCAAAATCCGGGGGAACCCCCAAACCTCGGGGGGGACCCCCCAGTCTCACCCCCCGCCCCAATTTCGGGGGACTCCTCCATTTTTGGGGTCCCCCCCTGCAGCGATAATCACTCCCCCCCTCCCCCACTGGTTTTGGGGGGTCCTGGGAGGGATTTGGGGGGAATTTGGGGGTTTTGGGGGGTTTTTTTAGGTTTTTTTTAAATTTTGGGGTGGGGGGTTTGGGGTTGTTTTTATATGGGTTTAATAAAAGCAGCTTTGACATTTTCGGGGCTGGCCCCGTTTTGGTCCTTTCCCACCCCAAAAAAACCCCAAAAAAACCTTCGGCTTAACCCTTTATTGACCCCCAAAACTCGGGGGTTCCCCCACAAAAAGTCCCGAAGAAAACCGAGGGGGGGACCCCAAAATCCCGGGTTTGAAGGGGGGAGGGTTTGGGGGAAATTTGGGGGAAATTCGGGGGGTTTTGGGGTCCCCCTAAAGCTCCGGGCGCCGCTCGATCTTCAGCAGCTCCACCTCGAAAATCAGCACGGCCCCCCCTAAAAACGGGGGGTCAGCACCCCAAAATCCCCAAAAATCCCCCCGATATTACCCCAAAAATCACCCCAAATCCCTCCCAAAATCACCCTGAAATCACCCTCAAAATCCCCCCAAAAATCATCCCAAAGTCCCCCCAAAATCACCCTGAAATGACCCCAAAATCACCCCGATATTACCCGAAAAATCACCACAAAATCACCCCAAAACCACCCAAAACATCATCCCGAAATCCCCAAAAAAATCACCCTGAAATTATCCCAAAAATCTCCCCAAATCCCTCCCGAACCCCAAAATCCCCAACTTTCACCCCAAAATCCCCCTGGGGGGGGCAGGGCTCACCTGGGATTTTTGGGGGGGCCCCTCGGTCGCCGTAACCTGGGGGGGATGGGCAGGGTCAGGGGGGTCTTTTGGGGTTCTCCCCCAAATTTTGGGGTTTTCCCCCAATTTTTGGGGGTTTTCCGCCATTTTTGGGTCCCTTTTCTTGGTTTTTTTTCCCCTTTCCCCCAGTTTTTGGGATCCTCCATTTTTGGGACGTTCCCCCCCCATTTTTAGGGTCCCATTCCCCCATTTTTGGGTTTTTTTGGGTTTTTTTTCCCCTTTCCCCCAGTTTTTGGGTCTCCCTTCTCCCAGGTTTTTGGGATTTCCCCCCCCCCACCCCAATTTTGGGGGTTTTTTCCCCGTTTTGGGGTCGGTTTCGGGGTCTCACCCAGCTCCGGGGGGATCACGAGCTTCCTCTTCTCCCCCTCGCACATCCTGCGGGCCAAAATCCCGGGAATTTCACCCAAAATCCCGGGAATTCTCCCCAAAATCCTGGAATCCCAAAACTCTGGGAATTCCCCCAAAATCCTGGGAATTCTCTCCAAAATTCCGGGAATTCCCCCCAGAATCCCGGGAATTTCCCCCTCCCCCATTCATGAGGGTCCCAGTGCCCCTCCCAGTGCTCCCAGTTCAGTGTCAGTGCAGGTCAGGGGTCACTCGGGGTCAGGGGTCACTCGGGGGTCACTCGGGGGTCACTCAGGGTCACTCAGGGGTCACTCGGGGTCAGGGGTCAGAGGTCACTCACCCCAGCAGCCCCTGGTCCCAGCCCTTGATGAGCTGGGCAGTGCCAGTCTGGGGGTCAGTGCAGGTCAGGGGTCACTCAGGGTCACTCAGGGGTCACTCGGGGTCAGGGGTCAGAGGTCACTCACCCCAGCAGCCCCTGGTCCCAGCCCTTGATGACCTGCCCGGTGCCCAGCGAGAACACGAACGGCTGCTCCCGCCCGCGGCTGCTGTCGAAGGGGGTCCCGTCCTCCAGCGTGCCCTGCCGGTACAAACCAGTATGGACCAGTATGGACTGGCACGGACCGGTGTGAACCAGTATAAACCAGTAGGGACCGGTATGGACCAGTGTGAACCAGTATAAACCAGTATGGACCGGTACGGACCGGTATAAACCAGTATAAACTAGTATAACCAGTATAACCAGTACCGAGTAGTGCAGGGTGAGCACGTCTCCCCGCCGCGATCTCTCCCCGCAGCGCTCCCAGTCTAACCAGTATAACCAGTATAACCAGTACCGAGTAGTGCAGGGTGAGCACGTCTCCCCGCTCCCAGTCTAACCAGTATAAACCAGTATCACCAGTATAACCAGTACCGAGTAGTGCAGGGTGAGCACGTCTCCCCGCTCCCAGTCTAACCAGTATAACCAGTATAACCAGTATAACCAGTACCGAGTAGTGCAGGGTGAGCACGTCTCCCCGCTCCCAGTCTAACCAGTGTAACCAGTATAACCAGTATCACCAGTACCGAGTAGTGCAGGGTGAGCACGTCTCCCCGCTCCCAGTCTAACCAGTATAAACCAGTATAAACCAGTATAACCAGTACCGAGTAGTGCAGGGTGAGCACGTCTCCCCGCTCCCAGTCTAACCAGTATAAACCAGTATAAACCAGTATAACCAGTACCGAGTAGTGCAGGGTGAGCACGTCTCCCCGCCGCGATCTCTCCCCGCAGCGCTCCCAGTGTAACCAGTATAACCAGTATAACCAGTACCGAGTAGTGCAGGGTGAGCACGTCTCCCCGCCGCGATCTCTCCCCGCAGCGCTCCCAGTGTAACCAGTATAACCAGTATAACCATACCGAGTAGTGCAGGGTGAGCACGTCTCCCCGCTCCCAGTCTAACCAGTATAACCAGTACCGAGTAGTGCAGGGTGAGCACGTCTCCCCGCTCCCAGTGTAACCAGTATAACCAGTATAACCATACCGAGTAGTGCAGGGTGAGCACGTCTCCCCGCTCCCAGTCTAACCAGTATAAACCAGTATAACCAGTATAACCAGTACCGAGTAGTGCAGGGTGAGCACGTCTCCCCGCTCCCAGTATAACCAGTATAACCAGTACCGAGTAGTGCAGGGTGAGCACGTCTCCCCGCCGCGATCTCTCCCCGCAGCGCTCCGGCCGCCGCCTCACCCCGATCTGGACCTTGCGGGGCTCCCCCGCCTGGGGGCGCTCGGGGGGCAGCGCCAGCGCCAGCGCCAGCAGCAGCCACTGCGGGCACAATTAGCGGCAATTAGCGGCAATTAGCGGCAACGCATGGAATTTACTGTCCTTTACTGTCCTTTACTGTCGTTTACTGTCGTTTACTGTCGTTTGTTGTCGTTTACTGTCGTTTATTGTCGTTTACTGTCGTTTATTGTCGTTTACTGTCGTTTATTGTCGTTCATTGTCACCCCGAGAGTCCCCGGCAGTGCCCGCAGCAGCCACTGGGGGGCGACAGAGAGAACGTCATTTACCGTCATTGTCATTTAATGTCAATTATTGCCATTTACTGTCAATTATTGCCGTTTATTGTCACTATAGTGCTATTTATTGCCACTTATTGTAATTTAATGTCATTTATTGTAATTTATTGTCATTTAATGTCACTTATTGTCACTATGGCGCCATTTATTGTCATTTATTATCATTTATTGTCATTTAATGTCATTTATTTTCATTTATTGCCATTTATTTTTATTTATTGCCATTTATTGTCATTTAATGTCATTCATTGTCACCCTGAGTGTCCCTGACAGCGCCAGCGCCAGCCGCAGCCACTGCGGGCACAATTAACATTAATTAATGGCAATTACGAGCAATTAATATAATTAATTGTCATTTATTGCCACTTATTTATTGTCATGTATTGTCGCTTTACAGTCATTTATCGCCATTTTCATGTTACCTGCGGTCCCTTTCGGTCCCTTTCGGTCCCTTTCGGTCCCTTTCGGTCACTTTTGGTCCCTTTCGGTCCCTTTCGGTCCCTTTCGGTCCCTTTCGGTCACTTTTGGTCCCTTTCGGTCCCTTTTGGTCCCTTTTGGTCACTTTTTGTCTCTTTTTTTGTCACTTTTTGTCCCCCCCGGCCCCCCCACTAGGGGGCGCTGTCACCGGGCGCGCCCGTGACGTCACCGCCGCCGCGCCGATGACGTCACGGAACCCCAAAAACGGCCCCGCCCCCGGGACCCCCAAAACCGCCCCTCCCCCCCCAAATCCCTCCCCGGGACCCCCAAATCCGCCCCGGGACCCCACAAAATCCGCCCCTCCCCCCCCAAATCCCCCCCCGGGACCCCCAAATCCGCCCCGGGACCCCCAAATCCCCCCCCGGGACCCCCAAATCCGCCTCGGGACCCCCAAATCCGCCCCTCCCCCCGCAAAATCCGCCCCGGGACCCCCAAATCCGCCCCTCCCCCCCCAAATCCGCCCCGGGACCCCCAAATCCGCCCCGGGACCCCCAAAATCCGCCCCTCCCCCCCCAAATCCCCCCCGGGACCCCCAAATCCGCCCCGGGACCCCCAAATCCGCCCCTCCCCCCCCAAATCCGCCTCGGGACCCCCCAAATCCGCCCCTCCCCCCCCAAAATCCGCCCCGGGACCCCCAAATCCGCCCCTCCCCCCCCAAAATCCGCCCCGGGACCCCCAAAATCCGCCCCGGGACCCCCAAATCCGCCCCTCCCCCCCCAAAATCCGCCCCGGGACCCCCAAATCCGCCCCTCCCCCCCCAAAATCCGCCCCGGGACCCCCAAAATCCGCCCCGGGACCCCCAAAATCCGCCCCTCCCCCCCCCCCGGCACCTCCGCCGCCATCGCGGCGCCCTCGGGATCACGTGACCGCCGCCGCGCCGCGCTCCGTGCCCTGATTGGCCGCCGGGCGGTCACGTGGCGCCCCCGGAAGCGGAAGCGGCGGCGATGGCGGCGCGGCGCGCGGTCGCCATGGTAACGGCGGGGCCGGGGGCGCTCCTTAATGAGTTCATTAAGCCCCGGCTCGCCGCTAATTAGCGCCGCCCCGCGCCTGGTCCGCATGGAGAGCCCCCCCCGGGCTGCGGGGCTCGGGACGGCGTTAATTGGCGTTAATTAGTGCTGAGGGGGAAATTAGCCGTGTTAGGGGGTAATTAACGCTAATTAGCGCGGCGCGGTGCGGCCGCAGCTGCCGGACATCAGCCGGCGCTAAATAAGTGGTCAATGCTTTGCTAACTCATGATCAGCGGTAATTAAGGGCCTAATTAACGATGATTATTAATTAATTAACGTTAATTAACAGGTGGTTTGTCGGTAATTAATCACCGATAATTCCCCGTGTGATTAGCAGGAGTTCGTGGCGTTATTAATAATCATTAGGGGCTTAGGGGTTGTTAATAGCCTAAACAAAGGCAATTAATATGTTAATTAGCAATAATTAAGAACCTTGCGGGTGGGAGTTGTTGAGTTAATTACTGAGTTAATTGTTGAGGTAATTAGTGTCCTGATTAACGGTAATTAACGCCTGTTGCTCACACAACAACAATTGTGGGGTCTTGCAGTTAATTTGTGGCTAATTAAGGGTTAATGTATGGCTAACGAAGGGTTAATGAAAGGTTAATTAAGCGTTAATTGCTAATTAAGGTGTTAATTGCAGGGGCTCTGGGCCGCCCCTCCGCCCTGGAGGGGCCTCGGCAGCAGGTGAGACCAAAACGACCCAAAATGGCCCAAAATGGCCCAAAATTGGCCCAAATCGATCGAAACGTCCCCAAAATGTCCCCAAATACCCAAAACTTCCCCCAAAAACCCTCCAAAATGTCCTAAAAATGCCCCAAATGTGCCAAAATTCCCCTAAAATCCCCAAATGTCCCAAAACTCCCCTAAAATCCCCCAAATTGCCCCAATAATGCTCCAGAATTCCCACAAAATTCCTGAAACTGCCCGAAAATCCCCCAAAGAAACCCCAAAATGTCCCAAACTGCCCCAAAACATCCCAAAAATCCTGAACATCCCCAAAAAACCCCCAAATGCCCCAAAATCCCCCCGAAATGCCCCAAACTGCCCCAAATATTGAAAAACTGCCCCCAAAACGCTCCAATATCCTCCAATCTGGCCCCAAAAATGCCCCCCCAAAAAACCCACAAAATATCCCGAAAAGGGCCCAGAATGTCCCAAAATCCCCCAAAAAAGCCCCAAAATCCCCGAAAATGCCCGAAAACGCCCAAAGTGCCCCAAATCCCCCAGGCCCGGCCCCCCCGACCCCCACTCGGTGCTGGGGGTCCGGCCCGGGGCCTCCCCCCGAGAGATCCGGGCGGCGTTCCTGCAGCGCTGCAAGGAGGTGGGACTGGGACGGACTGGGATATACTGGGAGGGACTGGGACGGACTGGGAGGGACTGGGAATGGGACTGGGATATACTGGGAGGGACTGGGGGGGACTGGGAATGGGACTGGGATATACTGGGAGGGACTGGGGGGGACTGGGAATGGGACTGGAACGGACTGGGAGGGACTGGGATGGACTGGGAATGGGACTGGGGGGGACTGGGAATGGGACTGGGATATACTGGGAGGGACTGGGACGGACTGGGATGGACTGGGAATGGGACTGGAACGGACTGGGATATACTGGGAGGGACTGGGACGGACTGGGATGGACTGGGAGGGACTGGGGGGGACTGGGAATGGGATTGGGGGGGACTGGGAGAGACTGGGAGGGACTGGGAATGGGACTGGGATATACTGGGAGGGACTGGGATATACTGGGAGGGACTGGGACGGACTGGGATGGACTGGGAGGGACTGGGGGGGACTGGGAGAGACTGGGAGGGACTGGGAATGGGACTGGGATATACTGGGATGGACTGGGACGGACTGGGATGGACTGGGAGGGACTGGGAATGGGACTGGGATATACTGGGAGGGACTGGGGGGGACTGGGAATGGGACTGGGGGGGACTGGGAGAGACTGGGAGGGACTGGGAATGGGATTGGGGGGGACTGGGAGAGACTGGGAATGGGACTGGGGGGAACTGGGATGGACTGGGGGGAACTGGGATGAACTGGGATGGACTGGGGGGAATGGGGGGAACTGGGATGAACTGGGACGAACCGGGGGGAACCGGGAGCCCCTGGGACCCTACCAAGTGTCCCGGGGGGGGTCTCGGTTTTGGGGACCCCTCCCCAGCCCTGCCCCCCCAGGTTCACCCCGACGGGGACCCCTCGGACCCCTCCCGCCACGGCCGCTTCCTGCGCCTGGCCGAGGCCTACGCGGCCCTGAGGGACCCCCGGGGCGCCCCCGGGACCCCCCCCGGGCCCGGGACCCCCCCCAGGTAACGGGGCTGGGGGCGAGGGGGGGCCTGGGGGGATTTGGGAGGGGTCTCAGAGGGACTGGAGGGGTTTGGGGGGGGTCCCTGAGGGACTGGGGGGGTCCCTGGGAGTACTGGGAGGGTCCTTGAGGGTCCTGGGGAGTTCTGGGGGATCCTGGGGGTGGGTCCTGGGTGGGTCCCTGAGGGTCCTGGAGGGTCCCTGAGGGTCCTGGGGGGTCCTGGAGGGTCCTGGGGGGGGTCTTGGGGGGATTATGGGGAGGCCTAAGTGGTCCCTGGGAGTTGGGGGGAGGTCCCAGGGGGTCCCTGAGTGTTGGGGGTGGTCCTGGGGGGGTTCCTGGGGGGGTCCTGGGGGTGGTCCTGGGTGGGTGCCAGGGGTCCCTGAGGGTCCTGGAGGGTCCCTGGGGGGTCCTAGGGGGATTCCTGGTGGTTCTGGGGGTGATCTTGGGGGGGGATCCTGGGGGTCCCTGGAGGTCCTGGGGGGGATCCTGGGGGAGTCCCGGCGGTCCCGGGGGGGTTTCTAGGGGGGTCCTGGGGGTCTATGGTGGTTCTGGAGGGGTCCCTGGAGGTCCTGGGGGGGATCCTGGGGGAGTCCCGGCGGTCCCGGGGGGGTTTCTAGGGGGGTCCCAGGGGTCTATGGTGGTTCTGGTCCCTGGGGGTTCTGGGGGGTCCTGGGGGTGGGTCCTGGGTGGGTCCCAGGGGTCCCTGAGGGTCCTAGGGGGATTCCTGGTGGTTCTGGGGGATCCTGGGGGAGTCCCGGGGGTCCCGGGGGGGTTTCAAGGGGGGTCCCGAGGGTCCCTGGCGGTTGGGGGTCCCGGGGGTCCCAGCGGTGCCGCGTCCCCAGCGGGGCCAGCCCCGGCTGGGAGCAGAACCGGCGGCACTGGGAGGAGAACCGGCGGTACTGGGAGGAGAACCGGCGGCACTGGGAGGAGAACCGGCGGTACTGGGAGCAGTTCCGAGCCCCCCGGGACCCCCCCCGAGCCCCCCACCGCCGCCTCCTGGGGCTGCTCCTGCTGCTGATGGCCCTGGGGGGGCTGGCCCACGCGCTGGCCTACAGGTGGGACCCCGAAATGGGGCTGGGGGCTCGGGAACGGGGCTGGGAACCCCAAAAATGGGGCTGGGGGCTCGGAAATGGGGCTGGGGGCTGAGGAACAGGGCTGGGGGCTGTGAAAATGGGGCTGGGAACCCCAAAAATGGGGCTGGGGGCTCGGAAATGGGGCTGGGGGCTGAGGAATGGGGCTGGGGGCTGAGGAACGGGGCTGGGGGCTCAGAAATGGGGCTGGGGGATGTGAAAATGGGGCTGGGGGCTTGGGAACGGGGCTGGGGGCTCCAAAATTGGGGCAGGGGGCTCGGAAATGGGGCTGGGGGCTTGGGAACGGGGCTGGGGGCTCCAAAATTGGGGCAGGGGGCTCGGAAATGGGGCTGGAGATCCCAAAATTGGATCCTAAAATGGGTCTGGGATTGGGGCGATGCCCCTGGATTTGGGGTGAATTCGGGGTGGATTTGGGTGAGTTTGGGGCAGTTTTGGGTGGGTTTGGGGCAGTTTGGGGTGATTTTGGGATGGTTTGAGGTGATTTTGGGGTGGTTTTGGGTGATTTTGGGGCGGGTTTGGGTGATTTTGGGGTGGTTTTGGGTGATTTTGGGGCGGGTTTGGGTGATTTTGGGGCGGTTTGGGGTGATTTTGGGGCGGTTTTGGGGCGGTTTGGGGTGATTTTGGGTGATTTTGGGGCGGTTTGGGGTGATTTTGGGATGGTTTGAGGTGATTTTGGGGTGGTTTTGGGTGATTTTGGGGTGGTTTGGGGTGATTTTAGGTGATTTTGGGGCGGGTTTGAGTGATTTTGGGGCGGTTTGAGGTCATTTTGGGATGGTTTTGGGTGATTTTGGGGCAGTTGGGGGTGATTTTGGGGCGGTTTTGGGCGGTTTGGGGCGGTTTTGGGCGGTTTGGGGCGGTTTGGGGTGATTTTGGTGATTTTGGGTGATTTTGGGTGATTTTGGGCTGGTTTTGCCCCCCAGGTACGTGGCCGGGGCTCACGCCGCCTTCCTGGACGAGCGGGACCGGGAGCTGCGCGCGGCCTACGAGAGAGCCCGGAGCCGGTGGGGGTCGGGATTGGGGGTCCGGGGGGGTTTGGGGGTCCCGGGGGGTCCCGGGGGGTCCCGGGGGGGGTTTGGGGGTCCGGGGGCCTGGGGGCTTTACAGGGATTTTGCGGGGGCTCAGTTGGGGGCTAAAGGGGGTTGGGGGGGTCCCGGGGGGTCTGAGGGGTCCTTCGGGGTCTGGGGGGGTTCGGGGACATTTGGGGGTCGCTGGGGAGGGGGAGGGGGTGAGGAGGGGTCGTGGGGGGGGGGGTCTCCGTCCCCTCCCCCCCGTGACCTCTGACCCCTGACCCGCAGGGCGGGGTCGCACGAGGAGCTGGTGAGGCGGCTGCGGGAGAGGGGGAGGGGCCGGGGAGGGGGAGGGGAGGGGTCCTGACCCTCCCCCCCACCCCCCCCACCTCCGGCCCCTCCCCCCCCGCGCTCGGCCGGGAGCCCCGAGGTGAGGCTGGGGTGGGGGAGGGGCGGGGATCCCCCCCGGGTGGGGGAGGGGCGGGGATCCCCCGGTGGGGGAGGGGCGGGGATCCCCCGGGTTCCCCAAGCCCCGCCCACCCGCCCTGAGGCCACGCCCCCTCCCCGCAGGAGTTTTCGCGCCCATTTTTGGCCCCGCCCCTTCCCCCTCACGCTCGTTCCCGCCCCCTTTTCGGCCACGCCCCCTTCGCGCCGCTATTGGCTCCCCGCGGCCCCGCCCCTCGCTCCCGCGCCTCCCATTGGCTGCGCGGCGCCCTTCGTCCCACGTGACCGGCGGTCCCTGGCGGCGCCGCCATGTCGCGGGCGGCGCGCTCGGTGCGGGCGGCGGCCGCGGCCAGGCCGGGCCCGGCGGCGGCGCCGCGGCCGGTGCGGATCATCATCCCGGCGGGCGGGGCCGCCCCGGGGCCGCCGCTGGGGCCGCTGCTGGGGCAGGTGCGGGGGGCCCGGGCGGGTTCGGGGCCGTCCCGGTGCCCCCGCGGCCCGGGCCGACCCGTCCCCCCCGCTGCTTCCCCAGCGCGGCGTCCCCATCGCCGCCTTCTGCAAAGACTTCAACGAGCGCACCCGGGACGTCAAGGCCGGGGTCCCGCTGCGGGTCCGGCTGCTCGTGCATGTGAGTGGGGGGGACACCGGGACCCCCGTGACCCCCGGTGACCCCCGTGACCCCCGATCCCCCCGATCCCCCCAGCCTGACCGGAGCTACTCGCTGAGCATCGGGACCCCCCCCACCTCCTACTTCCTCAAGGCCGTGGCCGGAGTGGAGAAAGGATCGGCCAGACCCGGTCAGGGGCGCTTCGGGGCTCCTGGGGGGAATTGGGGGTCCTGGGGGGGAATTGGGGGCTCCGGGGGGGAATTTGGGGTCCTGGGGGGAATTTGGGGCTCCGGGGGGGGAATTGGTGTTCCTGGGGGGGATTTTGGGGCTCCTGGAAGGGTTTCAGGGTTCCTGAAGGGGATTTTGGGGTTCCTGGGGGGGATCCTGAGAGAGAACTTGGGATCCTCAGTGAGAATTTGGGGTGCTGGGGGGGAATTTGGGCATCCTGGGGGGGCTGGAGGAGTCCTGAGGGGGAATTGGGGATCATGGAGGGGAATTGGGGGGTCCTGGGGGGGTTTTGGGGGTTCCTGGGGGATTTGGGGTTCCTGGGGGTGATTTTAGCAGGGATTTTGGGGTTCCTGGGGGGATTTGGGGGTTCCTGGGGGGATTTTGGGGGTTCCTGGGGGGATTTGGGGGGTTCCTGGGGGGATTTTGGGGTTCCTGAGGAGGATTTTGGGGGTTCCTGGGGGGATTTTGGGGGTTCCTGGGGGGATTTTGGGGTTCCTGGGGGGATTTTGGGGTTCCTGGGGGGATTTGGGGGTTCCTGAGGAGGATTTGGGGGTTCCTGGGGGGATTTTGGGGTTCCTGGGGGGATTTGGGGTTCCTGGGGGGATTTGGGGGTTCCTGAGGAGGATTTTGGGGTTCCTGGGGGGATTTGGGGGTTCCTGGGGGGATTTTGGGGGTTCCTGAGGAGGATTTTGGGGGTTTCTGGGGGGATTTTGGGGTTCCTGCCCCTCACAGCCCACCCCAGGCCACGAGCCGGCCGGGCTGCTGTCGCTGGCGCAGCTCTTCGAGGTGGCCGTGGCCAAGCAGAGGGACCCGGCGCTGGCCGCCCGCGGGACGCCGCTGCCCGCCCTGCTGCGCTCGCTGCTGGGCTCGGCCCGCAGCCTCGGCCTGCGCGTGGTGCCCAGGTGGGACACGGGCTGGGACCCCCAAACTGACCCAGAACAGCCTGGGACCCCCGAAAACTGACCCCGAACAGCCTGGGACCCCCAAAACTGACCCAGAACAGCCTGGGACCTCCAAAAACTGACCCAGAACAGCCTGGGACCCCGAAAACTGACCCCAAACTGAGCCTGGGACCCCCGAAAACTGACCCAGAACAGCCTGGGACCCCCGAAAACTGACCCAGAACAGCCTGGGACCCCCAAAAACTGACCCAGAACAGCCTGGGACCCCAAAAACTGACCCCAAACTGAGCCTGGGACCCCAAAACTGACCCCAAACTGAGCCTGGGACCCCCAAAAACTGACCCGGAACAGCCTGGGACCCCCAAAAACTGACCCAGAACAGCCTGGGACCCCCAAAAACTGACCCAGAACAGCCTGGGACCCCCAAAAACTGACCTGAAACTGAGCCTGACAACCCCAAAAACTCACCCCAAAAACCAACCCTGAGACCTCCAAAAGCTGACCCCTGACCCCCGGGCTGACCCCGCAGGCCGTGGCCGAGGCCCAGCCTGACCCCTGACCCTTGACCTTTGCCCCCAGGCTGACCCCGCAGGCCGTGGCCGAGGCCCAGCCTGACCCCTGACCCTTGACCTCTGCCCCCAGGCTGACCCCGCAGGCCGTGGCCGAGGCCCAGCCTGACCCCTGACCCCTGACCCTTGACCTCTGCCCCCAGGCTGACCCCGCAGGCCGTGGCCGAGGCCCAGCGCCGCCGCCGGGAGCTGCAGGCGGCCGCGGCCGCCGCGGCCGGGCAGGAGGAGGACGAGGGGGGCGCCCGGAGGAAGTGACCCAAAAAACCCAAAAAAACCCAAAAACCCCCAAAATCCCCAATAAAGAGCTCCCCCCACAGCCCCGCCTGCCTGGAGTTTTTGGGGAGCGCCTCGGGCCTTCGTCATCGGCGTCCTCCCCTTCCTCATCCTCACCCCAATCCCTGCCCCATCCTCCTCCTTCATTCTCCATCTTCCTCATCCTCCTCATCCTCATCTTCCTCCTCACCTTCCTCATCCTCACCCCAGTCCCTGCCCCTTCCTCCCTCCTCATCCTCATCTTCCTCCTCCATCCTCATCCTCACCCCAGCTCCTGCCCCATCCTCCTCCATTCTCCATCTTCCTCATCCTCCTCATCCTCATCTTCCTCCTCACCTTCCTCATCCTCACCCCAATCCCTGCCCCATCCTCCTCCTCCATTCTCCATCTTCCTCATCCTCCTCCTCATCCTCCTTTATCCTCCCTCATCTTCCTCCTCCATCCTCATCCTCACCCCAGCTCCTGCCCCATCCTCCTCCATTCTCCATCTTCCTCATCCTCCTCCTCATCCTCCTTCATCCTCCCTCATCTTCCTCCTCCCCTTCCTCATCCTCACCCCAGTCCCTGCCCCTTCCTCCCTCCTCATCCTCCTTCATCTTCCTCCTCCATCCTCATCCTCACCCCAATCCCTGCCTCATCCTCCTTCATCATCCTCCTTCATTCTTCCACATCTTCCTCCTCATCCTCCTCCTTCCTCCCCTTTATCCTCCCTCATCTTCCTCCCTCATCCCCCCCTCCCTCCTCATCCTCCCCCCCCAAAAAAACGCCGCCGTTGCCATGGAAACGCCGCGGGGGGGGGCGCAGGGGGATCCCCGGGAATTCGGGGAGAAACTCGGGAATTTTGGGGTGGAGGGAGTCGGGAATTTTGGGGAGAAACTCGGGAATTCTGGTGGGGGGGGAGTCGGGAATTTTGGGGACAGATTCGGGAATTTCGGGGTGGATTCGGGAATTTGGGGGGGGGGGGAGCCGCGTATATTTTGGGGGGGCATTGGCGAATCTTGGGGAGAAACTGGGGAATTTCGGGGGGAGGAATCGGGAATTTTGGGAGGAAACTGGGGAATTTCGGGGCCGGATTCGGGAATTTCGGGAATTCCGGGGCCGGGGGGGTCCCGCCGCCCCCGGGGGGCTCGCGGATCGGGGGTGGGGGAGGGGTCCCGGCGCGGCCCCGCCCCCCGCGCTATTTTGGGCTCCCCGCGCTATTTTTGGCTCCGCGGCTTCGGCGCCCAAATTTGGCAGCGGCGGAGCGGGGGGGGAGGGGCGGGGGGCGGGGCCGGGGGCGCCCGCGGGGGGGGAGGGGCGGCGCCGGGGGTTCCCAGCGGCCCGGGGGGGGAGGGGCGGCTCCGGTCCGCCCCCCCCGCCTGTCCGGGGTCCCTCCGGCCGCGCCGACCCCCGGTGGTCACTCTGACCCCCACTGTGGTCACTTGGAGCTTCCTGTGGTCACTCTGAGCTGTCTGTGGTCACTCCAACACCCCGGTGGTCACTCGGAGCCGCCTGTGGTCACTCGGAGCCGCCTATGGTCACTCTGACCCCCCCGGTGGTCACTCCAACACCCCGGTGGTCACTCTGACCCCCCCGGTGGTCACTCTGAGCCCCGGTGGTCACTCTGATCCCCACTGTGGTCACTTGGAGCTTCCTGTGGTCACTCTGAGCTGTCTGTGGTCACTCCAACACCCCGGTGGTCACTCTGACCCCCCCTGTGGTCACTGTGAGCCTCCTGTGGTCACTCCAACACCCCGGTGGTCACTCTGACCCCCCCGGTGGTCACTCGGAGCCTCCTGTGGTCACTCCGAGCCCCCTCCGGCCGAGCTGACCCCTCTCCCTCCCCCCACTGAGCGACCCTCCCCACCTGGAGCCCCCCGAGTGCTGCTCCCTCCCCCCACAGCCCCATTGCCTGCTCCATCTCCCCACGGACCCTTCACTGGCTGCTCCATCTCCCCACGGACCCCTGCAGCTCCTCCATCTCCCCATTGATTCCTCCATCTCCCCACGGACCCTTCACTGGCTGCTCCATCTCCCCACGGACTCTTCCATCTCCCCATTGTCTCCTCCAGCTGCTCCATCTCCCCACCGACCCCTCATTGGCTCCTCCATCTCTCCCTCGACCCTCTCTCTCTCTCTCCCTCCATCCCTCGAGCTCCTCCATCTCCCCATTGACCCCTCATTGCCTGCTCCATCTCCCCACCGACCCCTCCAGCCACCTCCATCTCCTCCATCTCCCCACAGCCCCCATTGCCTCCTCCATCTCCCCATTGACCCCTCATTGCCTCCCCCATCTCCCCACAGCCCCCATCGACTCCTCCATCTCCCCACCGACCCCTCATCGCCTCCTCCATCTCCCCCATCTCCCCACAGCCCCCATTGCCTCCTCCATCTCCCCACCGACCCCTCATTGCCTCCTCCATCTCCCCATTGACCCCTCATTGCCTCCCCCATCTCCCCCATCTCCCCACCGACCCCTCATTGCCTCCTCCCTCTCCCCATTGACCCCTCATTGCCTCCCCCATCTCCCCCATCTCCCCACCGACCCCTCATTGCCTCCTCCATCTCCCCACAGCCCCCCATTGCCTCCCCCATTTCCCCATTGACTCCCCCATCTCCCCCATCTCCCCACAGCCCCCATCGCCTCCTCCATCTCCCCCCCGACCCCTCCCTCTCCCGCTGCCCCCCTTCCCCGCTCTCCCCCACCCTGGGCCTGCCCCTCCCCTGCCCTCCCCCGCCCCGCCCCTCTCCCCGCTCCATCTCCAATTTCGGTGCGATCCGCCGCCCCTCCCGCCGCTCGTGCGTCACCGTCAGCGCTGACGCGGCCCCGCGCCCCCCCGGGCCCGGTGTCCCCCCCGGCCGGGGGGCGGCCCGGGCCGGTGACGCGGCGCTGACGCGGGGCCGCGGGCGCATAAAGCGGCGGCCCCGGGCGGCGGCGCGGGCGGAGGATGCTCCGCTCCACCAAAGGCGCCTCCAAGGCGCGGCGGGACCAGATCAACGCGCAGATCCGCGCCCTGCGCGACCTCCTCCCGCTGCCCGACGGGGACCGGCCGCGCCTCTCCTACCTGCACGTCATGGCGCTCGCCTGCATCTACACCCGCAAGGGAGCCTGCCTGCGGCCAGGTGCGCGCCGGGACCGAGCGGGGACCGGGAGGGAGCGGGAGGGAGCGGGGAGCGAGCCGGGACCGAGCGGGGACCGGGAGGGAGCGGGAGGGAGCGGGGAGCGAGCGGGGACCGAGCCGGGAGCGAGCCGGGAGCGGGGACCGAGCGGGAACCGAGCGGGGACCGAGCGGGGACCGGGACGGAGCGGGGACCGAGCGGGGAACGAGCGGGAACCGAGCCGGGACCGGGGTTGGAGCGGGGACCGGGAGGGAGCGGGTACCGAGCGGGAACCGAGCAGGAGCGGGAACCGAGCGGGGACCGGGAGGGAGCGGGGAGCGAGCGGGGAGCGAGCGGGGACCGAGCCGGGACCGGGGACCGAGCGGGGACCGGGAGGGAGCGGGGACCGAGCGGGAACCGAGCAGGAGCGGGGACCGAGCGGGAACCGAGCAGGAGCGGGGACCGAGCGGGGACCGAGCAGGAGCGGGGACCGAGCGGGGACCGGGAGGGAGCGGGGACCGGGAGGGGACCAGGATGCAGCGGGGACCGGGAATGGAGTGGAGATGCAGCGGGGAACAGGAGCGAGGATGGAACCGGGATCGGGGATAGAGCGGGGATGGAGCGGGCGGGGATGGACCGGGGATGGAGCCGGGATCGGGACCGGGATGGCAGCGGGAACCGGGGACGGAGCGGGGACAGCACCGGGATGCAGCCGGGAACGGGACCGGGATGGCAGCGGGGCCCGGGATTGAGTAGAGAACGGCAACGGGATGGGACCCGCTCCAGGGATGGCACCGGGATGGGAGCGGAGACCGGGACAGGGACCGGGGACAGGGACCGGGACCGAGACAAGGACAGGGACAGGGACCGGGGCCGGGGCCGGTGCAGCACCGCGGAGAGCGGCCGGAGGTTCCCGTTCAGCACCGCGGAGAGCGGCGGGGACCGGGCGGGGCAGCGGGACAGGGACCGGGACGGGTGACAGGGACCGGGATCGGTGATAGGAACCGGGATTGGGGATCGGAACCGGGATCGTGACAGGGACCGGGATCGGTGATAGGAACCGGGATCGGGAACCGGGATCGGTGACAGGGACCGGGATCGGTGATAGGAAGCGGGATTGGGAACCGGGATCGGTGACAGGGACCGGGATCGGTGATAGGAACCGGGATCGGGAATCGGGACCGGGATCTGTGACAAGGACTGGGATCAGTGACAGGAACCGGGATCGGTGACAGGAACCGGGATTGGGGATCGGGACCGCGATCGGGGACAGGGACCGGGATTGGGGATCAGAACCGGGATTGGGAACTGGGATCGTGACAGGGACTGGGACCGGGAATCGGGACCGGGACCGGGAATCGGGACCGGGACCGGGAATCGGGACGCTTCGGGGCCGCAGGGGCAGCGCCGGAGCGCCGGGCGGGCGCTGACCGCTGTCCCCGCGTGTCCCCACGCCAGGCCCGAGCCGGGGGGCGCCCCTGGAGCTGCTGGGGGGGCCGGAGCTCGCCGACCTGGTGGCCTCGCTGCCCGGCTTCCTGCTGGCCGTGACCCGCGAGGGGAAGCTGGTGGGGGTCACCGACAACGTGGCGCAGCACCTGGGCCACTCCATGGTGAGCGCTGGGCCGGGCGGGGGTCCCGGGGGGCGCCGGGGGTCCCGGCGGTGCCGGGGGCTCACCCCGGCCTCCCTCCCTCCCTGCCCCCCCAGGTGGACCTGGTGGCACAAGGGGACAGCATCTACGACCTGCTGGACCCCGCCGACCACCCCCTGGTGCGGCACCAGCTGAGCCTGCCCGGGCCCCCCCAGGCAGGTGGGTGGGGGGCTGCGGGGTCTGGGGGGGTCCGGGGGGTCTGGGGGGTCTGGGGGCTCTGGGGGGGTCTGGGGGGGTCTGGGGGTTCAGGGGGGTCTGGAGGGGGTCTGGGGGAGCGGGGAGGGAAGGGACAGGACAGAGGGGTGGACAGTAGGACAGAGGGATGGACAGAGGGACAGAAGGGTGGACAGAGGGATGGACAGCAGCACAGAGGGGTGGACAGTAGGACAGAGGGATGGACACAGGGGTGGACAGCAGGACAGAGGGGTGGACAGAGGGACAGAGGGATGGACAGAGGGACAGAGGGATGTACAGAGGGACAGAAGGGTGGACAGAGGGGTGGACAGCAGCACAGAGGGATGGACAGAGGGGTGGACAGAGGGATGGACAGCAGCACAGAGGGGTGGACAGAGGGACAGAGGGGTGGACAGAGGGGTGGACAGAGGGACAGAGGGGTGGACAGAGGGGTGGACAGAGGGACAGAGGGGTGGACAGCAGCACAGAGGGATGGACAGAGGGGTGGACAGAGGGACAGAGGGGTGGACAGAGGGGTGGACAGAGGAGTGGACAGCAGCACAGAGGGGTGGACAGAGGGGTGGACAGCAGCACAGTGACCGCCGCCCCTCTCCCCCAGAGCGCCTCTTCCGCTGCCGCTTCACCACCTCGCGCGCCTCGCGCCGCCCCAGCGCCGGCCGCAAGCTGGTGCTGCTGCGGGGGCGCTTCCAGGAGCCCCCCGGGCCCCCCGGCGCCGCCCCCGCGCTCTTCGTGGCCTTCTGCGCCCCCCTGGACCCCCCGCCCTGGCCCTGCCCCGACTGCCTCCTGCTGCCGGCCTTCCAGAGCCGCCACGCCCGCGACCTGGCGCTGCTCGACGTCTCGGACAGGTGGGACGGGCGGGCCGGGGTCCCGAGCGCCCGGCTCGGGGGGACGCGCGAGTGACCCCGGCCCGGTGTCCGCAGTGTCCTGGTGCACCTGGGCTACGGCCGGGCCGAGCTGCTGGGCCGCTCCTGGTACCGCCTGCTGCACCCCGAGGACCTCGGCCACGTCGCCCGCCAGCACCTGCGCCTCGGTCAGTGCCCCGGGTGTCCCTGGTGTCCTCTGGGTGTCCTCTGGGTGTCCTGGGGTGTCCCTGGTGTCCTTGGGGTGTCCCCAGAGGGTCCTCTGGGTGTCTGCGGGGTGTCCTCGGGGTGTCCCTGGTGTCCCCGGGGTGTACCCGGGGTGTCCTCTGGGTGTCCCGGGGTGTCCCGGGTTGTCCCCAGGGTGTCCCTGTGCCCTCCTGGCCTGTCCCTGCCATTCCCAGTGTCCGTGACCCCTCCCTGTCCCCACTGACCCCTCCCTGTCCCCACTGACCCTTCCCTGTCCCCGCTGACCCCCCGTGTCCCCACTGACCCCCCGTGTCCCCACTGACCCTTCCCTGTCCCCGCTGACCGCTCCGTGTCCCCACTGACCCCCCGTGTCCCCACTGACCCTTCCCTGTCCCCACTGACCCTTCCCTGTCCCCACTGACCGCTCCGTGTCCCCACTGACCCCCCGTGTCCCCGCTGACCCCCCGTGTCCCCACTGACCCCCCGTGTCCCCACTGACCCCTCCATGTCCCCACTGACCCCTCCCTGTCCCCACTGACCCCTCCATGTCCCCACTGACCCCCCGTGTCCCCGCTGACCCCCCGTGTCCCCACTGACCCCCCGTGTCCCCACTGACCCCCCGTGTCCCCACTGACCCCTCCCTGTCCCCGCTGACCGCTCCCTGTCCCCACTGACCCCCCGTGTCCCCGCTGACCCCTCCGTGTCCCCGCTGACCCCTCCGTGTCCCCGCTGACCCCCCGTGTCCCCACAGCCGCCGCGGGGCCGGAGGCTCGGGCCGAGCTGGTGACGCGGCTGCAGCGCAAGGACGGCCTGGGCTGGACGTGGGTCTACGCCCGCCTGCGGCCGGAGGGGCCGGCCCTGCTCGCCCACAACTTCGTCATCAGGTCAGTGCCCAGCGGGCAGCGGGCAGCGGGCAGTGCTCAGCACTCAGTGGTCAGTGGTCAGTGGTCAGTGGTCAGTGGTCAGTGGTCAGTGATCAGCACTCAGAGGTGGGTGGTCAGTGCTCAGCAGTCAGTGCTCAGTGGTCAGTTCTCAGTGGTCAGTGGTCAGTGGTCAGTGGTCATCAATCAGTGGTCAGCACTCAGAGGTGGGTGGTCAGTGCTCAGTGCTCAGTGGTCAGTAGTCAGCATCCAGTGGTCAGCACTCAGCGGTCAGCGGGTCTCAGCCACCCTTGGGGCCGGCCGCTGGCCGCAGCGCCGCTGACCACCGTGTCCCCCCGCAGCGAGGCCGAGGCCTGGTGCCTGCGGCAGCAGCTGGCGGCCGAAGCCCCCCCGGGACCCCCGGAGCCGTTCGGGCCCGGCCTCGACTTCCCCGGCGGCGACCTCGGCCTGGACCTCGGCCTGGGGCCCGGCCTGGGCGACGACGTCGGAGCCGTCGGCCTGGCGGTCAGCGTGGGACACGGCCCTGCGGCCACCGCTGACCACAGCCTGGCGGTCAGCCTCGGACATGGCCCTGCGGCCACCGCTGACCACAGCCTGGCGGTCAGCGTGGGACACGGCCCTGCGGCCACCGCTGACCACAGCCTGGCGGTCAGCCTCGGACACGGCCCTGCGGCCACCGCTGACCACAGCCTGGCGGTCAGCGTGGGACACGGCCCTGCGGCCACCGCTGACCACAGCCTGGCGGTCAGCGTGGGACACGGCCCTGCGGCCACCGCTGACCACAGCCTGGCGGTCAGCCTCGGACACGGCCTCGGACACAGCCTCGGACACAGCCCTGCGGCCACTGCTGACCCCGGCCTTGGGGCCACCATCGGCCACGGCCTTGGAGCTGCCCTGGGCAGTGGCGTGGAGCCCGGCCTGGGGCCTGGCCTCGGACACGGCCCTACGGCCACTACTGACCACAGCCTGGCGGTCAGCCTCGGACACAGCCTTGGACATGGTGCTGCGGCCACCACTGACCACAGCCTGGCAGTCAGCCTCGGACAAAGCCTTGGACATGGCCCTACGGCCACCACTGACCACAGCCTGGTGGTCAGCCTCGGACAAAGCCTTGGACATGGTGCTGCGGCCACCACTGACCACAGCCTGGCGGTCAGCCTGGGACAAAGCCTTGGACATGGCCCTGCGGCCACCACTGACCCCGGCCTCGGGGCCACCATCGGCCACGGCCTCGGAGCTGCCCTGGGCAGCGGCGTGGAGCCCGGCCTGGGGCCCGGCCTCGGACACGGCCTCGGACACGGCCTGGGAGCCAACGCTGCGGCCACTGTGGACCCTGGACTTGGGGCCACCATCGGACACGGCGCCGCGGCCGCCGCTGACCCCGGCCTTGCCCCGAACGTCGGCCACGGCCTCGGCTCGGACGCCGGCATCGGCCTGGGCGTGGGAGGCGCCCTCAGGGTGGACATCGGCGCCGACCTCGGGACTGACCTCGGGGAGGACGGCGCGGCCGCGGTGACCGCCGGCATCGGGGCCGGCGTGGCCCTCGGCCTCGGGCCCGACCTCGGGGCCGGCGTGGGGCTGGGCCTCGGCGCCGCCGCGCTGCCGCCGGACATCGGAGTGACCGCCGGGGCCGGCGCCGGACTCGGCCTGGGAGCCGCCCTGGGAGCCAGCGCGGGATCAACGCTCCCGCCCGGCGCCGGACTGGCCGTGGGAGCCGGCGCCGGCCTCGGACACAACTCCGGCCTCGGACACAACAACGGCCTCGGACACAACAACGGCCTTGGACACAACTCTGGCCTTGGACACAATGCTGGACTCGGACACAACTCTGGACTTGGACACAACTCCAGCCTTGGACACAACTCCAGCCTTGGACACAACTCCGGACTTGGACACAACTCCAGCCTTGGACACAACTCTGGCCTTGGACACAACTCTGGACTTGGACACAATGCTGGACTCGGACACAATGTTGGCTTTGGTCACAACCCCGATCTTGGTCACAACCCTGGCCTCGGACACAGTTCCAGCCTCGGACATGGCGTCGGGCTCGGACACGACGCCGGGCTCGCCGTCGGCCTGGCGGCCGGAGCGCCGCTGGGGCCGGGGCTGGACGCTGGCCCGGCCGTGGGCGCCGCGCTGCCGCCGGGCGGCCCCGGCCCCGCGCTCGGCTTCGCCCTGGGCGCCCCCATGGCCGCGCCACGCCCCCCGCTCGGGCTGGGCCGCCCGGGGCTGGGGGTCCCCGAGACCCCCGCGGGCGGCACCGAGACCTGGACCCCCCCCTACACGCCGCGGCAGGCGCCGCCCTTCGCCTTCGGGCCCCCCGAGCCCCCCGAGGCCGAGAAGCTCCCGCCGAGCCCCGAGAGCCCGGGCGGGGTCCCCGGGGGTCCCCCCGGCGCTCTGCTGACCCCCGAGACGTCGCCGCCGCCGCCGCCCGCGGCCCCGGCCGCGCCCGCGCTGCGCCGGCTGCTGCTGCGGGGGCTGGCGGCCATCGCCGCCCGCGGACCCCCGGCCGGAGACCCCCGGCCCCGGCCGCCCCCGCCCCGGTCGCCCCGCGACCCCTTCCATGAGTTGTATCAACTCCCCCAGAGCCGCCTCCAGGACGCCTTCCGCAAAGGTGGGCGCCGAGCGGGGGTCCCGGGGGGTTTGGGGGGGTCCCGGGGGTCCCGGGGGTCCCGGGGGTCCCGGGGGCTTGGATGGGTGCTGGGTGGTCCCGGAGTCTCCGGGGCTTTTGGGGCGGGTTTTGGGTGGGTTTTGGGGCGGCTTTTCGGGGCTTTTGGGTTTTTTCTGGCGGGTTTTGGAGGGTTTTTTTCGGTGGTTTTTGGGGGGTTTTAGGGGTGGTTTTTGGGGCAACTTTTCAGGTGTTTTGGGTTTTATTCTGGCGGGTTTTGGGGGGTTTTTGAAGTGGTTTTTGGAGGCTTTTTGAGGTGGTTTCCAGGGTGGTTTTGGGGGGTTTTTAGGGTGGTTTTCAAAGTGGTTTTGGGGCAGTTTTTTGGAGGGTTTTTGAGGCGGGTTTTGGGACGGTTTTGGGTTTTTTTTTTCGTTGGTTTTTGAGGCGGTTTTTGGCACGTTTCTTGGGGGGTTTTGGAAGGGTTTTTGCGGGGTTTTAGGGTGATTTTGGTGGTTTTTGAAGTGTTTTTTGCGGGGTTTTGGGGCAGGTTTTGAAGTGTTTTTTGGGTTTTTTTTTTGGAGCGATTTTTGGGGTGTTTCAGGCGCGGTTTTTGGGGGCATTTCGGGGTGTCCCTGACGTGTCCCCTCTCTCTGTCCCCCGCAGCCGGAAGCCAGCGCGCCCCGTCGTTCTGAACTAAGTCTGTGACGCGACTTGCCCCCAGTATGGCATATTGTCATTGTCACCCCGGCCCGGCCAGCGCCCCCCGGCCCGGCCGCCCCCGCCGCCCCCCGGGGCCGCTCGTGCTAATTTAACTCGTAACGAGTCTCTAAGGTAATTGGGGGGGGGCTGGTGGCCCCCCCTCCCCCAGCCCGGACGCCTGGGGACCGTCCCTCGTGTCCCCTCCCCCCCCCACACCTCGTCCCCTCCCCCCGCGCCAGGACCCGTCGCCAAAATTATTTTGGGTCGCTGGGGTGGGGGCTGGGACCCCCCCCCCGTCCCCTCCCCCAGCCCGGGGTGTCCCTGTCCCTTTGTCACCCCCCTGGTCCCTGTCACCTCCCCCCAACCCCCAGCCCCGCCCCCACCTCGGGCTCTGCGTTTTTGGCAGAGCCCCCCCCCAAAAAAAAACCTGTGTCCCCTCCCCCCCCCGTGGGTGTCACCCTCAATGTCCCCAAACGCGGGGGACCGAGGCACGATGTGGCTTGATGTCCCCAGAGTCCCCAATGATGTCCCCAAGGTCCCCAGTGATGTCCCCAAGGATGTCCCCGATGTCCCCAAGGATGTCCCCAAAGTCCCCATGATGTCCCTGATGTCCCCAAAGTCCCCATGATGTCCCCAAGGATGTCTCTGATGTTCCCAAAGATGTCCCCAAATCCCCCATCATGTCCCCGATGTCCCCAGTGATGTCCCCAAGGATGTCCCCGACACCCCCGAGCCCCTGGGGCTGAGGCACAATGTGGCTCGGTGTCCCCAATGTCCCCAAGCCCCTCCAAGGGACATCCTGGCCTGATGTCCCCAACGCCCCCAACGCCCCCAATGTCCCCAATGTCCCCAACGCCCCCAATGCCCCCAATGTCCCCAACGCCCCCAACGCCCCCAACGCCCCCAACGCCCCCGCCCCGCACACGTCGCAGCGCGATGTCACCGAGCCCACGGCGCCGTCCCCAGCTCCGTGTCCCCGACGTCCCCGAGGGGACACGGGCACCCGGTCACCGCCCCGGCCGGACAGACGGACGCGTGGCTCCGTGTCCCCGACGTCCCCAGGGGCACCCGGGACCCGCTCGTCACCCGCACCAAGGACTGACACACCCCGGTGTCCCCGGTGTCCCCGGTGTCCCCAGCCCACGGACTGAGCCTGTCGCGACCCGGCGTCCCCAGTGATGTCCCCGGTGTCCCCAAAGTCCCCCGACGATGTCCCCGGTGTCCCCCCGGCAATAAAAACGTGTCCCCCGAGGTCCCCGCGCCTGCGGCTGCTCCTTCCCGGGAACCGGGGAAATTTGGGGAGGGGGACAGAGGTTGGGGGGCGGGGGGGACGCAGGAATTGGGGACAACTCGGGGGTTTGGGGGGGGACACAGAAACTCGGGGGGGAGGGTCCAGGATTGGAACGAGACGGGAATTTGGGGGGGACGATGGAATTTGGGAGAGATGCCGGGAATTTGGGGGGGGTTTGGGGGAATTTAGGGGGGATTTGGAGGGGATTTCGGGGGGGATTTGGAGGATTTTTGGGGGGATTTTGGGGGGATTTTGGGTGGGATTTGGGGGATTTTTGGGAAGATTTGGAGGGGATTTTGGGTGGGATTTGGGGGATTTTTGGGGAGATTTGGAGGATTTTTAGGGGGATTTTGGGGGATTTTTGGGGAGATTTGGAGGGGATTTTGGGTGGGATTTGGGGGAGTTTTGGGGAGATTTGGAGGGGATTTTGGGTGGGATTTGGGGGATTTTTGGGGAGATTTGGAGGGGATTTTGGGTGGGATTTGAGGGATTTTTGGGGAGGATTTCGGGTGGGATTTGGGGGATTTTTGGGGAGATTTGGGGGGATTTGTGGAGATTTGGGGGGATTTGGGGGCTCCGGGGTCTCGCCGGAGCCGCCTGGCCCCGCCCCCAGCGCAGAGGCCACGCCCACAAGCCTCAAACCACGCCCCCGGAGCGCGAAACTGGGTTCGTGACGTCACGTGTCTAATCTGCATAACCCCGCCCCGTTGTGCCGAGGCCACGCCTCCTCCGCCCCGCGCATGCGCAGCCCCTCCCGGCGCCGGCGCAGGGCGGTGAGTCCCGGACTGGTCCCAGCGACCCCAAGCTGGGACCAGTAACCCCAAACTGGAACCAGTGACCCCAGACTGGGACCGGAGACCCCAGACTGGGACCGGAGACCCCAAACTGGGAGCGACCCCCTCGGAACTGGGTCCTGACCCTCCTCCCCACCCCCAAACTGGTCCCAGCAGCCCCGTACTGGTCCCAGTAGCGCTGTACTGGTTCCAGCATGCCGGACTGGTCCCGGCTCCGCGCCGGCCCCGGGGACCCCCAGACCCTTCCCAGTGAGCCCCAAAATCCTCCCAGTAACCCCCAGTATCCCCCAGTCCCGCCCAGTGCCCCCCTCTGAGCCCTCCCAGTGACCCCCAGTAGCTCCCAGTCCCCCCAGTCTCCACCCCCAGTCCCTCCCAAACCCCTCCCCATCCCCCCAGTGCCCCCCAATCCCCCCCAGTCTCCCATCCCAGTGCCCCCCAGTACCCCCCAATCCCCCCCAGTCTCCCATCCCAGTCACTCCCAGTGCCCCCAGTGCTCCTCAATCCCTTCCCAGTCCCCTCCCAGTCCCTCCCAGTGCCCCCAGTGCCCCCCAAACCCCCCAATTCCCATCCCAGTGCCCCCCAGTACCCCCCAATCCCCCCCAGTCTCCCATCCCAGTCCCTCCCAGTGCCCGCCAATCCCCCCAATCTTCCCTCCCAATCCCTCCCAGTGCCCCCCACTCCCCCAATCTCCCCTCCCTGTCCCTCCCAGTCCATCCCAGTCCCTCCCAGTCCCTCCCAGTGCCCCCCAGTGCCCCTCAATCCCTTCCCAGTCCCTCCCAGTCCATCCCAGTCCCTCCCAGTCCCTCCCAGTGTCCCCCAGTGCCCCTCAATCCCTTCCCAGTCCATCCCAGTCCCTCCCAGTGCCCCCCAGTGCCCCTCAATCCCTTCCCAGTCCATCCCAGTCCCTCCCAGTGCCCCCCAGTGCCCCCCAGTCCCCTCCCAGTCCCTCCCAGTCCATCCCAGTCCATCCCAGTCCCTCCCAGTGCCCCCCAGTGCCCCTCAATCCCTTCCCAGTCCATCCCAGTCCCCCCCAGTGCCCCCCAGTCCCCCCAGCCCCCGGCCCCCGTCGCCCCCGGCCATGGGGCGGCTGCTGGGGGGCTGCCTGTGGCTGCTGGGGGGGCTGGCGCTGCTGCAGACCCTCTACCTGCGGGGGCTGCCCCGGCCGCGCCCCCCGCCCGCCGCCCCCCGCCGCCCCCCCCGGGGGGTGCTGGACGCTTCTGGAACCTTCCGCGTGTACTGGGACGTGCTGGGGGCGCCCCCGGGCTGGGCGCGCAGCCCCCGGCCCGAGCTGGTGCTGGCCACGCACGGGACCCCCGGGCGGGCGGCGGCGGCGCTGGGGGGCGGCTGGGGGGGCCCGCTGGCGCTGGCGGTTTTTGGGGAGCCCCGCCGGGGGCTGCGGGAGCTGCTGGCGGCGCTGGGGGGTCCCTGCCGGGCCCTGCGCGGCCGCCTCCGCCTGCAGCTGGTGCTGGCGGCGGCGGGACCCCCGCCCCAATTCGGGGCGCGCCCCCCGGCCGGGCCCGGCGGCTGCCGGGGGGCGCTGGCGCGGCTGGCGGCCGCCGACCCCCCCAGCTACAGCCTGGGGGTGCCGTACCCCGGGAACCTGCTGCGGAACGTGGCCTGGCAGGGGGCGGCCGGCGGCGGCCCCGCGCCGCGACCCCCGGCCCAGCTCTGGGGGCGCTTCGTGCTCCTGGTGGATGCGGACGTGGTGCCCAGCCCGGGGCTGCGCGAGGCTTTCCTGGAGATGCTGAGGGACGGGGGGCTGGACCCCCGGAACTGGGGGGGACAGGGGGGGATGGACCCCCAGAAATGGGGGGGACAGGGGGGGATGGACCCCCAGAAATGGGGGGGACAGGGGGGGATGGACCCCCAGAAATGGGGGGGACAGGGGGGGATCGACCCCCAGAACTGGGGGGGACAGGGAGAGATGGACCCCCAGAAATGGGGGGGACAGGGGGGGATGGACCCCCAGAAATGGGGGGGACAGGGGGGGATCGACCCCCAGAACTGGGGGGGACAGGGAGAGATGGACCCCCAGAAATGGGGGGGACAGGGGGGGATGGACCCTCGGAACTGGGGGGGACAGGGCGGGATGGACACCCAGAACTGGGAGGGACAGGGGGGGATGGACCCCCAGAAATGGGGGGGACAGGGGGGGATGGACCCCCAGAAATGGGGGGGACAGGGGGGGATCGACCCCCAGAACTGGGGGGGACAGGGAGAGATGGACCCCCAGAAATGGGGGGGACAGGGGGGGATGGACCCCCAGAAATGGGGGGGACAGGGGGGGATCGACCCCCAGAACTGGGGGGGACAGGGGGGGATGGACCCCCGGAACTGGGGGGGACAGGGCGGAATGGACACCCAGAACTGGGGGGGACAGGGGGGGATGGACCCTCGGAACTGGGGGGGACAGGGGAACCCCAGAGCTTTGGGGGCTCCTGGTGGCCTGAGTGACCCCAATGCTCTGAGTGACCCCAAAACCCTCAGTGACCCCCACGCCCTGAGTGACCCCCATGGCCTGAGTGACCCCAATATCCCAGGCCACCCCAATGCCCTGATTGACCCCCACACCCTGAGTGACACCAAAACCCTGAGTGACCCCAAAACCCTGAGTGACCCCAATGCTCTGAGTGACCCCCATGGCCAGAGTGACCCCAAAACCCTGAATGACCCCCACGCCCTGAGTGACCCCCATGCCCTGAGTGACCCCCATGCTCTGAGTGACCCCAATGTCCCGGGCCCCCTCAACGCCCTGAGTGACCCCCACGGCCAGAGTGACCCCAAAACCCTGAGTGACCCCCATGCCCTGAGTGACCCCCACGGCCAGAGTGACCCCAAAACCCTGAGTGACCCCCACGCCCTGAGTGACCCCCATGCCCTGAGTGACCCCAATGCTCTGAATGACCCCCATGGCCAGAGTGACCCCAATATCCCAGGCCACCCCAATGCTCTGAGTGACCCCCACGCCCAGATTGACCCCCACGCCCTGAGTGGCCCCAATGCTCTGAGTGACCCCAAAACC
The DNA here is from genome assembly GCF_050655825.1 of Lonchura striata. Taxonomy (NCBI): domain Eukaryota; kingdom Metazoa; phylum Chordata; class Aves; order Passeriformes; family Estrildidae; genus Lonchura; species Lonchura striata. Next base: position 6,957,692 of record NC_140733.1, on the reverse strand, counting down.
CTGAGTGACCCCCACTCCCTGAGTGACCCCAATGCTCTGAGTGGCCCCCACGCCACGGAGCCGCCCTGGGCCCGGGCTCTCTTCGTGCTGCCGGCCTTTGAGGTGCGGGCGCGGCGGCGGCCGCCCCGCTCCAAGGAGGAGCTGCTGCGGCTGTGGGCGGCGGGCGAGGCGCGCCCGTTCTACGCCGCGCTGTGCCCGCGCTGCCAGGCCCCCACCGACTTCGGCCGCTGGCGGGCGCTGCCCGCGGGGCCCCGGCTGCGCGTGGCCTACGAGGCGGCCTGGAGGGACCCCTGGGAGCCGTTCTTCGTGGCCCCTGCCCACGGCGTGCCCCCCTTCGACGAGGGCTTCCTCCAGTACGGCTTCAACCGCATCAGCCAGGTCTGACGGGGTCTGGGGGGGCGTGGGGTGACCCTGGTGGCCTTGGGGTGGTCTTAGGGGCCGTGGGGTGGTCATGACGGCTGTGGGGTGGTCTGGGGGTCGTGGGGTGGCCATGGGGTGGTTGTGGGGTGGTCATGGTGGTCATGGTGGCCTTGGGGTGGTCTTGGGGGCCATGGGGTGGTCATGGTGGTCGTGCTGTCCTTGGGGTGATCTTGGGGGCCTTGGGGTGCTCTGGGGTCTGGGGATTTTGTGGGGGGGTCTCTGGGGTTGCTCTGGGGTTGCTCTGGGGGGTCTCCAGGGTCTCACAGGGACCCCTCCGCACCCCCAGGCCTGCGAGCTGCACGTGGCCGGGTTCCGCTTCGCGGTGCTGGACGGGGCCTTCGTCACGCACCGGGGGCTGAAGGAGCCGGGCCGGTTCCACCGCAGCCGCGAGGCCGAGCTGGGCCAGAACCGGCGCCGCTTCCGCGCCTTCCGCCGGCGCCTGCGCCAGCGCTACCCCGGCTCCGCCCGCCGCTGCTGAGCCCCGGGGACACCTGGGGACACCTAGGACTCTCCAATGGACACCTGGGGGCACCTGGGACACCTGGGGGACACCTGGGACAGCTGGGGGACACCTGGGACTCTCCAATGGACACCTGGGGGCACCTGGGACAGCTGGGGGACACCTGAGAACCCCCGAGGGACACCTGGGAACCCCCAATGGACACCTGGGGACACACCTGGGACCCCCCAATGGACACCTGGGGTCCCTCCGTGGACACCTGGGACACTGGGGACACACCTGGGAACCCCCAGCAGACACTTGAAGGATCTGCTGTAAACACCTGGGGACACCTGACACAGCTGGGGACCGGCCGGGACACCTGGAACACAGCTGGGACACCTGAGGACCCTCCAATGGACACCTGGGACCCCCCAATGGACACCTGGGGCCCCTCCGTGGGGGTGACCGAAGTAAGAACCAGTGCAGACCAGTAAGAACCAGTGCAGACCAGTGCCCCGCAGCAAACTACATCTCCCAGCATGCACCGGCTGCCAACATGGCCGAACTTCCGCTCCTATTTGAAAAAAACCACAGCTCCCAGGATGACTCGGAAACAACATGGCAGCCCAGCAACTTCCGGTGTTGCTGGTTAAAAAGCCGAACTTCAGTTCCCATCATGCATCAGAAGGGCGCGGCCGGAAGTTACGGTCATTTATGGGACTACAGCTCCCGTGATGCACCGGGGGAAGTAACCGACTTCCGGCCCCTGTGCCTGAAATGGCGGCCGTGCGCAGCAGCGCCCCCTGGCGGGCAGCCGGGTCAAATTTGGGGAGGGGGCGTGGCCTGGGAAGGGGGAGGGGCAAAAAGGGGATTTTGGGGGGGGGCAATGGGAGGAGGGGCAATCCCAAATTTGGGAAGGGCGGGGCCGCGGTGGGGGGAGGGGAACTGAAATTCCAGGCGGGGGGAGGGGCAGGATCCCAAATTTTTTTGGGGGGGGGGGGGGCTGGGGGTTGTGACCCCCAAATCCAGGGGGAGGCTCCGATTGGACGGCGACACCCCGAATTTGGGGGGCAAGAAGAGCCCGGAGCGCGGCATCGCGGTTAATAAACGATTTTTATTCTTTGCCATTTCCACCCCGGTTCGACTCCCGTTAATTCGCCGTTAAAGTGCTGCAAAGGGAACAGGTTTCGGTCTCCTGGGGTCGCTTTTTTTATTATTTTATAAATCTTTCATTTATTTAAACTTTCCCCCCCCAAAAAACAACAAAAAAAAATTCCTCATAAACAAAACTTTTTTTTTTTTAATCCCGGGACGCCTGACGCACCTTTGGACTTTGGGGCAGAACAAGAGAGAAACGGGCGCTTTTATCAAGTTATGGTACAAAGGGTGTAACAAATAAACAGAAAAGCAGCCACAAAACAGCTAAAAAAAATAAAAAAAGGGAAATAAAGCTGAGGGAAAAGCTCGGGAGCGGCCCCGGGCTGGCTCCGTTCCCCCGGAGTCATTCGAGCTCCGGGTCTTGTGCCTCGGATTCCATTTCCCACTCTCCGTTCCAGAGGTCAGAGCTGTGCTTTTTTGGTTTATTTTTATTAATAAATCCACTTTCCCCGCTTTATTTTATTAACAAACCCGTGCTTTTGGTGTGTTTTTATTAGTAAATCCAGGCTTTGGGCTTATTTTAGTAATAAATTCATGGGTTTGGTTTATTTTATTAATAAATCCATTTTTTTCTTGTTTATTTTGCTCAATAAGAACACATTTTTTTCTTTATTCCGCCCAATAAATCCTTTTTTTTTTCTTTTAGTTTATTTCTTGGGATAAATCCATTTAATTTTATTTTTAAATATATGTCCTTTTCTTTGGTTTATTTTCTTAACAGATATAATTTTATCTGTAAATTATTTTATTTAATTCATTTTTATCTTCATTTCTTTAATAAATCTTTTATTAATGGATCCACATTTTTACTTTGGGTCTTTTTTTAGTAATTCCATTTCACTTGCTTCTTTCTTTGGTAAATCCACTTCTTTTGCTTTGTTTTTTTTCTAATATATCCACCTTTCTGGTTAGATTTTATTAAATAAATCCACAGTTTTGGTTGTTTTTTTAAATAAAAAATCCACAGCTTTGGTTTAATTTCTTGCACAAACCAGAAAGCCCAAATTTTTGAATTAAATCCGTTGACCTAACAGAATCTTCAGCCCTAAAAAAAAAAAAAAAAAAAAAAAAAAAAAAAAAGCCAAAAAAATGAAAAAGGTGGAAACGAAGGGGGCAAAAAAACGACAGGAAAAAAACACGCAAAAAAAAAAAAAGAAAAAAGAAAAAAGACCAAGAAAAAAGATTTAAAAAAAAATTCATTTCCACGAACCAAACACTGGAAATATTTGGGAGGATGGGGGGGGGAGGAGGCAGGGAAAAAAACCCAATAAAAATACAAAAAAAAAACCAAAAAAAAAAGGAAAAGGATTAATGGGGAGAGAAGAAGTGAAGCTGTCGGCACGAGGGGGGACCCCAAAATCCGAGGGGGAGCGACCCCCAGCCCCTCCCCCCCTCTGTACACACGGGGGTCCCTCTGTGCCGGCCTATGTACAAAAAAACCCCGGGGTCACCCCTGACACCCTGGGGTCACCCCTGACACCCTGGGGTCACCCCAGAGCACCCTGGGGTCACCCCTGAGCACCCTGGGGTCACCCCAACCACCCAGGGGTCACCCCTGACACCCTGGGGTCACCCCGACCACCCTGGGGTCACCCCAGAGCACCCCGGGGTCACCCCCAGACCACCCCGGGGTCCCCCTGAGCACCCCGGGGTCACTCCTTGCGTTTGGCCACCGCCAGCTCCAGGCCGGGCAGGCGGAGGCCGGCGCGGGCGACGCCCTCGGAGGACGAGGCCGAGCCCAGGCGGGACTCGGGGGCCGCCGGCGCCGCCGCCCCGTCCTCGTCGCCGGCCGTCACCTCGTAGCAGCCCTTGGCCTTGGAGCCGATGCCCCCGAAGGTCCCGAATTTGCTCCTGGGCTGCCTGCCGGCGTCCGGCTCGGCCGCGGGCTCGTCGCCGAAGGACGACGAGCGCGGCCGCGGCTTCCTGCTGCGGAACAGCGAGAATTTCCCCTTGGCCGCCGGCGCCTCGGCCTCCGCCTCGCCCTCGGCCGGGCCCAGGCTGGCCTTGGAGCTCTTGAGGTCGCCCCTGGAGCCGGACACCGAGCCCGAGGACTCGGGGCCGCCCGCGGTGCCGCCGCCGCCGCCGCGCCCCTTCTGCTTGGAGAAGTTGAATTTGGGCATCTTGAGCTTGGATTTCTTCAGCCTCGCCTCGGCCTCGTCCGGCTCCGGCTCGGCCGCGTCGGCGCCGGGGAAGTCGACGTCCACCCCGACCTCGCGGCCCTTGGCCTCGGGCTCGGAGAAGACGAATTTCGGCATCCGCAGCTTGGGGAAGGAGACTTTGACCTGGCCACCCTCGGCGCACAGCTTGGAGGCGTGGAAGGTTCCGGAACCGGCGCCGAGCGACGGCGGCGACGCCCCGGCCCCGCCTTTGACCTTCGGCCCCTTCACGTTGACGTTCAATCCCGGGCCGGACGCTTCCAGGGCCGGAGCCTCCAGGTGGACGCCCACCCCCACGTGAGGGGCTTCTGCGCTGACCTTTGGCCCTTTGATGTCGCCGGCCACGTCCACGTTTGGTCCTTTCAGCCTCAGGTCGACGTCCGGCGCGCAGAATTTCGGCCCTTTCAGTTCCGCCTCGGCGCCTTCCAGCCCCAGGCCGGAGCCCTTCGGCCCCACCTTGACCCGGGGGCCCTCCAGAGCGACCCCCGCGTCCCCCCCGTCCACGCCGGGGCTGGAGATGCTGAACTGGGGCAGCTTCAGGGACGGCAGCTTGATGGTGCCCCCCAAAATTTCAAAGCCGGAGTCGTCTGCCGGCGCCTGGGGGGATTTGACGCCGACGTCTCCTTTCAACTTTGGTCCTTTCGCGCTGACATCCAAATCCGGGCCGGAGACGTCCAGCGAGGGCCCCTGGAGGTCCAGGGTGGCCCCTGGGGACTGGACGGAGCCGGGGACGCCGCCCTTGACCTCCAGCGCCGGGGGCGTCACCGTGGGCAGCTTCACCTTCCCGCCGAGGCCGCCGAGGTCCAGGCCGAGGCCGGGCCCTTCCGCCGAGCCCGAAATGTCCAAATCTCCCTTTAACTTTGGTCCTTTCAGGTTCCCCTCCAGCTCGGGACTGGAGATCTGGGGCCCTTTGAGCTTCACCTCCGCGTCCGGCATTTCCAGCCCCAAACCCGTTCTGCCCCCCTTGGGCCATCCCAGGTTCACCTCGGGACCTTCCAGTTGTGCTCCGGCAAGGCCGACTTCACCTTTCAGCTTTGGTCCTTTCACGCCGACGTCGACGTCCGGCACGGCGGCCGAGGGGACGGCGACGTCGATCCCGGGCCCCTTCAGGTCCCCCCCGATTCTTGCGTCCCCCGCGCCCACCTGGACCCCGGGCAGTTTGAACTTTGGGCTCTTCAGGCTGACGTCAGGACCTTCAACACCCGCGTTGAGGCTCGGGCCCTTGAGGTCGCCCTTGACCTCCAGCTCGCCCTCGACTTTTGGGACCCCCACCGAGGCCTCCCCGCGGAATTTGTGCGATTTGAGGTCAAACTCAACGTCCGGGAAGGAGATCTTCCCAAACATGGGTTTCTTGCCTTTGGGGGACTTCATGGCGGCGTCGGGGCCGGCGACGTTGAGCTCCGCGTCCAGCTCGGCCCCCGCCGCGTTCACCTCGAACGCCCCCTTCTTCCCCTTCACTTTGGGGCCGCTCATGTGGATTTTGGGCATCTTGAACTTGCTCTTCTTCCCCTTCCCGGCCTCAGGGGACTCCACGTTCAGCTCGGCCTCGGGTAGATCCAGCTCCGCCTTGGGGCTTTTCATTCCGAACCCAAATTTGGACTTTTTGAACTTGGGAGCTTTGATGTTGGCTTCTGGGACCTCGACGCTCAGGTCGGGACATTCCACATCGACTTCGGGGCCTTTGACCCCAAATTCAGGGCCTTTGAGGTCGACCTCGGGGCCTTTCAGGTGACCTTCCACCTTTGGGGTGGAAATGTCAAAGCCGCCCTTGGTTTTGTGGCCTTTCAGGTTCAAATCTATCTCAGGCATGGAGATTTTGGGGACGTTCACGTGCATTTCGGGCATTTTTAGTTTAGGACCTTTCACTTTGCCCTCCAGACCTTCAACGTTGACCTCTGGCAGGCTGAGATCAACCTTGGGGCCAGACAGATCCACCTCGGCCTTCGGCAAGTTGACGTCCACGTCAGGAGCTTCGCCCTTAAAGCCAAATTTGGGCATTTTCATTTTGGGCAGCTTCACTTTCCCCTCCAGACCATCGACGTCGACCGCCGGGCCCTCAATGTCTACTTTGGGACCTTTGATGTCCACCTCGGGGCCCTTCAGACCCGCCTCGAGACTGGGGCCGTGCAGGTCAGCGTCACCTTTGACCTTCAGGCCCTTCAGGTTCAGGTCGATGTCGGGCATGGAGATCTGGGGGGTCTTGACATGAATTTCGGGCATCTTGACCTTGGGCCCTTCCAAGGTCACATCTGGGGCCTGAATGTCCACCTTGGGTCCCTTGAGGTCAACATCTGGGCACTGCAGGTTCCCCTCCAGCTTGGGGACGGAGACATCGACGTCCCCCTTGACCTTGGGGCCCTTGAGGTTGAAGTCAACATCAGGCATGGAGATCTTGGGGGCCTTGATGTGCATCTCGGGCATCTTGAACTTGGGCCCTTTGATCTTCCCCTCCGGCCCCTCAATGTCCACACTTGGCATCTCCACGTCCACCTTGGGGCCGGACACATCCAGGTCTCCTTTTGGGAGGTTCACGTCCACCTCGGGGCCTTCACCCTTCAGCCCAAATTTGGGCATCTTGAATTTGGGCAGCTTGAATTTCCCCTCAGGGCCGTGAATGTCCACATCGGGTGCCTCAATGTCCACTTTGGGGCCTTTGATGTCCAGGTCAGGCCCCTTCAGGTCCCCTTCCAGCTTGGGGATGGAGACATCGACATCCCCCTTGACCTTGGGGCCCTTGAGGCTGAAGTCGACGTCGGGCATGGAGATCTTGGGGGCCTTGATGTGCATCTCGGGCATCTTGAACTTGGGGCCTTTGATCTTCCCCTCGGGACCTTCCAACTCAACATCGGGGAGATCAACATCGACCTTGGGGCCTTTGAGGTCAATTTCGGGGCCTTTCAGGTCACCCTCGAGCTTTGGAAGGGAGACATCGACGTCCCCCTTCAGCTTGGGACCTTTGAGGTTGAAGTCAACGTCAGGCATGGAGATCTTGGGGGCCTTGATGTGCATCTCGGGCATGGAAAATTTGGGACCTTTGGCTTTCCCATCCACGCTCAGCTCAGGAGCCTCCACGTCCACGCTGGGGCCCGAAATGGAGACATCGCCCTTGGGGAGGGTCAGGTCCGTGTCCACCCCGTCCCCTTTGAACCCGGGCATGGAGAATTTGGGCATCTTGAACTTGGGCAGTTTGAATTTGCCCTCGGGGCTGTCGATGGTGACGTCGGGGGCAGAGACGTTGACCTCGGGACCTTTCAGCTCTCCTTCCACACTGGGCAGGGACACGTCCACGTCACCCTTGACCTTGGGGCCTTTCAGGTTCAGGTCGATGTCGGGCATGGAGATCTTGGGGGCCTTGATGTGCATCTCGGGCATCTTGAACTTGGGGCCTTTGATCTTCCCCTCTGGCAACTCCACATCCACCTCTGGGCCTTCAATGTCCACCTTGGGGCCACTCACATCCAGGTTTCCTGTCGGGAGGTTCACGTCCACCTCAGGACCTTCTGCCTTCACCCCGGGCATCCCAAATTTGGGCATTTTGAACTTGGGGAACTTTATTTTCCCTTCTGGGCCATGAATGTCCACGTCAGGGGCTTCAATGTCCACCTTGGGGCCCTTGAGGTCGACATCTGGGCACTGCAGGTTCCCTTCCACCTTGGGCATTGAGACATCGATGTCGCCCTTGACCTTGGGGCCCTTTAGGTTGAAGTCAACGTCGGGCATGGAGATCTTTGGGGCCTTGATGTGCATCTCGGGCATCTTGAACTTGGGACCTTTGATCTTCCCCTCGGGACCTTCCAGCTCAACATCGGGGAGATCAACATCGACCTTGGGGCCTTTGATGTCGATATCTGGGGCTTTCAGGTCACCTTCCACCTTGGGAAGGGAAACATCAACATCTCCCTTGACCTTGGGGCCCTTCAGGTTCAGATCGATGTCGGGCATGGAGATCTTGGGGGTCTTAAAGTGCATCTCGGGCATCTTGAACTTGGGGCCCTTCACCTTCCCCTCTGGGAGATCAATGTCCACCTCTGGGCCTTCAATGTCCACCTTGGGGCCACTCACATCCAGGTTTCCTGTCGGGAGGTTCACGTCCACCTCGGGACCTTCTGCCTTCACCCCGGGCATCCCAAATTTGGGCATCTTGAACTTGGGCATCTTGAATTTCCCCTCAGGGCCGTGAATGTCCACGTCTGGCACATCAACGTCCACCTTGGGGCCCTTGATTTCAATTTCGGGGCCTTTCAGGTCACCTTCCAGTTTTGGAGCAGAGACATCGATGTCCCCCTTCAGTTTGGGGCCTTTGAGGTTGAAGTCAACATCGGGCATGGAGATCTTGGGGGCCTTGATGTGCATCTCGGGCATCTTGAACTTGGGACCTTTGATCTTCCCCTCGGGACCTTCCAGCTCAACATCGGGGAGGTCGACATCGACTTTGGGGCCTTTGATGTCCAGTTCTGGGCCCTTCAGGTCACCCTCCAGGTTGGGGACAGAGACATCAACATCTCCTTTTAATTTGGGGCCCTTCAGGTTGAGATCGAAGTCAGGCATGGAGATCTTGGGGGCCTTGAAGTGCATCTCGGGCATCTTGAACTTGGGGCCTTTGATCTTCCCATCAGGGCCCTCAACTTGCACATCTGGTGCTGAAACATCGAATTCAGGGCCTTTCACGTCCACCTTCGGCCCCTTCAGGTCACCTTCCATGCTCGGCAGTGACACGTCCACGTCTCCCTTCACTTTGGGCCCCTTGAGGTTCAGATCGAAGTCAGGCATGGAGATCTTGGGGGCCTTGATGTGCATCTCGGGCATCTTGAACTTGGGACCTTTGATCTTCCCCTCGGGACCTTCCAACTCAACATCGGGGAGATCAACATCGACCTTGGGGGCTTTGATGTCCAGGTCAGGCCCCTTCAGGTCACCTTCCACCTTGGGAAGGGAAACATCAACATCTCCCTTGACCTTGGGCCCCTTCAGGTTCAGGTCGATGTCGGGCATGGAGATCTTGGGGGTCTTAAAGTGCATCTCGGGCATCTTGAACTTGGGGCCCTTCACCTTCCCCTCTGGGAGATCAATGTCCACCTCTGGACCTTCAATGTCCACCTTGGGGCCACTCACATCCAGGTTTCCTGTTGGGAGGTTCACGTCCACCTCGGGACCTTCTGCCTTCACCCCGGGCATCCCAAATTTGGGCATCTTGAACTTGGGCATCTTGAATTTCCCCTCAGGGCCGTGAACGTCCACGTCTGGCACATCAACGTCCACCTTGGGGCCCTTGATGTCCAGCTCAGGCCCCTTGAGGTCCCCTTCCACCTTGGGGATTGAGACATCGACATCCCCCTTCACTTTGGGTCCTTTGATGTTGAAGTCAATGTCAGGCATGGAGATCTTGGGGGCCTTGATGTGCATCTCGGGCATCTTGAACTTGGGGCCTTTGATCTTCCCCTCGGGCCCTTCAATGTCCACCTCTGGAGCTTCAATGTCCACTTTGGGGCCTTTGATGTCCACGTCCGGCAAGCTCAGGTCCCCTTCGATTTTTGGTGCAGACAGATCAACGTCCACCCCGCCTTTGACCTTGGGACCTTTCAGGTGGAGGTCCAGGTCTGGCATGGAGAGGTTGGGAGCTTTGATGTTCATCTCGGGCATTTTAAATTTGGGGCCTTTGATTTTTCCTTTCGGACCTTCCACGTCGATGTCGGGAACTTCCACGTCCACCTTGGGTCCTTTCAGGTCCACACTGGGCAGGGACATGTCCACGTCCCCCTTGACCTTGGGGCCCTTCAGGTTCAGGTCGATGTCGGGCATGGAGATCTTGGGGGCCTTGATGTTCATCTCGGGCATCTTGAACTTGGGACCTTTGATCTTCCCCTCGGGCCCCTCAATGTCCAGTTCTGGACCCTCAATGTCCACTTTGGGCCCGGACACGTCCAGTTCTCCTGTTGGCAGGTTCACGTCCACCTCTGGCCCCTCCACTTTAAACCCAGGAACACCAAATTTGGGCATTTTGAACTTGGGCATCTTGAGTTTCCCCTCTGGGCCGTGAACGTCCACATCGGGGGCCTCGATGTTGACCTTGGGGCCCTTGATGTCCACCTCAGGTCCTTTCAGCTCCCCTTCCAATTTGGGGGTGGACAGGTCAAGCTCCCCCTTCATTTTGTGCCCCTTCAGGTTCAGCTCCACGTCCGGCATCGAGACTTTGGGTGAAGAAATGTTCAGAAAAGGCATTTTGAATTTGGAGCCTTTGGATTTTCCCTGGAGATCCAAATCCGGAGCTTGGACCTCGACCTTCGGGCCGGACAGTTCAACCTCAGGCTTTTTAAGCTTCACGTCCACCTCGGGGCTTTGAACTTTTGGGCCAGAAAAGCCAAACTTGGGAAGTTTAAACCTGGATTTTTTAGCTTTTCCATCCAGGTCAACCTTTGGCCCCTCCAGCTCAAGCTCTGGCCCTTTGATGTCCAGCTTGGGGCCTTTCAGCTCACCCTCGACCTTGGGAAGAGAAGCGTCGAGGTCACCTTTGAGTTTGGGGCCTTTCAGGTTGAGGTCGATGTCGGGCATGGAGATCTTGGGGACGTTGAACTGCAGCTCCGGTTTCTTGAACTTGGGGCCCTTCAGTTTCCCTTCGGGGCCTTCAATGTCCAGCTCAGGGACAGAAACGTCCACCTTCGGACCCGAAATGTTGACCTCGGCCTCGGGGAGGTTCACGTCCACCTCGGGGCCTTCCACTTTTGGGCCAGAAAAGCCGAATTTGGGCATCTTGAACTTGGGCATTTTAATTTTCCCTTCTGGGCCATGAACGTCCACATCGGGTGCCTCAATGTCCACTTTGGGGCCTTTGATGTCCAGGTCAGGCCCCTTCAGGTCCCCTTCCAGCTTGGGGACGGAGACATCGACGTCCCCCTTGACCTTGGGGCCCTTGAGGCTGAAGTCGACGTCGGGCATGGAGATCTTGGGGGCCTTGATGTGCATCTCGGGCATCTTGAACTTGGGACCTTTGATCTTCCCCTCGGGACCTTCCAACTCAACATTGGGGAGATCAACATCGACCTTGGGGCCTTTGATGTCGATATCTGGGGCTTTCAGGTCTCCCTCAACCTTTGGAAGGGAGACATCAACATCCCCCTTCAGTTTGGGACCTTTGAGGTTGAAGTCAACGTCAGGCATGGAGATCTTGGGGGCCTTGATGTGCATCTCCGGCATCTTGAACTTGGGGCCTTTGATCTTCCCCTCTGGCAACTCCACATCCACCTCTGGGCCTTCAATGTCCACCTTGGGGCCACTCACATCCAGGTTTCCTGCTGGGAGGTTCACGTCCACCTCGGGACCTTCTGCCTTCACCCCGGGCATCCCAAATTTGGGCATCTTGAACTTGGGCATCTTGAATTTCCCCTCGGGGCCGTGAACGTCCACATCTGGCACATCAACGTCCACCTTGGGGCCCTTGATGTCCAGTTCAGGCCCCTTCAGGTCACCCTCCAGCTTTGGAGCAGAGACATCGATGTCCCCCTTCATTTTGGGGCCCTTGAGGCTGAAGTCAACATCGGGCATGGAGATCTTGGGGGCCTTGATGTGCATCTCGGGCATCTTGAACTTGGGGCCTTTGATCTTCCCCTCGGGACCTTCCAGTTCAACATCGGGGAGATCAACATCGACCTTGGGGCCTTTGATGTTGATGTCAGGGGCTTTCAGGTCACCCTCGAGTTTGGGGACAGAAACATCGACGTCCGCCTTCACTTTGGGGCCTTTGAGGTTGAAGTCAACATCGGGCATGGAGATCTTGGAGGCCTTGAAGTGCATCTCGGGCATCTTGAACTTGGGGCCCTTCACCTTCCCTTCTGGGAGATCGATGTCCACCTCTGGACCTTCAATGTCCACCTTGGGGCCACTCACATCCAGGTTTCCTGTCGGGAGGTTCACGTCCACCTCGGGACCTTCTGCCTTCACCCCGGGCATCCCAAATTTGGGCATTTTGAACTTGGGCATTTTAATTTTCCCTTCTGGGCCATGAATGTCCACGTCAGGTGCCTCAATGTCCACCTTGGGGCCCCTGATGTCCAGTTCAGGCCCCTTCAGGTCACCCTCCAGCTTTGGAAGGGACATGTCCACGTCCCCCTTGACCTTGGGGCCCTTCAGGCTGAAGTCGACGTCCGGCATGGAGATCTTGGGGGCCTTGATGTGCATCTCGGGCATCTTGAACTTGGGACCTTTGATCTTCCCCTCGGGACCTTCCAGCTCAACATCGGGGAGATCAACATCGACCTTGGGGCCTTTGATGTCGATGTCTGGGGCTTTCAGGTCACCTTCCACCTTGGGAAGGGAAACATCAACATCTCCCTTGACCTTGGGGCCTTTCAGGTTCAGGTCGATGTCGGGCATGGAGATCTTGGGGGCCTTGATGTGCATCTCGGGCATCTTGAACTTGGGACCTTTGATCTTCCCCTCCGGTCCCTCAATGTCCACACTCGGCATCTCCACGTCCACCTTGGGGCCGGACACATCCAGGTCTCCTTTTGGGAGGTTCACGTCCACCTCGGGGCCTTCACCCTTCAGCCCAAATTTGGGCATCTTGAATTTGGGCAGCTTGAATTTCCCCTCAGGGCCGTGAATGTCCACATCGGGTGCCTCAATGTCCACTTTGGGGCCTTTGATGTCCAGGTCAGGCCCCTTCAGGTCCCCTTCCAGCTTGGGGACGGAGACATCGACGTCCCCCTTGACCTTGGGGCCCTTGAGGTTCAGATCGAAGTCGGGCATGGAGATCTTGGGGGCCTTGATGTGCATCTCGGGCATCTTGAACTTGGGACCTTTGATCTTCCCCTCGGGACACTCCAGCTCGACGTCGGGGAGGTCCACATTGACCTTGGGAGCTTTGATGTCAATGTCTGGGGCTTTCAGGTCTCCCTCAAGCTTTGGAGCAGAGACATCGACATCGCCCTTCACTTTGGGGCCCTTCAGGTTGAGGTCGATGTCGGGCATGGAGATCTTGGGGGCTTTGAAGTGCATCTCGGGCATCTTGAACTTGGGGCCCTTCAGTTTCCCCTCAGGACACTCGAGGTCAACGTCGGGAAGGTCAACATCAACTTTGGGGCCTTTGATGTCCAGTTCAGGCCCTTTCAGGTCCCCTTCCAGCTTTGGAGCAGAGACATCAACGTCCCCCTTGACCTTGGGGCCCTTCAGGTGGAGATCAAAGTCGGGCATGGAGATCTTGGGAGCCTTGAAGTGCATCTCGGGCATCTTGAACTTGGGACCTTTGATCTTCCCCTCGGGACACTCCAGCTCCACGTCAGGAACCTCCACGTCCACTTTTGGACCTTTCAGTGACACCTCCGGCCCTTTCACGTCGCCTTCGAGCTTTGGCACGGACACATCGACGTCACCTTTGACCTTGGGGCCCTTCAGGTTGAGATCGAAGTCGGGCATGGAGATCTTGGGGGCTTTGAAGTGCATCTCGGGCATCTTGAACTTGGGGCCCTTCACCTTCCCCTCTGGGAGATCGATGTCCACGTCAGGAGCTTCAATGTCCACCTTGGGGCCTTTGATATCCACGTCTGGGCCTTTCACGTCACCTTCCAGTTTGGGGGTGGAAATGTCCACGTCCCCCTTCAGTTTTGGGCCTTTCAGGTTGAGGTCGATGTCGGGCATGGAGATTTTGGGGGTTTTGAAGTGCATCTCGGGCATCTTGAACTTGGGGCCCTTCAGCTTCGCTTCGGGACACTCCAGCTCGACGTCGGGGAGGTCCACATCGACTTTGGGGCCTTTGATGTCAACATCTGGGGCTTTCAAATCTCCCTCAATTTTTGGGACGGACACGTCCACGTCTCCCTTCACTTTGGGGCCTTTGAGGTTCAGGTCAAAGTCGGGCATGGAGATCTTGGGGGCCTTGAAGTGCATCTCGGGCATCTTGAACTTGGGACCTTTGATCTTCCCCTCTGGGCCCTCCAGTTCGATGTCAGGGACATCCACGTCCACTTTGGGTCCTTTCAACTCCAGATCCGGCACTTTCACGTCACCTTCTACTTTTGGGGCAGACACGTCCACTTCTCCCTTCACTTTGGGACCTTTCAGGTTCAGGTCGACATCAGGCAGAGAAAATTTCGGCGCCTTGATGTTCATCTCCGGCATCTTGATCTTGGGTCCCTTCCACTTCCCCTCGGGACCTTCAACGTCCACGTCAGGAACGTCCACATCCACCTTTGGACCTTTAATGTTCACATCCGGACCTTTCAGGTCGCCCTCCAATTTGGGGACGGAGACATCCATACCGCCCTTGACCTTGGGGCCCTTCAGGTTCAGGTCGATGTCGGGCATGGAGATCTTGGGGGCCTTGATGTGCATCTCGGGCATCTTGAACTTGGGCCCTTTGATCTTCCCCTCCGGCCCCTCAATGTCCACACTTGGCATCTCCACGTCCACCTTGGGGCCGGACACATCCAGGTCTCCTTTTGGGAGGTTCACGTCCACCTCGGGGCCTTCACCCTTCAGCCCAAATTTGGGCATCTTGAACTTGGGCAGCTTGAATTTCCCCTCAGGGCCGTGAACGTCCACATCGGGTGCCTCAATGTCCACTTTGGGGCCTTTGATGTCCAGGTCAGGCCCCTTCAGGTCCCCTTCCACCTTGGGGACGGAGACATCGACGTCGCCCTTGACCTTGGGGCCCTTGAGGTTCAGATCGAAGTCAGGCATGGAGATCTTGGGGGCCTTGATGTGCATCTCGGGCATCTTGAACTTGGGACCTTTGATCTTCCCCTCGGGACCTTCCAACTCAACATCGGGGAGATCAACATCGACCTTGGGGGCTTTGATGTCCAGGTCAGGCCCCTTCAGGTCACCTTCCACCTTGGGAAGGGAAACATCAACATCTCCCTTGACCTTGGGCCCCTTCAGGTTGAGGTCGATGTCGGGCATGGAGATCTTGGGGGTCTTAAAGTGCATCTCGGGCATCTTGAACTTGGGGCCCTTCACCTTCCCCTCTGGGAGATCGATGTCCACCTCTGGACCTTCAATGTCCACCTTGGGGCCACTCACATCCAGGTTTCCTGTTGGGAGGTTCACGTCCACCTCGGGACCTTCTGCCTTCACCCCGGGCATCCCAAATTTGGGCATCTTGAACTTGGGCATCTTGAATTTCCCCTCAGGGCCGTGAACGTCCACGTCTGGCACATCAACGTCCACCTTGGGGCCCTTGATGTCCAGGTCAGGCCCCTTCAGGTCCCCTTCCACCTTGGGGATTGAGACATCGACGTCCCCCTTGACCTTGGGGCCTTTGAGGTTGAAGTCAACGTCGGGCATGGAGATCTTGGGGGCCTTGATGTGCATCTCGGGCATCTTGAACTTGGGGCCCTTCACCTTCCCCTCTGGCAACTCCACATCCACCTCTGGACCTTCAATGTCCACCTTGGGACAACTCACATCCACGTTTCCTGCTGGGAGGTTCACGTCCACCTCGGGACCTTCTGCCTTCACCCCGGGCATCCCAAATTTGGGCATCTTGAACTTGGGCATCTTGAATTTCCCCTCGGGGCCGTGAATGTCCACATCAGGTGCCTCAATGTCCACCTTGGGGGCCTTGAGGTCAATTTCTGGACCCTTCACGTCACCCTCGAGCTTAGGGACAGAGACATCAACATCTCCCTTCAGTTTTGGACCCTTGAGATTCAAATCGATGTCAGGCATGGAGATCTTGGGGGTCTTAAAGTGCATCTCGGGCATCTTGAACTTGGGGCCCTTCACCTTCCCCTCTGGGAGATCAATGTCCACCTCTGGGCCTTCAATGTCCACCTTGGGGCCGCTCACATCCAGGTTTCCTGTTGGGAGGTTCACGTCCACCTCGGGACCTTCTGCCTTCACCCCGGGCATCCCAAATTTGGGCATCTTGAACTTGGGCATCTTGAATTTCCCCTCAGGGCCGTGAACGTCCACGTCTGGCACATCAACGTCCACCTTGGGGCCCTTGATGTCCAGGTCAGGCCCCTTGAGATCACCCTCCAGCTTTGGAAGGGACACGTCCACGTCACCCTTGACCTTGGGGCCTTTGAGGTTGATGTCCACGTCAGGCATGGAGATCTTCTGGGTCTTGATGTGCATCTCGGGCATCTTGAACTTGGGGCCTTTGATCTTCCCCTCGGGCCCTTCCAAATCCACGCTGGGCACCTCCACGTCCACTTTCGGCCCTTTAACATCCACTTCTGGAGCTTTCAATTCCCCTTCCACCTTGGGGAGGGACACGTCCACCTCTCCCTTCACTTTGGGTCCCTTCAGGTTCAGGTCCACGTCGGGCATGGAGATTTTGTGGGATTTGAGGTTCAGCTTCGGCATCCGGAATTTGGGACCTTTCCATTTCCCTTCCGCTCCTCCGACGTCCACCTCCGGCCCCTCAATGTCCACCTCCGGCCCCTCAATGTCCACCTCTCCTTTGGGCAGGCTCACGTCCACCTCGGGCCCCTCCAGCTTGGGGCCGGACACGTTGAAATGAGGCAATTTCATTTTGGGCATTTTCACTTTGGCCTCTGGACCCTCCAGGTGGACATCGGGGACCTCCACGTCCACCTTGGGCCCCTTGATGTCACCCTCGGCCTTGGGGAGGGACACGCCCACCTCCCCCTTCACTTTGTGTCCCTTCAGGTTCAAATCCACGTCCGGCATCGAGATTTTGGGGGATTTGATGTTCAGTTTCGGCATCTTGAATTTGGGGCCTTTCATCTTCCCTTCTGGACCTTCCAAGTCCACCTCGGGCACCTCAACATCCAACTTGGGACCTTCCACATCCAACTTGGGACCTTCCACATCCAACTTGGGACCTTTCACGTCCATTTTGGCACCTTCCACGTCCACTTTGGGGCCTTTCACGTCGATTTTCGGGCCCTTCAGCCCGGAAATTCCGGCGTCCCCTTTCAGTTTTGGGGCCTTCAAGCCCAGATCCACGTCCGGCATGGAGAGTTTTGGGCTCTGAACGTTGAGGTCGGGCATTTTGAACTTCAGGCCTTTCCCTTTGACCTCCGGCCCTTCCAGGTCCATGCTGGGGACGTCCATGTCCACCTTGGGGGCGGAAATGTCCACCTCCCCCTTCGGGAGCGTCACCTCCAGCTCGGGGCTCTCTCCCTTCACCCCAAATTTAGGCATTTTCAGCTTGGGGAACTTCAGCTTGCCCTCGGGGCCTTGGGCGTCCAAATCTGGGGCTTCAACCTCCACCTTGGGGCCTTTGATCTCCACTCCGGGGGTTTTCAGCTCCCCTTCCAGTTTTGGGGTGGAAACGTCCAAATCCGCCTTGACTTTGGGCCCTTTGAGGTTCAGGTCGATGTCAGGCATGGAGATCTGGGGGGTTTTGATGCCCACCTCGGGCACCTTCACCTTGGGGCCCTTGATGTCCACGCTCGGGACCTCGACGGCGACGCCGGGACCCGAAACGTCCACGCTGCCCTTGGGAAGGGCCACCTCGAGCTCGGGGCTCTCTCCCTTCACCCCAAACTTGGGCATTTTCAGCTTGGGGAACTTCAGCTTGCCCTCGGGGCCTTGGACATCCAAATCTGGGGCTTCAACCTCCACCCTGGGGCCTTTGATGTCCACTTCGGGGCCCTTCAAACCCGGCACGGGCACGTCCAGGTCGCCGCTGGCCTTGGCACCGTTGAGGGTCAGGTCGACGTCCGGGACGGAGATTTTGGGGGCTTTGAGGTGCATTTCGGGCCCCTGGATGCCCAAACTCGGTGCCTCAACGTCCACCTTGGGGCCGCACACCTCCACGCCGCCCTTCGGGAGGTTCACGTCCACCTCGGGACCTTCTGCTTTGACCCCGGGCATCCCAAATTTGGGCATTTTGAATTTGGGCATCTTGAATTTTCCCTCGGGGCCGTGAACGTCCACTTCAGGTGCGTCAACGTCCACCTTGGGGCCCTTGATGTCCATGCTTGGGACGCTGACGTCCACCTTGGGGCCGGAGACCTCCACCCCCGCTTTGGGAAGGGTCACGTCGACGCTGGGGGTCTCTCCCTTCACCCCAAATTTGGGCATTTTCAGCTTGGGGAACTTCAGCTTGCCCTCGGGCCCCTGGATCTCCATTTCTGGGCTCCCAACCTCGACTTCGGGGCCTTTGATGTCCACTCCGGGGGTCTTCAGCTCCCCTTCCAGTTTTGGGGCGGAAACATCCAGATGTCCCTTCGCTCCGGGCCCTTTGAGGCTCAGGCCGACGTCGGAGACTTGGGGGGTCTTGACGCTCATCTCGGGCATCTTCACCGCGGGGCCTTTGACGTCCACTCCGGGCACCTCCACCCCGATCTGGGGCCCTTTAAGGTCCAGCTGGGGCCCCCTGAATTCGCCCCCCACGCTCGGCACGGACACGTCCACTCCTCCCTTCAGCCCCTTCAGGCCAACGTCCACCTCCACGCCCTTCAGGCCACGGCCCGGCCCGGCCACGTCCACCTCGGGGCCCTTGGCGTCCACCCTGGGGCAGAGTCCTTTGAGGTCCCCTTCCCCTCTGGGGCCCTTCAGGTTCAGGTTCACGTCCGACAGTGAAATTTGGGGTGTTTCCACCTTCTTGAAGGCCGGACCCTTCCATTCTCCCTCCAGGCCCGCCTCGGGGACGGCCGCGCCCTTGGGGACGTCCGCGGCGGCGCCGTCGGCCTGGGCGGCGAATTTGGGGAAGGTCAAGTGCGGGATTTGGATTTTCCCCTTGGCGCCGTCCGGGGCCTCCACGCCGGGAACGTCCGGTGGAGGGGAGGGGACCTCGGTGGCGCCTTTGGCCGCCGCGTCCACCTGCGGCGCCGCGGCTTCGCCGCCGGCCTGGAACCCGAATTTGGGGATTTTTAACGTCGGGATCTTGATCGTCCCCACGTCCACGGGTGGCGAGGAGCCGCTGACCTCCCCCTGCGGGCACGGAGCCCCGCCGGACACGTGGCCCTGCCCGTCCAGCCCCGCGGCGTGGAACGACCCGTCCAGCTCTCCAAACTGTCCGTTGGCCTCGACGCGGGGCGACCCCGGGAAGCCCTTCCAGCCTGGGAGGGATTTTCCAGTTTCTCCACCAGGAATTTGGCTCTGGGGCTGCAGGTGAAGCCCCTCAGGTGTCCCGGGCGGGTCCCCCAGCCCCGCTCGGACCCCGGCGCCGGACGTCGTGCCCAACTCCGGCGCGGGGATGCAGACGTTGAAATCGGGGCCGCCGATGACGGCGAGGTCGCCGTCGTGGCTGGTGACGTCCACGGTGTAGGCGGTGACCCTGCGGGTGACCGTGATGGTCCTGCTCTGCGTCCCGCCGGCCTCGGCCTCCGGCCCCTCCTCGGACCTGAGCCGCGGCTTGATCTTGGTGGTGTAGATGCGCTGGTACTCCTCATCATCGCCGCTCTGCGGAGGAGACGCTGCCGGTGAGCGCTGGACGTGCTTCCTCCCCATCCTCATCCTCATCCTCATCCCCATCCTCATCCCCATCCTCATCATCCTCATCCTCATCTCCGTTGTCATCCCCATCCTCACCCTCATCCTTATCTTCCCCTCATCCCCATCCTCGTCCTTGTCCTCATCTTCATTTTATCCTTATTTTCATCCTCATCCTCATCCCCATCCCCATCCCCATCTTTGTCCTCATCCTTGTCCTCAACTTTATTCTCATCCTTATTTTCATCCCCATCCTCATCCTCTTCCCCATCCTCATCTTCATCCCCATACTCATCCTCATCCCCATCTTTGTCCTCATCCTCGTCTTTTTTCTCATCCTTATTCCCATTCTCATCCCCATCCTCATCGTCATTCTCATCCTTATTTTCATCCTCATCTTCGTCCTCATTCCCATCCTCATCTTCGTTCTCATCCTCATCCTCCCCCATCCTCACCCTCACCTTCATCACCCTCACCTTCATCACCCTCACCTTCATCCTTATCTTCCTCTCATCCCCATCCTCATCCTTGTCCTCATCTTCATTTTCATCCTCATCCTCATCCTCATCCTCATCCTCATCCCCATCCTCATCTTCGTTCTCATCCTCATCCTCCCCCATCCTCACCCTCACCTTCATCACCCTCACCTTCATCCTTATCTTCCTCTCATCCCCATCCTCATCCTTGTCCTCATCTTCATTTTCATCCTCATCCTCATCCTCATCCTCATCCTCATCCCCGTCCTCATCCCCGTCCTCATCTTCATCCTCCTCCATCCTCACCCTCACCTTCATCCTTATCTTCCCCTCATCCCCATCCTCATCCTTGTCCTCATCTTCATTTTCATACTCATCCTCATCCTCATCCCCGTCCTCATCTTCGTTCTCATCCTCATCCTCCCCCATCCTCATCCTCACCCTCACCACCCTCGCCTTCACCCCTCTCTCCCCCCGATCCCCGTCCTCCCGTCCTTCCTCCCGCTCCTCCTCCTCGCTCACCAGCACGACCTCGGGGCTGCCGGGCGCGGCGGCCGCCTGCGGCGAGCGGTCGCCGCGGCGCTGCAGCCGCAGCCCCAGCGTGTGCTGGCCCAGGCTCTGCAGCAGCTGCGCCGCCTCCCCCGACTGCAGCTTGTCGAAGTAGACGGTGGCGCTGACGATCTGATCCCCTGGGGGGACGGGGGACAGCGGGTCAGGGGGCTGGGGTGGGGGGACACCGGCGGGGACCCCCCGGCCCTGCCCCGAGCGACCGCGGGGACATCGCCCACGGGTGTGGGACGGTGAGGTGCCACCAAAACAACCCCAAAATCCCATTTTCAACCCCAAAACTGTGAGGGAAAAATCCCATCCCCACTGTGAGTGGCCGTGGGGTCATCGCCCATAGGCACAGAGGCAGAAGTGCCTGAGGTGCCACCAAAACAACCCCAAAAATCCCATTTTCAACCCCAAAACTCTGCGGGAAAAATCCCATCCCCACTGTGAGTGGCCGTGGGGTCATCACCCTCAGAAGTGCCTGAGGTGCCACCAAAACAACCCCAAAAATCCCATTTTGAGCCCCAAAATTCAGGGAAGAACCCCCCCGTCCCCACTGTCAGTGACTCCCCCATGGGTGACGGAGCCAGAAGCTCCTGAGATGCCACCAGGACGCCCCCAAGTCCCCAAAACTGCAATTTCACCCCCCAAATCCTTGGGCTGGGGCAGGATTTGGACCCCCAGCACTCGAACTGCAGGGTCACCACCCATGGGAACGGAGCCAGAAGCTCCTGAGATGCCACCAGGACGTCCCCAAGTCCCCAAAACTCCAATTTCAGCCCCCAAACCCTCGGGCTGGGGCAGGATTTGGACCCCCAACGCTTGAACCACGAGGCCAGAAGCTCCTGAGATGCCACCAGGAGGCCGCAGGGTCCCAGAGCCGCCCGGGCGCGCCCACCTTCCTGGACCACGCCCATGCGGGCGGCCGGCGAGTTCTGCTGCACGCGCCGGACGAAGACGCCGTCGTCGGTCTGGGCGATGGTGATGCCGTGGGAGCCGCTGCCCTGCCAGTTGGGCAGGAGGATCTCCCGCGTCTCCTCCTCGCGCTCCATCTGCGCCGGACACGGGGTCAGGGGTCAGCGCGGGGCCGGGCGGGGTCAGGGGTCAGGGGTCGGGGTCAGCATGGGGCTGGATGGGGTCAGGGGTCAGCGTGAGGGTGGACACGGGGCTGGGGTCATGGGGAGGGATGGACGGGGTCAGGGGTCAGGGCAGGGGTGGACACGGGGCTGGGGTCAGGGGACTGATGGACACGGTTTGGGGTCAGGGCAAGGATGGACACACGGTTTGGGGTCAGGAGAGGGGTGGACACGGTTTGGGGTTGGGGCAGGGATGGACACGGTTTGGGGTCATGGGGAGGGATGGACACGGTTTGGGGTCAGGACAGGGGTGGACACGGTTTGGGGTCGGGGGAGGGGATGGATGTGGTCAGGGGTCGGGGGAGGGGTGGACGTGGTTTGGGGTCAGGGCAGGGATGGACGCGGGTTTGGGGTCAGGGCAGGGGTGGACACGGTTTGGGGTCAGGGCAGGGGTGGACACGGTTTGGGGTCGGGGGACAGATGGACACGGTTTGGGGTCATGGGGAGGGATGGACACGGTTTGGGGTCAGGGGACGGATGGACACGGTTTGGGGTCAGGACAGGGGTGGACACGGTTTGGGGTCAGGGCAGGGATGGACATGGTTTGGGGTCAGGGCAGGGGTGGACACGGTTTGGGGTCAGGGGTGGGATGGACACGGTTTGGGGTCGGGGGACAGATGGACACGGTTTGGGGTCAGGGGACGGATGGACACGGTTTGGGGTCGGGGGACAGATGGACACGGTTTGGGGTCA
The DNA here is from genome assembly GCF_050655825.1 of Lonchura striata. Lineage (NCBI taxonomy): Eukaryota > Metazoa > Chordata > Aves > Passeriformes > Estrildidae > Lonchura > Lonchura striata. The sequence continues at coordinate 6,935,314 of NC_140733.1, read as the reverse complement.
GGGGACGGATGGACACGGTTTGGGGTCAGGGCAGGGGTGGACACGGTTTGGGGTCAGGGGACGGATGGACACGGTTTGGGGTCAGGGCAGGGATGGACACGGTTTGGGGTCAGGGGAGGGATGGACACGGTTTGGGGTCAGGGGTGGGATGGACACGGTTTGGGGTCGGGGCAGGGGTGGACGTGGTCAGGGGTCAGGGGAGGGGTGGACGCGGGTTTGGCGCCGTGGCTGTGGCCAGGCCGAGCGGCCGGAGCGGCCGGAGCGGCCGGAGCGGCCGGAGTGGCCGGAGTGGCCGGAGTGGCCGGAGTGGCCGGAGAGGCCGGAGCGGCCCCGCTGACCTCGGTGGGGTCCCGGTCCCGGTCCCGGTCCCAGGAATCCTCGGCCTCGCTCGGGAACCTCGCGGCGGCTCCGGGGTCAGCTCCGGCCTGGAGGGGACATCGGGGCGTGGTGGGACACGGGGGCACCCCTGGGACACCCCATGGGACACGGGGGCACCCATGGGACACCCCCGGGACACCCCCGGGACATCGGGGACACCCGTGGGACACCCCCGGGACACCCATGGGACATCAGGGCGTGGTGGGACACGGGGGCACCCATGGGACACCCCTGGGACATCGGGGACACCCCCGGGACACCCCTGGGACATCGCGGTGTGGTGGGACACAGGGGCACCCATGGGACACGAGGACACCCCCGGGACACTCCGGGGACCCGTCCCCTGTCCCCTCTCCTCTTCTGAAGTTTTGAGGGAATTTCTCCGTTTTCAGAGAATTTCGGGTCGGTATTTTTGGGGTTTTTTTTGGGGGGGATTATTTTTTTTGGGGGGGGGGTGCACCTGAGGGGGGGGGTGTGCACCTGTAGGGGTGCCCCCCCCCCACCCTGGGTGTCCCCCCCGCCCCGGGGTGTCCCCGAACTCCGGGAGGCTCCGGGAGGCTCCGGCCGGACTGGTTGGTGACTCAGACCGGGCGGGGGGGGACCGGGGCTGACTCAGAGCGGGGAGGGAACCGGGGGAACCGGGGGGGAACCGGGGGGGAACCGGGGCTGACTCAGAGCGGGGAGGGAACCGGGGGGGAACCGGGGGGGAACCGGGGGGGCACCCGGGGCTGACTCAGAGCGGCCCCGAGCGCTGGGAGGGGCCCCGAAATCCGCCCGAATTCGCCTTTTCCAGGAGTTCCCCCATTTCCCACCGCCCCCCCCATTTCCCCGGGGTCCCCCCGCGGCTCGGGGGGTGACACGGACCGCCCCGGTGACACCGGGGACAGCTCGGTGTCCCCGCAGCAATGCCGCCCCCCCTCCCCCCGCCGCGCTATTTTTGGGGTGCAAACCACGTGCCCGCTATTTTTAGCAGCCTGTCCCCCCCCTCCGACCCCTCCCCCGCCCCCAAAAACCGCGGAGGGACGGGGGGGGGTGGGGGGGGATGGGATGTCACCCGTGTCACCCCGGCCGCGCCAGCGGGGTCCCCACGGGGGGGGCACGGGGTCCCCAGCCCTGGGTGGCGTTTGGGGACACGGGGACGCTGATGGGGACCCCCCCGGGTTCGGTTTTGGGACCCCCGGGTTCGGTTTTGGGACCCCCGGTTCGGTTTTGGGACCCCCGGGTTCGGTTTTGGGACCCCCCGGTTCGGTTTTGGGACCCCCGGGTTCGGTTTTGGGACCCCCGGGTGCAGATTTGGGACCCCCGGGTTCGGTTTTGGGACCCCCGGGTGCAGATTTGGGACCCCCGGTCCGGTTTTGGGACCCCCCCCGGTCCGGTTTTGGGACCCGCCCCCGGTCCGGTTTTGGGACCCCCCCCCCGGTCCGGTTTTGGGACCCCCCTCGGGTGCGATTTTGGGGCCCCCCTGTCCCCCCGTGTTTGCTCGGGGGCCACAAGGTCACAAATGTCCCCCCACCCCCGGGACCCCCGGGACCCCCGGGGCGGGGCCGGTGACGCCGGGCCCGGGAGGCTCCCGGGAAACGGCGAATCCCGGAAAACATTCCCAAAAACCGGGGGAAAACCGGGAAAAACCGGGGGAGAAGCGGGGGAAAACCGGGGGAAAACCGGGGAAAAACGGGGGAGAAGCGGGGGAACGGGGCAGAGACGGCGGAGCGGGACGAGGCGGCGGCGGAGGCGGAGCGGGCGCGGCCCGCGGCCGGGCCGGTACCGGTCGGACCGGCTGGAGCGAGAGTCCCGCGGGCGGCGGGCCCGGCGGAGCCGGGAGGGTCCCGGACCGGTTCCACCGGGCCCTGCCCGGACGCTGCCCGCGGCCACGCGCGGCGCCGCCGGGACCTCCGCGTGTCCCGGCCCCGCCCGGGCCGCTCCCCAAAACCCCCCGAAAAACGGGGAGACCCCAAAAACGCCGCGAGGTGCTCGGGGGGGGCGGGGAGGGGGGAGCCGCCCCCGCCCCAAATCAAATCCGGGGGTCCCCGGGGGGGTGGGGCCACCGGGGTGAGGGGGGGTCCCCAGAAAGGGGGATCCCCAAAATGGGGGTGTCCCGAATGGGGGGGTCCCCAAAAGGGAGTGTCCCCAAAGGGGGGGGGGGTCCCCAAGGGGGGTGTCCCCAAAGGGGGGGGGTCCCCAATGGGGGTGTCCCAAGGGGGGTGTCCTCAATGGGGGGGTCCCAACGGGGGGGGGGGTCCCCAAAATGGGGGTGTCCCCAAAATGGGGGTCCCCAGGGGGGGTGTCCCAAGGGGGGCAGAGGGGAAGTGGCGCCGGGAGCGGCCGCGCCCCAAAAACCGCAGCGGGGGGGGGAAGGGGGGGATCCCGCGCCCCTCCCCCTCCCCGAGCCCCTCCCCCCCCCCCGGCCCCTCCCTCGGGGCTTGGGGGGGGGTTGGGTTTGGGATTCCCAAAATCAAACCCCCCCCCCGCCAGAAGCGCCGCCCCCGCGCTGAAACCGGCGCTGATGAGCGTTAATTACCGAGCCCTCATTAACCCGGCGCCCACGCGCGGCCGCGCCCTCGCGGGATCCCGGGGATCCCCCGCCCCAAATTCGGCACCGGGACCCCCCCTCGGGTCCCCCCGGCCCGGGCGGGGCCCGGGGGGGGGAGGGGAGCCGCGGCCCCGCCCCCACCGGGGACTCCCCGGGCGCGGCCGGGGGGGGCGGGGGGGCCACGCCCTGAGCGCGGCCGGGACCCCCGGGACCCCCCGGGACCCCCCCGGGACCCCCCCGGGACCCCCCGGGACCCCCCGGGACCACCGGGACCCCCCGGGACCTCCGGGAACCCCCGGGAACCCCCCGGGACCCCCCGGGACCCCCCGGGACCCCCCGGGACCCCCGGGACACCCCGGGACCCCCCGGGACCCCCCGGGAACCCCCCGGGACCCCCCCCCCGGGCCCCCGGAGCCGTCACGGGACGCGCGTGGGTTCCCCCCCCGCCACACCCGCGGAGCTCGCGGCGCTCCCGGAGCCCCCCGGGAGAAACGGAGCCCCGGGGGTCCCGGAGCCCCCCCGGGACCCTCAGCGGATCCCCCCGCACCCCCGGGACACCCACGAGCCACTCTCGGCACCACCGGGACCCACTCCCGGCGCTCCCGGAGCCCCCCGGGCCCGTCCCGGGACCACCGCGTCCCGCCCTGCGCCGCCCCGGGGCTCCCGGAGCCCCCCGGGACTCCCTCGGACACTTCCCGACCCCCCCCGGCAACTCCCGGGACCACCGGAACCGCCCCGGGACCCACGCGGGACCGTCCCGGGTGCCCCGCTCGCCCCGCCCGGAGCCGCCGCCCGTCGCGGCGGTCCCGGTGCGGTCCCGGTCCCGTCCCGGTGCGGTCCCGGTCCCGTCCCGGTCCCGTCCCGGTGCCGCCCCGCGGTACCTGCGCGCTGCGGGCTCAGCGGCCGCGCCGGGCCATGCCCGGTCCGGGTCCTGGCGCGGTGCCGGTGCCGGTGCCGGCGGTCCCGGAGCGGCCCCGGCGGGTCCGTGCGGAGTGGCCGCGCCCGGGCGGCTCCCGGCTCTTGTAGGGCGGCGGAGCCTCCCCCGCCCCGCGGGGAGGGCCCGGCCCGGCCCGGCCCCGGGACAGGGAGCGGCCCGGGACGGCCCCGGAGCGGCCCCGGAGCGGGAGCGGCCGCGGTTCGGCTCCGGCCGGGACGGGCCGGGGCGGGTCCGGGCTGGTCCCGGGTCTGAGCCCGGGCTGGTCCCGGTTCTGAGCCCGGGCTGGTCCAGGTTCTGAGCCCGGGTTGGTCCCGGTTCTGAGCCCGGGTTGGTCCCGGTTCTGAGCCCGGGTTGGTCCCGGGTCTGAGCCCGGTTCTGGTCCCGGTTCTGAGCCCGGGTCCGGGCCCGGGCTGGTCCCGGTCCTGAGCCCGGGTTGGTCCCGGGCTGGTCCCGGTTCTGGTCCCGGGTCTGAGCCCGGGCTGGTCCCGGTTCTGGTCCCGGGTCTGAGCCCGGGCTGGTCCCGGTCCTGAGCCCGGGTTGGTCCCGGGCTGGTCCCGGTTCTGGTCCCGGGCTGGTCCCGGTCCTGAGCCCGGGTTGGTCCCGGTCCTGGTCCCGGGCTGGTCCCGGTTCTGGGCCCGATCTGATCCCGGTTCTGACCTCGAGCTGGTTCCGATTCTGGTCGCAGTTTGGTCTCGGTCTGATCCCAGTTCTGAGCCCGGTCTGATCCGGGTCTGGTCCCGGTTCTGGGCCCGGTCTGATCCCGGTACTGGGCCCGGTCTGATCCCGGTTCTGGTCTCGGTTCTGGGCCCGGTTCTGAGCCCGGTCTGATCCCGGTACTGGGCCCGGTCTGATCCCGGTACTGGGCCCGGTTCTGGGCCCGAGTTGGTCCAGGTTCTGGTCGCAGTTTGGTCCCAGTCTAGTCTCGGTTCTGGGCCCGGTCTGGTCCCGGTTCTGGTCCCGGTTCTGGTCCCGGTCCAGGGCGACTCTGGACCTGGTCCGGGGCGGTTCTGGTCCCGGTCTGATCCCGGTTCTGTTCCCGGTTCTGGTCCCGGTCTGATCCCGGTCCTGGTCCCGATCCCGTCCCAGTTCCGAGCCTGGACCCTCTCCCGGGATGGTTCTGACCCCGATCCCGGTCCCGGTTCTCATGCGGATCCGGTCCCGGTTCTGATCCCGGTTCCGGTCCCGGTCCAACCTCAGTCCTGCTCCCGTTCCCGAGCTCATCCCGGTCCTGTTCCTGACCCGGTTCTGGTCCCAATCCCGGTTCTGGTCCCTGTCCCGGTTCCGGTCCCGGTCCCGGTCCTGGTTCCGGTTCCACGGGACAATCCCGGACCGGGACCCCTCCCCCCCCAGCCCCGCCCCCCCGGTAACCCCCCGAGGGGGGGGAGGGGAATCCCCAAAAACCCAAAAGTGACCCCGGACCCCAAAAACCCCCAGACCCAAAAACCCCCAGACCCAAAAACCCCCAGACCCAAAAATCCCAGAAATGGAACTGGGGGATACTGGGAGCACTGGGGGATACTGGGGGGCACTGGGGGGGCACTGGGGGGATACTGGGGGATGCTGGGAGCACTGGGGGGCACTGGGGGGATACTGGGGGGGCACTGGGGGATACTGGGGGATACTGGGGGGCACTGGGGGATGCTGGGAGCACTGGGGGGCACTGGGGGATACTGGGGGGATACTGGGGGGAACTGGGGGGATACTGGGGGATACTGGGGGGATACTGGGGGGATACTGGGGGATACTGGGGGATACTGGGGGGATACTGGGGGGATACTGGGGGATACTGGGGGGACTGGGGGGATACTGGGGGGATACTGGGGGATACTGGGGGGACTGGGGGGATACTGGGGGGACTGGGGGGATACTGGGGGGATACTGGGGGGACTGGGGGGACATTGGGGGATACTGGGGGGGCACTGGGGGATACTGGGGGGACATTGGGGGATACTGGGGGGGCACTGGGGGATACTGGGGGGCACTGGGGGGGCACTGGGGGGACATTGGGGGATACTGGGGGGATACTGGGGGGGCACTGGGGGATACTGGGGGGCACTGGGGGCAGTCGGGACCCTCAGGTGCTGCTCCCAGTTTGGCCCAGTCCATACTGGGAGCCGCAATCTCCCCAAAATCTGGGACTGTCCCCACCCTTGAACCCCCGAATTCCCCCGAATTCCCTCAAATTCTCCCAAATTCCCCCAAATTCCCTCAAATTCTCCCAAATTCCCCCAAATTCTCCCAAATTCCCCCAAATTCCCTCAAATTCTCCCGAATTCCCCCAAATTCCCTCAAATTCTCCCAAATTCCCCCAAATTCTCCCAAAATTCTCCCAAATTCTCCCAAATTCTCCCAAATTCCCTCATAATTTCCCCAAATTTCTCCCTAAAATGTCCCAAATTCTCCCCAAATTTTCCCCAAATTTCCCTTCCCGTCTCTCTTTCCCCGCCTGCGGCTCTGGGGCTGCTCCCGGTGGGACCGGGGCTGATTTGGGTCCATTTGGGTCTATTTGGGTCCATTTTGGGTCCATTTGGGTCCATTTTGGGTCCATTTGGGTCCATTTTGGGTCCATTTGGGTCTATTTGGGTCCATTTGGGTCTATTTGGGTCCATTTGGGTCCATTTGGGTCCATTTTGGGTCCATTTGGGTCTATTTGGGTCCATTTTGGGTCTATTTGGGTCCATTTGGGTCCATTTTAGTCCATTTTGGGTCCATTTGGGTCTATTTGGGTCCATTTGGGTCCATTTTGGGTCCATTTTGGTCCATTTTGGGTCCATTTGGGTCCATTTTGGGTCTATTTGGGTCCATTTGGGTCCATTTGGGTCCATTTGGGTCCATTTGGGTCCATTTTGGGACGTTTTGGGTCCATTTTGGGTCCATTTGGGTCCATTTTGGTCCATTTTGGGCCGATTTGGGTCCATTTGGGTCCATTTGGGGCCGTTTCGGGGCCGTTCCCGGTGGTACCGGGGCCGGTCCCGGGGCTGTCCCAGGGCGGTACCGGGACCGTTCTGGGGCCGTTCCCGGGGCCCTTTTGGGGCCGGTTCCGGGACCATTCCCGGTTGGGATTTGGGGCCGGTTCCGGGGCTGTTCCCGAGCGGAACCGGGCCCGATCCCGGGGCGGTTCTGGGCCCGATCCCGGGGCGGTTCTGAGTCCATTCCCGGGCCCGTTCTGGGCCCGATCCCGGCCCGTTCGGAGGCGGTTCTGGGTCTATTCCCGGGCCCGTTCTGGGCCCGATCCCGGGGCTGTTCTGGGTCCATTCCCGGCACCGTTCCCGGGGCTGTTCTGGGCCCGTTCTGGGGCCGCTCCCGGGCGGTTCCGGGGCCGCTCCCGGAGCCTCCGGTGCCAAATCCCGGCGCATTCCCGAGCGCTGCCTCATCCCCCCGCCCCTCCCGGGGCCCCGCGGCACGGCGGGGGGGGCGGGGGACACCGGGAACAGCGGGAACAGCGGGAACAGCGGGAATACCGGGAACACCGGGAATACCGGGGGACACCGGGAACAGCGGGACCACTGGGGACACCGGGACCACCGGGGGACACCGGGGACACCGGGAACACCGGGAACACCGGGGACACCGGGAATACCGGGGGACACCGGGAACAGCGGGACCACCGGGGACACCGGGACCACCCGCGACCCCCGCCCGGCCCGGGGGTCCCCGCGGGGTTGGGGCTGCCCCCCCCCCCCTCCCGTCCCAAAAATCCCGGGCGGATTTTGGGGGGGGGTCCGCGGTCCCCTCCAGATGTGGCGGCACCGCTGGAAAGGGACCGGGGGGGGGTGGGGACACCGGGGACCCCCGGGGCGGGGGAGGGGACGTTGGGGATTTTGGGACGTTGGGGATTTTGGGATTTTGGGATGTTTGTTTGGGATTTTGGGATGTTTGGGATTTTGGGATGTTTGGGATTCCGCGCTGGCCCGGGGCCGCCGGGGGCGGGGGGGGCGCGGCGACAACGGGGGGGCGGCAGGGGGGTGTGGGGCACCCCGGGACTGCCGGAGCATTCCCGAGGAATTCCCGAGCAATTCCCGGATCATTCCCGAGGAATTCCCGAGGAATTCCCGGAGCATTCCCGAGCAATTCCCGAGGAATTCCCGGGGAGCCGCGGGACCGGGACCGGGACCGGGACCGGGCCGGCGGCTCCGGTGCCACCCCCGGGCCGCTCTGGCGGCCCCTGGAGCTCGCCCTGGCACATCTGGTGGCGCTTCGGTGGCACCGGGGACATTCGGTGGCACCGGGGACATTCGGTGGCCCCGGGGACATTCGGTGACACCCGGGGACATTCGGTGACACCCGGGGACATTCGGTGGCCCCGGGGACATTCGGTGACACCCGGGGACATTCGGTGACACCGGGGACATTCGGTGGCACCGGGGACATTCGGTGGCACCGGGGACATTCGGTGGCACCGGGGGACATTCGGTGGCACCGGGGCGCGGCCCCGGCCCGGCAGCGCCGCGGGATCCCCGGGCGGGGCCGCCACGCCTGGGCCGGTGTCCCCGGTGTCCCCTCCCGGTGTCCCCGGTGTCCCCCCGGTGTGACTCAGGAGGGCGCGGCCGCGGAAAGGCGGAAACTGGGAGGAACTGGGATGGACTGGGAGGAACTGGAGCTGAACTGGGAGGAACTGGGATGGACTGGGAGGGAACTGGAGCTGAACTGGGAGGAACTGGGATGGACTGGGAGGGAACTGGAGCTGAACTGGGAGGAACTGGGATGGACTGGGAGGGAACTGGAGCTGAACTGGGAGGAACTGGGATGGACTGGGAGGAACTGGGAGGAACTGGGACTCAGCTGGAACCAAACTGGAATTAAACTGGGATCAAACTGGGGCTGAACTGGGAGGAACTGGGAGGGAACTGGGAGGAACTGGGGCTGAACTGGGAGGAACTGGGATGGACTGGGAGGAACTGGGGCTGAACTGGGACTCAGCTGGAACCAAACTGGAATTAAACTGGGACCAAACTGGGATCAAACTGGGAGGAACTGGGACTGAAGTGGGACTGAGCTGGGACCAAACTGGGATCAAACTGGGACCCAACTGGATCCAGACTGGGACCAAACTGGGATTAAACTGGGACCAAACTGGGACTGAACTGGGATCAAACTGGGACTGAACTGGGACCAAACTGGATCCAGATGTGGCCGCGGGGGTGGGGGAGGGGCGCGGCCACATCTGGCGCTGGGGGGGGAGGGGAGGCCCAGGAAGGAAGCGGGGGGAGGGGCGGGCCCCAAACTGGTTTTGGTGGCTGTTACTGGTTTATACTGGGACCGCCCCTCCCCCAGCCCCAATCAAATCTCAGCCCCCCAGACGTGGGGGGGGAATTCCCAGAAAATTCCGGAATTTCTGCCCCAAATCCGCCGGGATTTGGGATTTTTTGGGGACAACGGGGCTGGGATCGCCCCGGGACCCCCCAAAATTCCGGGAGCGCTCCCGGTTCTCCCCCCGAGCGGAGATTTTGGGGGAGTTTATGGAAAATTCGGGATTCCGGATCATCTCCTGGAGCCCTCGGGACCCTCTGGAATGGCCCAAAACGCCCCAAATCCACCCCAAAAAAACCCCAAACCGCTCCGGAGTCTCGTCCTGTCCCAGATTCTTTATTGGATCGGGGCTGGAGGGCCCCGAAATCCCGGGGTTTCAGCCCAAAATTCCAGGGGGAATCTTGCCGTGCTTGAAGGGCCCCGAAATCCTGGGATTTGAGCCCAAAATCCTGGGAATTGAGCCCAAAATCCTGGGATTTGAGCCCAAAATCCTGGGATTTGAGCCCAAAATCCTGGGATTTCAGCTCAAAATCCTGGGATTTCAGCCCAAATTTCACTTGAAGATCCTGAAGTGGTTGAAGGGCCCTGAAATCCTGGGATTTGAGCCCAAAATCCCGGGATTTGAGCCCCAAAATCCCGGGGTTTGAACCTGAATTCACTTTCAGATCTCCAAGGGCCCTGAAACCCGGGGATTTGAGCCCCAAAATCCCGGGATTTCAGCCCAAATTCACTTGAAGATCTTGCCCTGGTTGAAGGGCCCCAAACCCGGGGATTTGAGCCCCAAAATCCCGGGATTTCAGCCCAAATTCACTTGAAGATCTTGCCCTGGTTGAAGGGCCCCAAACCCGGGGATTTGAGCCCCAAAATCCCGGGATTTCAGCCCAAATTCACTTGAAGATCTTGCCCTGGTTGAAGGGCCCCAAACCCGGGGATTTGAGCCCCAAAATCCCGGGATTTCAGCCCAAATTCACTTGAAGATCTTGCCCTGGTTGAAGGGCCCCAAACCCGGGGATTTGAGCCCCAAAATCCCGGGATTTCAGCCCAAATTCACTTGAAGATCTTGCCCTGGTTGAAGGGCCCCAAACCCGGGGATTTGAGCCCCAAAATCCCGGGATTTCAGCCCAAATTCACTTGAAGATCTTGCCCTGGTTGAAGGGCTTGCCCACGTGCTGGAACTCGCCCTCCCAGCTGAAATATTCCGTCACCAGCGTCCGGCACTCGGCGCTCTCGGGGTCCAGCTTGCGCCAGGTGTAGGACTCGTAATCCACCTGCCAGTCCGGGCACAGCTGGGAAATGGGGCAAAAAACGGGGAAAATGGGAATTGTTAAAAAAAATACTGAGTTTCCTGTGAAAACTGCAAAAAAATCCGATATTCCCAGAGAAAACCCCATAAAAAACAGGATTTTGGGGAGTTTTTGGCGGGTGTAGGACTCGTAATCCACCTGCCAGTCTGGGCACAGCTGGGAAATGGGGCAAAAAATGGGGAAAATGGGAATTGTTAAAAAAAATACTGAGTTTCCTGTGAAAACCGCAAAAAAATCTGATGTTTCCAGAGAAAACCCCGTAAAAAACAGGATTTTGGGGAGTTTTTTGGGGTTTTGGCAGGTGTAGGACTCGTAATCCACCTGCCAGTCTGGGCACAGCTGGGAAATGGGGCAAAAAATGGGGAAAATGGCAATTGTTAAAAAAAATACTGAGTTTCCTGTGAAAACCGCAAAAAAATCCAATATTCCCAGAGAAAACCCCGTAAAAAACAGGATTTTGGGGAGTTTTTTGGGGTTTTGGCAGGTGTAGGACTCGTAATCCACCTGCCAGTCTGGGCACAGCTGGAAAATGGGGCAAAAAACGGGGAAAATGGGAATTAGGGAGAGAAAATATCAGTTTTCCTGTGAAAACTGCAAAAAAATGGGTATTTTCAGTGAAAATGCCGTGAAAGTCCGGAATTCCCAAGGGTTTGGGGGTATTTGGGGATATTTTAATGGGAATTTCTGGGTTTTCTCCCTGCAAAAGCCACCCCATGGGTTTTTTGGGGTTATTTTTTGGAATTTTGTGAGTTTTTGGGATTTTCTCACCGTGAAGTCCAGCTCCTGCCCCCGCAGCTTGGATTTTGGGGTATTTTAATGGGAGTTTTTGTGATTTTCGCCCTGCAAACCCCACCCCATGGATTTTTTTCAGGGTTTTTTTTTGGGAATTTTGGTTTTTTTGTATTTTCTCACCGTGAAGGCCAGCTCCTGCCCCCGCAGCACCCAAACCCCCGAGATGCTGCTGTCGTGGTCCTTCCCAAACAGCACCACCGAGGCGAAGGCGTTCTTGCGCAGCTTGTCCAGGCGCTGGAACATCCCTGGGGAACGGGGAAAACGGGAAAAAGTGAGAGAAAAGGGGAAAAAAGGAGAAAAAGTGAGAGAAAACGGGAAAAAGTGAGAGAAAATGGGAAAAAAGGAGAAAAAGTGAGAGAAAAGGAGAGAAATGTGAGAGAAAAGGAGAGAAAAGGAGAAAAAAATGAGAAAAAAAAGAGAGAAAAGGAGAGAAAATGAGAAAAAAGGAGAGAAATGTGAGAGAAAAGGAGAGAAATGTGAAAGAAAAGAGAAAAAAAGAGAGAAAAGGAGAAAAAGGGAGAGAAAAGGAGAGAAATGTGAGAGAAAAGGAGAAAAAAAAGAGAAAAGGAGAAAAAAAGAGAAAAGGAGAAAAAAAAGAGAGAAAATGAGAAAAAAGGAGAGAAAAGTGAGAGAAAAGACAAAAAAGAGAGAAAAGGAGAGAAAAGAGAGAAAAAGAGAATACAGAAGAAAAATTGAGAGAAAAGTGAAAGAAAATGAGAAAAAAGGAGAAATATTGAGAGAAAAGTGAGAGAAAATGAGAAAAAGAGAGAGAAAAGTGTGACAAAAGAGAAAAAAGAAGGAGAGAAAAGGAGAATAAAGGAGAAAAATTGAGAGAAAAGTGAGAAAAGGAGAGAAAACTGAGAAAAATGGAGAGAAAAGGAAAGAAAAGGAGAGAAAAGGAGAGAAATGTGAGAGAAAAGAGAAAAGTGAGAAAAAAGGGAGAAAAAGTGGGAGAAAAGGAGAAAAAAGGGATTTGTGCAGGTGCTGGGATATCTCCAAGAGAGGGAAAAATGGGAAAAACAGGAAAAATGGATGGAAAAGGGAGAGGAAATGGGGCAGAGAGGGAAGGAGAGGGAAACTGAGGGAAAAGAGGAAAAGGGACAAAAAAAGGGAAAAGGGAGAGAAAAAAGGGAAAGCGAGAGAAAAAAGGGGAAAAGGGAGAGAAAAAAGGGGAAAAGGGAGAGAAAAGAAGGGGAAATGGAAAGAAAAAAGGGGAAATTGAGAGAAAAAAGGGGAAAAGGGAGAGAAAAAAGGAAAAAGGGAGAGAAACAGGGAAAATGGAGAGAAAAAAAGGGGAAATGGAGACAAAATTGAAGGAAAAGAGGGAAAAGGAGGAAAACTCTGGAATGGGAAGAGCAGGAAAAGGGAAGGGAGGGAAGAAGGGCCGGGAGGAGGAGGAGGAGGAGGAGGAGGAGGAGGAAGGTCGGGGGAGCTCCTCAGGGTGGGGAAGGACGAGGACAGGGATGGGGATGGTGAGGATGAAGGAAGATAAGGATGAAGATGAGGATGATGATGAGGATGAGGATGATGATGATGAGGATGAGGAGGAAGGCCCACCAGTGATGAGGTTGCAGCTCATGAAGGTCTGGCTCAGCTCCTCGGGGTGGGGAAGGACAAGGATGGGAAGGGTGGGGATGGAGATGAAGGATGAAGAGGATGAGGATGATGATGAGGATGAGGATGATGAGGAGGATGATGATGAGGATGATGATGAGGATGAGGAGGAGGAGGAAGGCGCACCGGTGATGAGGTTGCAGCTCATGAAGGTCTGGGGGAGCTCCTTGGGGTGGGGAAGGACAAGGATGGGGATGGTGAGGATGGAGATGAAGGAAGATAAGGATGAAGATGATGAGGATGATGAGGAGGATGAGGATGAGGATGAGGAGGATGAGGATGAGGAGGAAGGCGCACCGGTGATGAGGTTGCAGCTCATGAAGGTCTGGCTCAGCTCCTCGGGGTGGGGAAGGACAAGGATGGGGATGGTGAGGATGAAGATGAAGGAAGATAAGGATGAAGATGAGGAGGAGGATGAGGGTGAGGATGAGGAGGATGATGAGGAGGAAGGCCCACCAGTGATGAGGTTGCAGCTCATGAAGGTCTGGGGGAGCTCCTTGGGGTGGGGAAGGACAAGGATGGGAAGGGTGGGGATGGAGATGAAGGATGAAGAGGATGAGGATGATGATGAGGATGATGAGGATGAGGATGATGAGGATGATGATGAGGATGAGGATGAGGATGAGGATGAGGATGATGAGGATGAGGATGATGAGGATGATGATGAGGATGAGGAGGAGGAGGATGAGGAGGATGATGATGAGGATGATGATGAGGATGATGATGAGGATGATGAGGAGGATGAGGAGGATGAGGAAGGCGCACCGGTGATGAGGTTGCAGCTCATGAAGGTCTGGCTCAGCTCCTCGGGGTACCGGTACTGGCAGTACCACAGGGACCAACCCTCGCGGTCAAAGTGCTCCCAGAAGTGCGGCAGCGCCACGGCCAGCGTGTCCTCGTTGGAGTACTTGCGCTTGAACTCGTCCAGGACAAACGGACTGGGGGGACAGACGGACACTGAGTGACCCCAGAGTGACCCCGAGCCCCCCAGAGTGACCCCGAGCCCCTCAGGGTGACCCCAAGCCCCTCAGTGTCCCCCTGTCCCCAGCGTGTCCTCGTTGGAGTACTTGCGCTTGAACTTGTCCAGGACAAACGGACTGTGGACAGACGGACACTTAGTGACCCCAAAACCTCCAGGGTGACCCCAAAGGGACCCTGAAACCCCCAGAGTGACCCTGAGCCCCTCAGAGTGACCCTAAAACCTCCAGGGTGACCCCAAACCCCTCCGTGTCCCCTCTGTGTTCCCACTGTGCTTGAACTCGTCCAGGACAAACGGACTGGGGGGACAGACGGACACCCAGAGTGACCCCAAAACCCCCAGAGTGACCCCAAAGGGACCCTGAAACCCCCAGAGTGACCCTGAGCTCCTCAGAGTGACCCCAAAACCTCCAGGGTGACCCCAGAGTGACCATGAACTCCTCAGAGTGACCCCAAACCCCCTCCAGGTGTCCCCAGGTGTGTCCCAGGTGTCCCCAACCCCACCCAGGTGTCCCCAAACCCCCCAAATCTCCCCCCAGATGTTCCCAAACCCCCTCCAGGTGCCCCAAATCCCCCTCAGGTGTGTCCCCAACTGTTCCCAGGTGTCCCCAAACCCCCCCAGGTGTCCCCAAACCCCCTCCAGGTGTCCCCAAACCCCCCCAGCTGTCCCCAAACCCCCCCAGGTGTCCCCAAACCCCCCCAGGTGTGCCCCCAGGTGTGCCCCCACCTCCTGGGCAGGTGGGCGAAGGGGTCCTTGGCCTTGGGCTCGGCTGCCAGGACCTGCTCGCACTCGTCCAGGTCCTGCTCGGGCTCCGGCCGCTTCTCCTCCCTCTTGGGGGGCTTCTCCCCCTTCCTGGGGGGCTCCTTCTCCTTCTCCCCCTTCCTGGGGGGCTCCTTCTCCTTCTCCCGCCGCGCCTGCCCCTCCGCAAACTTCTTGGCTGCTCCCAACAGCAAAAAAAGGGAGAGTTTTGGGGCTTTCCGGGCGAAAATCGCCCCAAAAATCGCCGTTTTTTGGGGTTTTTTTTACCACAAAAAATCGCTTTTAAACTAGCTTAAAACTCGGGTTTTTTACTTCAAAAAATCCCTTTTAAATTTGCCCGAAATTCACTTTCTCTGCCCCTTTCTTACCTCAAGAATCTCCCTTTAAACTATTCTAAAATTCACAGGTGTGTCCAGGTGTGTCCCCACCCCCCCAAGAGTGCCCAGGTGTGCCCAGGTGCCCCCAGGTGTGTGCCGAGGTGTGTCCAGATGTGCCCAGGTGTGTCCCAGTTCCCCCCAGGTGTGTCCAGGTGTGCCCAGGTGCACCCAGGTGTGTCCCCAGGTGTGTTCCCAAGAGTGCCCAGGTGCCCCCAGGTGTGTTCCAGTCCCCCCCAGGTGCCCCCAGGTGTGTCCCAGTTCCCCCCAGGTGTGTCCAGGTGTGCCCAGGTGTCCCCAGGTGTGTCCCAGTGCCCCCCAGGTGTGCCCAGGTGTGCCCAGGTGTGCCCACCGTCGAACTGCGCCATCCGCTGGCACAGCTGCACCTCGCCCAGCACGGCCTTGAACTGGGGCTGGTTGAGGCAGGTGAGGAACCAGCGCGTGACGTTGCCGAAGGGGCCGCGGAAGGCGGGGTCCAGCACCTGGGGAGACACCTGGGTTACCCAAACACACCTGGGATCCCCAAAATATATCCTAAATACACCTGGGATCCCCCAAATCCATCCTACATACACCTGGGATCCCCCAAATCCATCCTACATACACCTGGGATCCCCCAAATCCATCCTACATACACCTGGGTTACCCAAATACACCTGGGATCCCCAAATCCATCCTAAATACACCTGGGATCCCCAAATCCATCCTACATACACCTGGGATCCCCCAAATCCATCCTACATACACCTGGGATACCAAACATACACCTGGGATCCCCAACATACATCCTACATACACCTGGGATCCCCCAAATCCATCCTAAATACACCTGGGTTACCCAAATATACACCCTAAATACATCCTAAATACACCTGAATTACACCTGAGATACCCAACATACACCTGGGATCCCCAAATCCATCCTAAATACACCTGGGATCCCCAAAATACACCTGGGATCCCCAAATCCATCCTACATACACCTGGGATCCCCAAATCCATCCAAAATACACCTGGGATCCCCCAAATCCATCCTAAATACACCGGGGATCCCCCAAATACATCCTACATACACCTGGGTTACCCAAATACACCTGGGATCTCCAAAATACATCCTAAATACACCTGAGTTACACCTGAGATACCCAAAATACACCTGGGATCCCCCAAATATATCCTAAATACACCTGGGATCCCCAAAATGCACCTGGGATACACCTGGGACATCCTAAATACGCCTGAGATACACCTAGACCAGGCTGAATCCCCCCCAAAATCCCCCAAATACCCCAAAATTCCCCAAAATGCCCCAAATCCCCCCCAAATCCCCCCAAATACCTGTTTGTAGAGCCAGAGCAAGGTGCAGACCAGGCTGAATCCCCCCAAAATGCTCCAAATCCCCCCAATACCTGTTTGTAGAGCCAGAGCAGGGCGCAGACCAGGCTGAGCCCCCCAAAATGCCCCAAATCCCCCCAAAATGCCCCAAAATCACCTGTTTGTAGAGCCAGAGCAGGGCGCAGACCAGGCTGATGTCTGCCAGGCTCACCCTCTCGCCCACCAGGAACGTTCGGGTTCGCAGGTGCCCGTCCAGCACCCCCAGCACCCGGCGCACCTCCTCCTTCGCCACCTCGGTGGCCTGGCACGGCACAGGGGCAGGGGAAATTGGGGAGGGGAACACAAATTGGGGAGGGGAACACGAAATTGGGGAGGGGAACACGAAATTGGGGAGGGGAACACGAAATTGGGGAGGGGAACCAGAAATGGGGGAGGGGAACACGAAATGGGGGAGGGGAACCAGAAATGGGGGAGGGGAACCAGAAATGGGGGAGGGGAACACGAAATTGGGGAGGGGAACACGAAATTGGGGAGGGGAACACGAAATGGGGGAGGGGAACCCGAAATTGGGGAGGGGAACACGAAATTGGGGAGGGGAACACGAAATTGGGGAGGGGAACACAAATTGGGGAGGGGAACACAAATTGGGAGAGAAAACCCAAAAACAGGGAGAGAAAACCCAAAAACGGGGAGAGAAAACCCAAAATGGGGGAGAGAAAACCCAAAATTGGGGAGGGGAACACGAAATTGGGGAGGGGAACCCAAAATTGGGGAGGGGAACACGAAATTGGGGAGGGGAACACGAAATGGGGGAGGGGAACACGAAATTGGGGAGGGGAACACGAAATTGGGAGAGAAAACCCAAAAACGGGGAGAGAAAACCCAAAATTGGGGAGGGGAACACGAAATTGGGGAGGGGAACCCGAAATTGGGGAGGGGAACACGAAATTGGGGAGGGGAACACGAAATTGGGGAGGGGAACACGAAATTGGGGAGGGGAACCAGAAATGGGGAGAGAAAACCCAAAATTGGGGAGAGAAAACCCAAAATTGGGGAGGGGAACACGAAATTGGGGAGAGGAACACGAAATTGGGGAGGGGAACCAGAAATGGGGAGAAAAAACCCAAAAATGGGGAGGGGAACCCAAAATTGGGGAGGGGAACCAAAAATGGGGAGGGGAACCAGAAATTGGGGAGGGAAACTCAAAACTGGGGAGGACAACCCAAAATTGGGGAAGAAAACCCAAAATTCCTGGAATTCACAAACCCCACCTGTTTGCTGTAATGCAAGAACACCCCAAAAAATCACGAAAAATCACAAAAAAAAACCCCAAAAATTCCCCCAAAAATTCCTGAAAAATTCCCCAAAACCCTCAAAAAATTCCCAAAAAATTCCCCAAATCCCCCAAAAAATCCCCCACCTGTTTGTTGTAGTGCAGGATGCCCAGCGTGGGGAACACTCAAAAAATTAATTAAAAAAATCACGAAAAATCCCAAAAAAAACCCCAAAAATTTCCCCAAACCCCCAGGAACTGCCGAAAAAATCCCAAAAAATCCCCAAAAATTCCCAAAAAAATCCCCCACTTGTTTGTTGTAGTGCAGGATGCCCAGCGTGGGGAACATTCAAAAAATTAATTAAAAAATCACAAAAAATCCCAAAAAAAACCCCAAAAATTTCCCCAAACCCCCAGAAACTCCCGAAAAATTCCCAAAAAATTCCCCAAAATTCCCAAAAAATCCCAAAACATCCCCACCTGTTTGTTGTAGTGCAGGATGCCCAGCGTGGGGAACACCCAGGTGCTGGCCGGGGGGACGACGTCGCTGTCGGCGAAGTTCACCCACTGCAGCACGGCCGCCGCGGCCTCGGGCGTGCTGCCCCGCAGCTCCTCCGTGCTCACTGCCAGGAAGGGGTTAATTAATCACCCAAAAGGGTAATTAATCAGCCAGGGGAACGCTTAATTAGGGGAGGGACTCGTCAGAGCCCAGGAGGAATCGTTAATGAGCAATGGGGGATCATTAATAGGGGAATGATAAAGTTGGTGCTGCTTCCCTCCATGCTCACTGCCAGGAAAGGGTTAATTAATCACCCAAAAGGGTAATCAATCAGCCAAGGGAATGGTTAATTAGGGGAGGGACTCGTCAGAGCCCAGGAGGAATCGTTAATGAGCAATGGGGGATCATTAATGGGGGAATGATAAAGTTGGTGCTGCTTCCCTCCATGCTCACTGCCAGGAAGGGGTTAATTAATCACCCAAAAGGGTAATCAATCAGCCAAGGGAATGGTTAATTAGGGGAGGGACTCATTAGAGACTCAGGGAATCGTTAATGAGCAATGGGAGATCATTAATGGGGGAATGATAAAGTTGGTGCTGCCCCCCTTTGTGGTCATTGCCAGGAAAGGGTTAATTAATCACCCAAAAGGGTAATTAATCAGCCAAGGGAATGGTTAATTAGGGGAGGGACTCGTTAAGAGACCCAGGGGATCGTTAATGAGCAATGGGGGATCATTAATGGGGGAATGATAAAGTTGGTGCTGCCCCCCTTTGTGGTCATTGCCAGGAAAGGGTTAATTAATCACCCAAAAGGGTAATTAATTAGCAGCAGGGAAATTAATTAGCCAGGGGAATGGTTAATCGGGGAGGGACTCGTTAAGGGGCAGGAAAAATCGTTAATGAGCAAAAGGGGATCATTAATGAGCTCCAGGAAAGAGCCAATCAATCAATCAATCAATCAATGAACAAATTAATTAATTAGGGCAGCAGAGCACAGCCAGTGAGGAGCACAGCAGCTCATTAAGCTAATTAGGGCACTAATTAACCGTAGTAGGCGATGGCGTTGCTCTCGAAGACGCAGAATCCGTCGTCGCCCTCGAAGGCCGGGACCTGCGGGGAGAAAACCCAGACCTCAAAAATTCCCAAAAACCCCAAAAACATCCCAAAAATACTCCCAGAAACTCCAAAATCACCAAAAATCCCAAAAAAAACCCACAAAAATCCCAAAAATCCCCCAAGAAATACCCCCCAAAGCCCCAAACCTAAAAAAAAACCCAAAAACCCCCAAAACATCCCCAAAACATCCAGAAAATACTCCCAAAAACCCCAAAACCACCAAAAATCCCAAAAAACCACCCCCAAAAACCCAAAAAATACCCCCCAAAGCCCCAAACCTCAAAAAAATCCCAAAAACCCCCAAAACATCCCCAAAACATCCCAAAAATACTCCCAGAAACTCCAAAATCACCAAAAATCCCAAAAAAACCCCACAAAAATCCCAAAAATCCCCCAAGAAATACCCCCCAAAGCCCCAAACCTAAAAAAAAACCCAAAAACCCCCAAAACATCCCCAAAACCCCAAAACATCCAAAAAATACTCCCAGAAACTCCAAAATCACCAAAAATCCCAAAAAACCACCCCCAAAAACCCAAAAAATACCCCCCAAAACCCCAAACCTCAAAAAAATCCCAAAAATCCCCAGAACATCCCCAAAACCCTAAAACATCCAGAAAATACTCCTAAAAACTCCAAAACCACCAAAAATCCCAAAAAAACCCCCACAAAAATCCCCAAAAAATCCCCCAAGAAATCCCCCCCCAAAAAAAAACCCCAAAGCTCAAAAAAAGCCCAAAAATACCCCAAAACCACCAAAAAACCCCACAAAACTTCCAATTCTGAGCCAAACGCCCAAATCCCCACAGTTTGGGAGTTTTTTGGGATTTCTGAGTTTTTTAGGGTTTCTTTTTTTTGATTTTTGGGATTTTTTTGGCAATTCTGGGGTTGTTTAGGCTCAGATTGACCTTCCCGAGTGGGAACTTCTGCAGGAACTGGGGAGCCTGAACCCCCCAAACCCCAGATCTTGGGATTTTTGAGTTTTTTGGGATTTTTTGGGGGTTTTTGGGATTTTTTTGGGATTTTTTGGGAACGTTGGGATTGTTTAGGCTCAGACTGACCTTTCCAAGTGGGAACTTCTGCAGGAACTTTGGGGTCTGAACCCCCCAAACCCCAGCCCCCAAATCCCAAACCCCAGCCCCTGAATGGCCACAGTTTTGGGTTTTTTTGGGTTTTTGGGATTTTTTGAGGGTTTTTTTGGGAATTCTGGGGTTGTTTAGGCTCAGACTGACCTTCCCGAGTGGGAACTTCTGCAGGAACTGCAGGGTCTGAACCCCCCCAAACCCCAGATCTTGGGATTTTTGAGTTTTTTGGGATTTTTTTGGGATTTTTTGGGAATTCTGGGATTGTTCAGGCTCAGACTGACCTTTCCGAGCGGGAACTTCTGCAGGAACTGGGGAGCCTGAACCCCCCAAACCCCAGGCCCCAGATCTTGGGATTTTTGAGTTTTTTGGGATTTTTTGGGGATTTTTTTGGGATTTTTTGGGAATTCTGGGATTGTTCAGGCTCAGACTGACCTTCCCGAGCGGGAACTTCTGCAGGAACTGGGGAGCCTGAACCCCCCAAACCCCAGATCTTGGGATTTTTGAGTTTTTTGGGATTTTTTGGGGGTTTTTGGGATTTTTTTGGGATTTTTTGGGAATGTTGGGATTGTTCAGGCTCAGACTGACCTTCCCGAGCGGGAACTTCTGCAGGAACTTTGGGGTCTGAACCCCCCAAACCCCAGGCCCCAAATCCCAAACCCCAGCCCCCGAACTGCCACAGTTTTGGGTTTTTTTGGGTTTTTGGGATTTTTTGAGGGTTTTTTTGGGAATTCTGGGGTTGTTTAGGCTCAGACTGACCTGCCCGAGCGGGAACTTCTGCGGGAACTGCAGGGCCTGAACCCCCCCAAACCCCAGGCCCCAGATCTTGGGATTTTTGAGTTTTTTGGGATTTTTTTGGGGTTTTTTTGGGATTTTTTGGGAACGTTGGGATTGTTCAGGCTCAGACTGACCTTTCCGAGCGGGAACTTCTGCAGGAACTGCAGGGCCTGAACCCCCCCCAAACCCCAGGCCCCAGATCTTGGGATTTTTGATTTTTTTGGGATTTTTTTGGGGAATGTTGGGATTTTTTTGGGATTTTTTGGGAATGTTGGGATTGTTCAGGCGCAGACTGACCTTCCCGAGCGGGAACTTCTGCAGGAACTGCAGGGCCTGAACCCCCCAAACCCCAGGCCCCAGATCTTGGGATTTTTGAGTTTTTTGGGATTTTTTGGGGATTTTTTTGGGATTTTTTGGGAATTCTGGGATTGTTCAGGCTCAGACTGACCTTCCCGAGCGGGAACTTCTGCAGGAACTGGGGAGCCTGAACCCCCCAAACCCCAGGCCCCAGATCTTGGGATTTTTGAGTTTTTTGGGATTTTTTTGGGATTTTTTGGGATTTTTTGGGAACGTTGGGATTGTTCAGGCGCAGACTGACCTTCCCGAGCGGGAACTTCTGCAGGAACTGGGGGCTGCGGTTGGTGTGGCCGAAGCGGAAGAGCGGCGGCGCCGAGAGCACGCGCAGCCGCGCGCCCGAGTACTGCGCCGCGATCAGCGCCTTGAAGGCGCGCCAGTTCTCGGGGTACGTGTACAGCGTCTGCGGGAGGCACCGGGGGTCCCCAGGGGTCACCAGGGGGTCCCCAGGGGGTCACCAGGGGGTCCCCAAAGTGTCACCAAAGTGTCCCCAAAGTGTCCCCAAGGTGTCTCCAGAGTGTCACCAGGGTGTCCCCAGGGGGTCCCCAGGGTGTCCCCAGGGTGTCACCAAGGTGTCTCCAGAGTGTCACCAAAGTGTCCCCAGGATGTCCCCAGAGGGTCACCAGGGGGTCACCAAGGTGTCCCCAGAGTGTCCCCAAAGGGTCCCCAGGGTGTCCCCAAGGTGTCTCCAGAGTGTCACCAAGGTGTCTCCAGAGTGTCACCAAGGTGTCCCCAAAGTGTCACCAAGGTGTCCCCAAAGTGTCCCCAGGGTGTCCCCAAAGGGTCACCAGAGGGTCACCAAGGTGTCTCCAAAGTGTCACCAAAGTGTCACCAAGGTGCCCCCAAAGTGTCACCAGGGTGTCACCAGGGGGTCCCCAAAGTGTCACCAAGGTGTCTCCAGAGTGTCCCCAAGGTGTCTCCAGAGTGTCACCAAGGTGTCCCCAAAGTGTCCCCAGGGTGTCACCAGGGTGTCCCCAAAGTGTCACCAAAGTGTCCCCAGAGTGTCACCAGGGTGTCCCCAAAGTGTCACCAGGGTGTCTCCAGAGTGTCCCCAAGGTGTCTCCAGAGTGTCACCAAAGTGTCACCAGGGTGTCCCCAAAGGGTTCCTAGAGTGTCACCAAGGTGTCACCAAAGGGTCCCCAGAGTATCCCAAAAGTGTCCCCAAAGTGTCACCAAAATATCTCCAAGGTGTCCCCAAAGTGTCCCGAAAGTGTCCCCAGAGTGTCACTAAAGTGTCCCCAAAATATTCCCAAAGGGTCCCCAGAGTGTCCCCGAAGTGTCACCAGAGTGTCCCCAGGGTGTCACCAAAGGGTCCCCAGAGTATCCCAAAAGTGTCCCCAGAGTGTCCCCAAAATATCCCCAAGGTGTCCCCAGAGTGTCACCAAGGTGTCCCCAGAGTGTCACTAAAGTGTCACCAAAATATCCCCAAAGGGTCCCCAGAGTGTCACCAAGGTGTCCCCAAAGTGTCCCCAAAATATCCCCAAAGGGTCCCCAGAGTGTCCCTAAAAGGTCCTTTGAAGTGTCCCCAAAGGGTCCCCAAGGTGTCCCCAGAGTGGCTCTCGAGTGTGCCCAAAATATCGCCAGAGTGGCCCCAAAATGTCCCTAAAACGTCTCTTAAATTGTCCCTGAAATGTCCCCACAGGGCGCCCAAAGTGTCCCCAAATCTCCCCAAAATGTCCCCAAGTTTTGGGACACGGGGGTGGCCGCGGGGGTCCCGGTGTGGGGCGGGCACTGGGGGACAATTGGAACCCCCGATTCTGGGGTACCCGCGCGGGATTTGGGGGAAAATCGGGGCAGGGGGTCCCCGAGATGTCCCCGAGATGTCCCCGAGGGTGGCACCAACCCGCCGCCCTCCCCCCTCACCGGCTCCGGTTCCCCTCAGGGCTCCCCCCCTCCCTTCCCGCCGCCATCCGCGCCCCCCGCCGCCTCCCCGCGGCTCCGCGGCCGGCCCGGCCGCATCCCCGGTGCCCCGCGGTTCCGCCGGTGGCGGCGGGGAGGCGGCGGGGCGGCGGGGGAAGGAGGATGGCGGCGGATGGCGGCGGCGGCCGCACTCACCCCGGACACCGCCATCTTGGAGAGCGCGGGGAGAAGGCCGGGCCGGGCCGCAAAGCGCGGAAACGGGGCTGGGTGGGAACAGCGCGGCAGTGACGCGCGGCGCCGTAAAGCGCGGGACGGGGTGGCTGCCGTGGCAACGGGGGGGGACCGCACTTAAAGGGGCGACGCTGCCTTAAAGCGGCGATGGCGCCTTAAAGCGGCGATGGCGCCTTAAAGCGGCGATGGCGCCTTAAAGCGGCGATGGCGCGGTGGGCCCCGCCGGGAGGCGAAGACCCCCCCCAAAATTCCCGGAGCCCGCCCCCAAAAAAAGAGGAAAAGGTGGAAAATTGTGAAAAACGCTTTTATTGAGGGAAAACAGAGCCCCCCCATCTCTGGGGGAGGGGCCGGCTGCCAGAACCCCCCAAAATTGGGGATGGGGGGGGTGGGGCTCCCAAAATTTGGGAGAAGGGGGGGGAAATTGGGGAGGGGTCGCGGCTGCTCCTGGGGCTCAGCTGACCAGGCCTGGGGGGGGAGAGAAGGATGAGGGACCCCAAAATCCACCCCGAGACCCCCCAAAATCCTCCCGGGACCCTCCAAACCCCACCTGGGACTCCCAAAATTCCCCCAGGACCCCCCAAATCCACCCCGAGACCCCCCAAAATCCTCCCGGGACCCTCCAAACCCCACCCGGGACTCCCAAAATTCCCCCAGGACACCCCAAAATCCACCCCGAGACCCCCAAAATCCTCCCGGGACCCTCCAAAACCCACCCGGGACTCCCAAAATTCCCCCAGGACCCCCCAAAATCCACCCCGAGACTCCCCAAAATCCCCCCGGGACCCCCAAAATCCCCCCCAAATATCCCCAAAATCCTCCCAGGACCCTCCAAACCCCCCCGGGACTCCCAAATCCCCCCTGGGCTCCCCCAAATCCCCCCGGGACCCCCCAGAATCCCCCCGGGACCCCTCAAAATCCCCCCAGGACCCCCAAAATTCCCCCAAATCCCCCCAGGACCCCCAAAATTCCCCAAATTCCCCCCAAATCCCGGCCCCGCCTTACCCAGGTAATCGTCCATCAAGGAGCCAATGGCGAACTGGGGGGAGGGGAAGGATCAGGGGAGGGGGAGGGGCTGACCTGGACCCCCCCCCCCGGAGCTGGGACCCCCCCAAAATTTGGGATGTCCCCCCCCATTTGAGAATTCCCTCTGAAATTTTGGGATTTCCCCCCCAAATTTGAGAATTTCCCCCCAAATTTTAGGGATTTTCCCCCAAATGTTGAGATTTTCCCCCAAATATTTGGTTCCCCCCTGAATTTTTGGATTTCCCCCCTGAATTTCGAGCATTTCCCCCCAGATTTTGGGATTTTGCCCCCAAATGTTGGGAATTTCCCCCAAATTTGGGAATATCTCCCTGGATTTGTGGATTCTCCCCCCGTGCCAAGATTTGAGGATTTCCCCACCAAAAATCCCAACATTTCCCCGCAGAATTTTGGGATTTTCCCCCAAATCCCAGAATTTCCCACCAAGTCCCAGGATTCCCCCAAAATTTTGGGATTTACTCCCCGAATTTCACCATTCCCGCCCAATTTCAGGATTTTCCCCCCAAATTTTTGGGTTTTCCCCCCTGAATTTTGGGAATTTTCCTCCCAGAATTTCAGCATTTCCCCCAAAATGTCAGGATTTGCCCCCAGATTTTGGGATTTTGCCCGAAAGGCCGGGATTTCCCCCCAAATCTCACGATGTCGTTCTTGTCCACGCGCGTCCCCACGATCTTCAGGCGGATCTCGTCGTCCTGCTGGATCACGATGTCCTGGGGGAGCGACAGTGGGGACCCCAAAATCCCCCCAAAATCCCCCCGGGACCCCCAAAAATCCCCCCGGGACCCTCCAAACCCCCCTGGGACTCCCAAATCCCCCCAGGAACCCCCCAAATCCCCCCGGGACCCCCCAGAATCCCCCCGGGACCCCTCAAAATCCCCCCAGGACCCCCAAAATCCCCCCAAAATCCCCCCGGGAACCCCAAAATCTCCCCGGGACCCCAAAATCCCCCCAAAACCCCCCCAGGACCCCCAAAAATCCCCCTGGGACCCCCTGAATCCTCCCAGGACCCCAAAATCCCCCCAGGACCCCCAAAAATCCCCCCGGGACCCCCAAAAATCCCCCCGGGACCCCCCAAATCCCCCCGGGACCCCCAAAATTCCCCCCGGGACCCCCAAAAATCCCCCCGGGACCCCCGAAATCCCCCCGGGACCCCCCAAATTCTCCCCAGGACCCCCCAAATTCCCCCCAGGACCCCCGAAATTCCCCCCAAGACCCCCTCAGGACCCCAAATTACTCCAAAATCCCCCCAGGATCCCCCCCAAATTCCCCCCAGGACACCCAAAGTCCCCCCAAAACCCCCAAGGACCCCCCCAAGACCCCCAAATTTCCCTCAGGACCCCCCAAAATCCCCCAAACCCCCCCTCACCTCGTCCACGGTTTTGTAGCAGGGGGGGTTGGAGTTGGGGTCGAATTCCATCTCGGAGGGGATGGACTGGGGGGACAGGGGGGCAGATTTGGGGTCCCCGGGGCGAAATTTGGGGTCCCCTGGGGCAGATTTGGGGTCCCCAAGGGGATTTGGGGCAGATTTGGGGTCCCCAAAGTTAAATTTGGGTGGGAAATGGTGGGGGGGGGGGGGGTTGAGGGGTCAGGGAGAGCCCCAAGGGGCATTTTTGGGGTCCCCTCCCCCTTTTTGGCCATTTTTGGGGTCCCCTCCCCCCTTTTGGCCATTTTTGGGGTCCCCTCCCCCCTTTTGGCCATTTTTGGGGTCCCCTCCCCCTCTCACGTGGCGGGAGATGAAGCAGGACATCGGCCCGATCTCGGTGAACAGCCCCACCTGGGGACGGGAAAACGGGGCAAAAATGGGCAAAAATGGGCAAAAGTGGAGAAAAATGGGGAAAAGTGGGAAAAATTGGGCAGAAACAGGGAAAAGTGGGGGAAAAAGGGATAAAAACAGGGCAAAAATGGGCAAAGTGGGGAAAAAAGGGGGAAAAAGGGGCAAAAAACGGGGAAAAAACAAGGCAAAAATGGGGAAAAATGGGGGAAAAAGAGAAAATGGGGAAAATGGGGAAAAAGGGAGAAAAATTGGGAAAAATGGCGAAAATGGGGAAAAAATGGGGCAAAAATCAGGGCAAAAATGGGGAAAAGGGGGCAAAAATGGGGTAAAGATGGAGAAAAATGAAAAAATTGGCAAAAATTGATAAAAATGGATAAAAGTGGGAGAAAAATGGGATGAAGATGGATAAAAAGGAATAAAATGGGCAAAAATGGATAAAAATTGATAAAAAGGGATAAAATGGGCAAAAACAAATAAAAATGGATAACAATGGATAAAAGTGGGAGAAAAATGGGATGAAGATGGATAAAAAGGAAGGAATGAAATGGGCAAAAATGGATAAAAAGGGATAAATTGGGCAAACAGGGATTAAAATGGATAAAAATGGATAAAAATGGATTCAAACGGGGCAGAACCGGGAGAAAAAGGCCCAGAAAGGGACCAAAAAAACCAGAAATTAATAAAAATGAGACAGAAAACGACAGAAGGAGAGGCCGGGCCTTGCCGGCCTGGGTGACCCCCGCGTGACCCCTGACCCCCGCGTGACCCCTGACCCCCGGTGACCCCTGACCTTGTTGACCTGGGTGACCACGGCGTCCACCACCTCGCCCTTGAAGGGCCGGAAGACGATGGCCTTGTAGCGCACGGGGTAGAGCACGAAGCCGCGGCCCGGCTGGATCACCCCCGCGCCCACGTTGTCGATGGTGGTCACCGCGATAACGAACCCGTACCTGTAATTAACAACCGTTAATTAATGAATTAGTGCTCATCGGGGGATTTATCACTGATTTATGGGGGTTTATTGGGATTTATCATTGATTTATTGGGGTTTATTGGGGTTTATCGGGGTCTGGATCACCCCCGCGCCCACGTTGTCGATGGTGGTGACGGCGATAACGAACCCGTATCTGTAATTAAATCATTAATAATTAATGAATTGGTGCTCATTGGGGGATTTATCACTGATTTATGGGGGTTTATTGGGATTTATCATTGATTTATTGGGGTTTATTGGGATTTATCATTGATTTATTGGGGTTTATTGGGGTTTATCGGGGTCTGGATCACCCCCGCGCCCACGTTGTCGATGGTGGTCACCGCGATAACGAACCCGTATCTGTAATTAAATCATCGATAATTAATTAGTGTTCATTGGGGGATTTATTGTGGTTTTATTGGGGGTTATCATTGATTTATTGGGGTTTTATTGGGATTTATCATTGATTTATTTGGGTTCATTGGGGTCTGGATCAGCCCAGCTCCCACACTGTCCATCGTGCTGACAGCAATCACAAATCCGTACCTAGAATTAATTATTTGTAATTAATTACTGTTAATTGTATGATTTAATAATAATTTATGGGGTTTTATTGGGATTTATCATTGATTTATTGGGGTTTATTGGGGTCTGGACCACCCCGGTGCCGACAGCGAAGCTGCCCCTGAGAAACGGGGTTAAGGTCAGTTAATTAATTTTATTTTGATTGATTGATTGCGATTTATTGGGATTTATTTGGGGTTTGTTGGGCGTTTTTCCTGGGGCCGTTTTTGGGGATTTCGGTGCCGTTTTTGGGGATGTTTGTGCCGTTTTTGCGGATTTTTGTGCCGTTTTTGGGGATTTTTGTGCCGTTTTTGGGGATTTTTGTGCCGTTTTGCGGATTTCGGTGCCGGTTCCAGTACTCCCGCCCCGGTTCCCCCGGTCCCGCGCTCACTTGCCGGTGCAGGTCCCCTCCACCTCGGTGAAAAGCTTCTGCTTGACGGTGTTGAGCAGGTTGGGCCCGAAGTAGCGCGGGTGCAGGAGGATCTCGTGCTCCAGGGAGATCTGCGGGCACCGGCCGTTACCGGGAGTTACCGGGAGCCACCGGGAGTTACCGGAAGTTACCGGGACCGCCCCGGGAACCACCGGGAGGACACCGGGACCCCCCCGGCCTGACACGTGACCCCCGGTGCCGCCCACGTGACCCCCGGTGCCGCTCACGTGGTAAAACATCCTCGGGGCCGCCGCCGCCGCCGCCGGAAGTGACGCGTTCCCGCCGCCGCCGCCGCGCTCGGCGCTGATTGGCCGAGGACGAGCGAGGCCACGCCCACCGAGCCGAAGGTGGCGCTCGGAGAAGGGGGCGGGGTTACGGCCCGAGCAAGGGCGGTGATTGGCTGGTGTGGGGCGGTGGGAGGGGACAGAGCGGTGATTGACAGGGCGGGGGAACAGGAGCGCCCCGGGACCCCCAAATTCCCCCCGGGACCCCCAAATCAGCCCCAGGACCCCTAAAACAGCCCTGGGACCCCCCGAAACTCCCCCAGGGACCCTCGGGACCCCCCAAAAACGCCCATGACCCCACCAGGACCCTCGAGACCTCCCAAAATCCCCCACGGACCTCCCAAAACTCCCCCCAAGGACCCCCAAACCCCCCTTTGGACACCCCCAAAACCCCCTTTGCATGCCCCAAAGGACCTCCTGGACACCCCCAAATCCTCCAACGCACCCCTGAAACCCCCAAAACCCCCTGTGGACACCCCCAGACCGTCCCCAGAACCCCCCAGACCCCCTTTGAAGAGCCCCAGACCCTCCAAACCCCCTGTGGACACCCCCAGAACCCCCCAGACCCCCTGTGGACACCCCTAGACCCTCCAACCCCCTTCTGGACACCCCCAGACCGTCCCCAGAACCCCCCACACCCACTTTGAACAGCCCCAGACCCCCTGTGGACACCCCCAGACCCTCCAAACCCCCTTCTGGACACCCCCAGACCCTCCAAACCCCCTGTGGACACCCCCAGACCGTCCCCAGAACCCCCCAGACCCCCTGTGGACACCCCCAGACCCTCCAACCCCCTTCTGGACACCCCCAGACCCTCCCCAGAACCCCCCAAACCCCTTCTGGACACCCCCAGACCCTCCAAACCCCCTTTGAACAGCCCCAGACCCCTTGTGGACACCCCCAGACCCTCCAAACCCCCTCTGAACACCCCCAGACCCTCCAAACCCCCAAAATTCCAGACCCTTCTCTCCCTTGCGCTTCCTTTATTTTACAAACTCCAACTCTCGGCGCCGGCCGCCCCCCGGAGCCGCCCCGGGAGCCCCTCCCGGAGCGTCCCCGGCGCCGCGGCCCGCTCAGGGGTAGAAGCGGGCGGCCATGCGGCCCAGGCGGTGGATGTTGCGGTGCAGCACGCTGTGCAGCACGGCCAGGTGCTTGCCCAGGTCGGCGTCGCGGCCGAAGTCGCGGCGGAAGGCGCCGAGGCGGGGCTGGAAGGTGAACTTCTGTGGCAGCGGGCTGTTGTCGCGCAGGTAGCCCCAGACGCTGAGCAGCAGCAGGTGCACCTCGAAGGGCGCCAGCTCGGGGAACAGCTCGTGCATGTTGCCCAGCACGGGCGGCAGCAGCGAGCCCTCGGCCAGCAGCGCCACGAGCGCGCAGGACGCCCGCAGGTGCCAGGGCGAGGCGGCGGTGCTGCCGGCGCGGCACGCGTCCCAGTGCGCCACCAGCCCGGCCAGCAGCCCCCGCAGCAGCACGGAGCAGTAGCACAGCGCCGGCCGGCCGCCGGCCACCAGCCGCAGCAGCGGGAACAGCAGCGGCTGCCGGCGGAAGCGGCGCAGGATGCGCAGGTCCCGCTCCACCGTGGCGCGGGCCAGCTCCTCGGGCGGCCAGGCCAGCTCGGCGCCCGCCGCCTCGGGGCACACGGCCTCCACCAGCGCCGCCGCCACCGCCTTGGCGGCCTCGGCGCCCACGGCGGCGCCGCGGCAGCAGCGCAGCAGCAGGCTGAGGAAAGCCTGCGTGTTGCGGCTCAGCTCCTCGGCGCCGCGCCGCGCGCCGCCGCCCGCCGCCCTGCGCCCGCGCCCGATCACGCCGCCGTGGAACACCGACCACACGCCGCCCGCCGCGCTGGGGCCGCCCGCGAGGCGCCGGTTGTCGTCCAGCAGCGAGGCCGGCGCGGCTCCCGGGGCGGCGGCGGCGGCGGCCTCGCCGCGCCCGTCCGGCTCGGCCTCGCCGAAGAGCTCGGCGTCGCGGCCGCCCAGCGCCGCCTCCACCAGCTGCGCCAGCACGGCCTTGGCGGCGGCGGGGCTCACGGCGCTCAGCCGCGCCAGCAGCCGCGCGCCCGGCGCCGGCGCGGCCGCGTCGCCCCGGCGCAGCCCGGCGAAGAAGCGGCGCACGGCGGCGCGCACGGCCGGCAGCAGGTGCGCCGGCGGCAGCGCCCGCGGCAGCGGGCAGGCGGCCAGCAGCCGGCACGCCGCCTCGGCCACCTCGGGCCGCGGGTGCAGCAGCAGCTGCGCCAGGTCGGGCAGGTGCCGCGCCAGCGCCGCGCCCAGCGCCGGCTCGCCCGGCTCGCCCTCGGGCTCGCGGGGCTGCAGCAGCAGCGCCAGGTTGCGCAGCAGCTGCGCCAGCTGCGGCTCGGGCAGGCGGCCCGCGTGGATCTGCGCCACGGCGGCGGCCACGGCGGCGGGCAGCGGGTCGGGCAGCACGGCGCGCAGCCCGGCGCGCAGCTGCGGCGCCAGCGCCAGCTCCTCGGGCGTGCGAGCCAGCGCCAGCAGGAAGAAGAGCGCCTCGGCCGCGCCGTGCGGAGCCGAGTGCACCGCCAGCAGCGCCAGCAGCTGCTGCTGCCACAGCCCGCGCCGCCGCTCCAGCCGCAGCGCGTCCTGGCACAGCTCCCGCACGTGCGGCCGCAGCGCCTCCAGGAACGGCACCGGACGGGCGGCGGCCTCGGCGGGCCCGGCGCCGCCGCGCCCGTGCACCAGCTTCTGCAGGTGCAGCAGCAGCAGCTGCAGCAGGCGCTCGCAGGCCTCGCGCACGCCCTCGCGCAGCGCCGGCCCCGGCGCGGCGATGACCGAGGCCGGCGCGGCCGTGGCCAGCAGGAACCGCAGCGTCCGCAGCGCGCCGGCCGAGGCGTGGCACAGCAGGTGCACCGCCACGCCCGCCGTGGCCTCCAGCTCGTCGCGGGGCAGCGCCGAGAAGTGCTGGTGCAGCTGGTTGAGCACCGGCGGCTGCAGCGCGTCCACCAGCTCGGCCGACACCGTGGCCAGCAGCGCCGGCGACAGCAGCGCCAGCTGCAGCAGGAAGGGCACCGTGGCCTTGTGGTGCTCGCGCGCCGAGCCCAGGCTCTCGCGGAACATCCGCAGCAGCTCCTGCTTGATGCTGCCGGCGTGCCGCGACGCCAGGTGCCCCAGGATGCCCACCACCGAGGCCATCTTGGGCGCCCGCTTGTCGCCGAGCGCCGCCGCCTCGCCGCCGCCGCCGCCGTGGGCGCAGAAGTCCTTGAGGCCGCAGGACAGCACGCGGCTGATGATGGTGGCGGGGAAGGAGGAGCCCACGTGCGCCACCACCCAGTCGAAGTGCGGCGAGTGCTGCACCGAGGTGTCCAGCAGCGCGTCCACGCAGGCGTCGGGGCAGCTGCCGGCCATGGCGGCCAGGCACTGGCTGTAGATGTCCAGCAGCGCGCGCGTGGCCGGGCACGCCATCCACAGCTGCAGCAGCTCGTTGAGGCTGGCGGCGGGCGGCACGCCGGGCCGGCCCGCGTACTTGCTGCTCAGCTGCCCCATCAGCTCGCTGGCCCAGGCCGCCACGCCGGGCGCCCAGGCCCGCGGGTTGGCCGCCACCAGCTCGGCCAGCGCCCGCCGCGCCTCCTGCAGCGCCTCGGCGCCCGGCGAGGCGGCGGCGGCGGCGCCGGCCTCGCGCTGCAGCAGGTGCGCGCACACCTGCTCGTCGAAGAGCCCGCGCAGGTGCTGCAGCGCCGCGTGGCGCGCCGGCGGCAGGCAGCGCAGCAGCCGCAGCGCGCAGCGGGCGTGCGCCGCCGGCGACAGCGGCGTGCCCTGCGCCGGGTCCAGCCCGCTCAGGAACGCCTTCACCTCCTGCGAGAGCTCCTGCGCGCTGCGGCGGGGAACGGGGGAAACGGGGGAAATGGGGGGGAAAAGGGGGGAAAATTGGGGGAGGAATGGGGAGTAAATGGGGGGAAATGGGGAGAAATGGGGGAGGAATGGCGGGAAATGAGAAATGGGGGGGAAATGGGGAGAAATGGGGGGAAATGGGGGAGGAATGGGGAGAAATGGGGGGAGATGGGGGGAAACGAGGAGAAAATGGGGGGAAATGGGAAGAAATGGGGGGAAACAGGTGGGAAAATGGGGGGAAAGGGGGGAGGAATGGGGGGAAATGGGGAGAAATGGGGGAAAATGGGGGGAAAATGGGGAGACAATGGGGGAAAATGGGGGAAAATGGGGGGAAACGGGGAGGAATGGGGGGAAAGGGGGGAAATGGGGGGGAAATGGGGGAGAAATGGGGGGGAAATGGGTTAATAAGGGATAGAGAAGAGTAACACGGGGTTAATAAGGGATAGGAAGGAGGAAACAGGGAAATGGGGAAAAATGGGGAAAAAATGGGTTAATAAGAGATAGGGAGGGGGGAAACGGGGTAAAATGGGGAAATTTGGGTTAGAAAAGGGATAGGGAGGGGTGAAATGGGGAAAAATGGGGTACAAATTGGGTGAAATGGGGAAAAATGGGGTTTAAAAGGGTTAAAGAGGAGTTAAAAAGGGATAAGGGGAGGGAAATGGAGCAAAGCGGTAAAATGGGGAAACGAGGGGTAAAATGGGGGTTAGGGAGGGGGAAAATGGGGAAAAATGGGGTTAGAAAAGGGAAAATGAGAAGAAAAATGGGGAAAATTTGGATTAAAAAAGGGGATGGGAGGCCCGGGGGGATCCGGTGCCGGTCCGGGGGGTCCCTCCCGGGGGGGGCTCCCGGGGCCCTCCCGCCCCTCCCCGGGGCTCCCGGTACCTGAGCGGGGCCCGGGCGCCGCCGGGGGGGTCGCACAGCGCCGACATGGCGAGCGCGGCGGGGCCGGGCGGCTGCGCGTGCGCGGGGCGCGCCCCCGCCGGAAGCGGCCGCCCCGCCGGTGCCACCGCGAAAAGGGTCCGGCGCCCCGGCCGCGGGACGGACGGACACGCGAGGGACGGACGGACAGAGCGAGCGGGCGCCTTTATTGGGGACAGGGGGACACGGATCGGGGTCACCGCGACCGGAGCTGGGCCGGGGGCTGGGGAAACTGAGGCAGGACCGGGGAAACTGAGGCAGGAAAGGGGAAACTGAGGCAGGACCGGGGAAACTGAGGCAGGGATTGGGGAAACTGAGGCAGGACCGGGGAAACTGAGGCAGGAAAGGGGAAACTGAGGCAGGGATTGGGGAAACTGAGGCAGGACCGGGGAAACTGAGGCAGGATTGGGGAAACTGAGGCAGGAAAGGGGAAACTGAGGCAGGATTGGGGAAACTGAGGCAGGACCGGGGAAACTGAGGCAGAGATTGGGGAAACTGAGGCAGGGACTGGTGTCCCCGGTGTCCCAGGTCCGTCCCCGGTGTCACGGCTCCATCTCCGCCGTTCCTCCGTCTCCGTCCCGGTCTCGGCGCGGCCGCCGGGCGCTGGGGGCACCGGGAGGGCTCAGGGCGGCTCCGGTGCCGCCCCCGGTGCCCCCCGGTGCCCCTCCCCCGCTCACCCCCGCCGCAGCCGCTTCAGCTCCTTCCGCTGCCGCTTCCCCCACACCGGGGCCGCCGCCGCCGCCGCCGCCCTGCACCGGAGAGAGCCCCGGGAGCCCCCGGTCACACCGGGACCCGCCCGGTCACACCGGGACCCGCCCCCGGTCACACCGGGACCCGCCCCCGGTCACACCGGGACCCGCCCGGTCACACCGGAACCCGCCCCGGTCACACCGGGACCCGCCCGGTCACACCGGGACCGGTCCGGTCACACCGGAACCCGCCCGGTCACACCGGGACCGGTCCGGTCACACCGGGACCCGCCCCGGTCACACCGGGACCCGCCCGGTCACACCGGGACCGGTCCGGTCACACCGGGACCCGCCCCCGGTCACACCGGGACCGGTCCGGTCACACCGGGACCCGCCCCGGTCACCGGACACCGGGAGGGGGGAGGGGCGCCGCTCACCGCCGCTTCTGCCGCCGGCCCCGCGCCCGCTCCCGCCGCCGCTTGAAGAGTTTCTTGCGCAGCTCCTGCGGGGCACGGCGGAATCACCGGGGCGCCCCCGGGGTTACCGGAGATCCCCCCCCGGTACCGGTTACCGGCAGCGCGTGAGGCTGGGGATTTCCGCTCCCCCCCCGCGCTCTGCCTCCCGCCGGGCCGCTCGTGAGGCCCCTCCCGCCCCCCCCGGTGTCCCCCCGGTTCCCCCCGGTGCCCCCGGAGCCCCCCGGGACCGTTCGGGGCCGGTTGATTTTCCCGCCGATCCCCATCGCCGCCGCCACTTCCGGTACGGCCGCGCTTCCGGTCTCAAACCCCGCCCCCTCCTTCGCCCCACCCCACAAATCTCATTGGCTCGCGCGCGCGCGAGGGCGGCGGCGGGTTCTGATTGGCTGCGCTGCCGAGAGCCCCGCCCATATTCTAATCCCCCCTCAGGCCACCGCCTCTATCTTTTCTGCTTTATTCTCATTGGTTGGCGCGCGCGCGCCGGCGGCTTTTATTGGCGGACGTCTCCGAGGCCCCGCCCACGCGGGCTCGGTATAAAGCGCCGCCGCCGCCCCGGCCGCTCTTTCGGCGCCGGGCGCGCTCCGGGCCGGGTCCGTTCGCGGGCGGGGGTCGGGCTCGGGGCGCGCGGGCGGCGCCGGGAGCTCCTCCCGTTCTTGGCGGGCCCCGGCGGGGCCGTGCCGGGCTCCGTGATGTGCGGAGGGACAGCAGCGGCCGGCGCGATGTCTTCGGTGCCGGCGGTGGCGTCCGCCGGTCCCACCCTCACGCGCCGGGACAGGGGCCGGGGTTTGGCGCCGGGGTTGGGGCTCCGGAGCCCCGCAGCGCTCGGGCCGCCGCCTCACCGCCCTCTTCTCCCCCGCAGGACCGGCCGAGGCAGCGGCAGCGCCGCGGGAGCGCGCCGGCGGCGGGAGGAGCGCGCGGAGCTTTCACTTGGCAATAAACGGCTCCGATCCGCTTCTCTCTCGCGGCTGCGTCCGCCGGTCCCCGTTGGGGGCGGGTCCCGCTGCCCCGGCCCCGCCTCCGCTTTCCCGCGCGCCGGAAGCGGCGCAGCGCGCGCGATGGCGCCGGACCCGCGCTGGCCCCGCGCGCTCGCCCGCGGCGCCGTCCCGGTGGCGCTGGGGCTGCTGCTCTGGGCGGCGCTGGCGGCCGGGGACAAGGTACGGGCGGGAGGCGGCGCGGGGCCGCCCGGGGCCGGGACCCGCCGGTCATTCCCGGTTCTTTCCCCCGTTCCGCAGGCGCCGCCGGCCGGGGACGCCGCGACTTTGGCGCAGCGGCGGCGCCACAACGAGCTGATCGCGGCGGCGCTGCGCGAGGCCGCCCAGACCGACGACAACGTGGCGCACCGCGCGGCGCCGTGCCGGAAGTGACGTCAGCACCGGGACTCCCCCCCCCCGCCCGCGCCGCCGTTTGCCGGCGACCTTGAATTCCCCCCGGAACCATCGGCGCGGGGCGCGCTGTGCGCGCGGGACTCTTTTTGGCGCCGGCCGCACCCGGAGGTTTTTGCGGCGCGGCCACTTCCGGCGGCGCTTCCGGTGCCGCCATGTCGCGCCGGGGCGCGGAGCCCGCGGAGGCGCGGCCGCTGTTCGGCGGCTGCTGGAGCTGCCGCCTGCTGAGCGGCGCGGGGCTGCTGCTGGCCGCGCTCTGGGTGTACCGCGGCCCGCGCGGCGCCCTGCGCAGCGGCGCGCCGCCCTCCATGGCCGCCATTGCCCAGATCACGCTGGCCGCCGGTGAGGGGGGGGGGGGGCGGTCCCGGGGGGCGGGGGGGGCGCGGGATGTTCCGACGCGGCCCCGAAATGTCAAAAAGTGGCCCCGAAAAGCCCCCGAGTGTCTCGGAGTTGTCACAAAGCGGCCCCGGAATGCCCCAAAATGTCCCGAAAATGCCCCGAAACGGCTCAGGGCGTCCTCGAATCATGGGAATGTCCCCAGGTGGCTGGAAGTGTCCCCAAATTTCTCCAAAATGTCTCCAAATTCCCCAAAATATCCCCGAAAATTCCCAAAAGGCCCCTTAAATGGCCTCAATTTGTCCCAAAATGGCACCAAAATGTTGCCAAACGTCCTCAAATATTCCCAAAATGGCCCCAAATTATCCCAAAATGGCCCCAAGTCCAAAAAAGTCCCAAAATGGCCCCAAGAAGTCCTAAAATATCCCAAAAAGGCCCCAAACGATCCCAAAATGCCCCGAAAAGTCCCAAAATGGCCCCAAGAAGTCCTAAAATATCCCAAAAAGGCACCAAACGATCCCAAAATGCCCCAAAAAGTCCCAAAAAGGCCCCAAGATGTCCTCAAAATGCTCTAAAATGGCCCCAGAAATATCCCCAAATTGTCCTAAATGTCCCTGAGGTGCCCCAAGTTGTCCCGAAATGGCCCCAAATTCCCAGATCACCTCAAATTCCCCCCGGAATCCTGGGGAGGGGGAGGGGTTGGGGCTCCCATGGGTGGGGGAGGGTCCTGGGGTGTGCCCAGGTGTGCCCTGGTACCGCCAGGTGTGCCCAGGTATATCTAAGGTGCCCCCAGCTGTGCCTTAGGTGTGCCCAGGTGTATCACAGATGTGTGAGCCATGCCCCAGGTGTGCCCAGGTAACCCCAGGTGTATCTCAGGTGCCCCCAGGTGTATCTCAGGTGTATCTCAGGTGCCCCCAGGTGTGCCCAGGTACCCCCAGGTGTATCTCAGGTGTGCCCAGGTTCCCTCAGGTGTGCCCAGGTGCCCCCAGGTGTATCTCAGGTGCCCCCAGGTGTGCCCAGGTGCCCCCAGGTGTATCTCAGGTGCCCCCAGGTGTGCCCAGGTACCCCCAGGTGTATCTCAGGTGTATCTCAGGTGTGCCCAGGTGCTGCAGCCTCCCCCTCCCCGCAGGTCTGGGCGCCTGGGCCATCGTCATCCTCGCCGACCCCGTGGGACGCCGGCGCCGCCCGGAGCCGTGAGGGGAACCGGGACCGGCACCGGGACCGGCACCGGGACTGGCACCGGAACCGGCACCGGGACCGGCACCGACCGGCGCCCGCGCGCCAATAAAGAACCGGAACCGGCTCCAGAGGGGCTTGGGGCTTCTGGGGTTCATTTGTGGGGGATTTGGGTTTATTTGGGGGTTTTTTGGGTTTATTGGGGGGTTTTTTTGGTGTTTATTTGGATTTTTGGGGGGATTTTTAGGGGCTGTTTTTGGTTTCTTTAGGGTCACTTTGGGTTAATTTGACTTTTTTGGGTTAATTTGACTTTTTTGGGTCTGATTTGGGGTTTTTTTGGGCTCACTTGGAGTTGGTTTGGGTTTATTTGGGATTTTTGGGTTAGTTTTTTGCGGTTTATTTCGTAATTTTTTTTGGGTTTATTTGCTTTTTTTTAAATTTTTTGTCCCTTTATTTGGGGTTATTTGGGTTTGAGTTTTTTGACGCTTATTTTGGAGTTTTTTAGATTTGGAGTTTTTTTTGTTTATTTACAGTTTTTAAAATTTTTTTTCCACTTCATTTGGGGCTTTCTGGGAGGTTTTGGAGTTTATTTGGTTTTTTTTGGATTTTTTTTTATTTGTTTGGGAGTTTGTTGGGTTTATTTGGAGTCCTTTGGGTTTGACTTTTTCAATTTTAATTTTTTCCAGTTTATTTGGGGTTTTCTCGGGGGGTTTTGGGGTTCTCGGGGAGTGCCCCCCCTCAGCTCCCCTCCTTTTTGGCCACGATGACGACGGCGGAGGGAACCAGGCCTGGAAAGGGGGGGGAATGTGAGCACCCCAAAAAAATCCCCCAAATCCCCCCAAAATTCCCTCAGAGACACACCAACCCCCCCAGGACCCACCCTGGATCCCCCAAATCACCCCCAGGGACCCCCAAAATCCCCAAGGACCCCCCCAACCCTTCCCAAATCCCCTCAGGGACCCCCAAAACCCATCAGGGCCCCCCTAAACCCCCCAAGGACCCTCCAAATGCCCCCCAGGATCCCCAAATCCCCATAGGAACCCCCAAGAACCCCCAAAAATACCTGGAGACCCCCCCAAATCTCCCCAGGGACCCCCAAACCCCCCCAAGGACCCCCAAACCCTTCCCAAATCCCCCAGGGACCCCCAAAATCCCCCCAGGGACCCCCAAACCCCCCCAAGGATCCCCCAACCCTTCCCAAATCCCCTCAGGGACCCCCAAAACCCATCAGGGCCCCCCTAAACCCCCCAAGGACCCTCCAAATGCCCCCCAGGATCCCCAAATCCCCACAGGACCCCCCCAAACTCCCTGGAGACCCCCCCAAATCTCCCCAGGGACCCCCAAACCCCCCCAAGGACCCCCAGACCCTTCCCAAATCCCCCAGGGACCCCCAAAATCCCCCCAGGGACCCCCAAACCCTTCCCAAATCCCCCCAGGGACCCCCAAAATCCCCTCGGGGATCCCCCAAACCCCCCAAGGACTCTCCTAGACCCTGCCCAAACCCCCCCTCCGGGGACCCCCAAAATGCCCTGAAGACCCCCCCCAAATCCCCCCAGAACCCCCTGAACCCCTTGACCCCTTCAGGGACCGCCCAGACTCCCCCCAGGACCCCCCAAAATTCCCTGGAAACTGTTTTAGGAGGTCCCCAAACCCCCCAGGACCCCCAGAGCCCCCCAGGACCCCCGGAGCCCCCCAGGACCCACCCAGCTCCTGCAGGGGTTTCTCCATGTCCTCGTCGGTGAAGAGGCGCCGGGGAAAGGCCGTGCGGAGGCTGAAGGGCTCGGGGGGACCCCCGGAGCCGCCCCCCAAACCCCCCGAGCCCCCCGGGCCCCCCTGGAGCTCCACGAAAAGCCGCACGGCCGCCAGCGGCTCCCGCGCCCGGAAACTCTGCGTGAGCGCGCGGCCGTCGGGCAGGCGCAGCTGGGGGAGAAACCACCCAAAATGTCACTAAAACCACCCAAAACGGGACTAAAAACACCCAAAACGGGACCAAAACCACCCAAAATGTCACTAAAACCACCCAAAACGGGACCAAAATCACCTTAAATCCACCCAAAATCAACCCCAGTCCAGCAGGCGCAGCTGGGGGAGAAACCACCCAAAACGGGACCAAAACTACCCAAAACGGGACCAAAACCACCCAAAACGGGACCAAAATCACCCAAAACGGGACCAAAATCACCCAAAACGGGACTAAAACCACCCAAAACGGGACCAAAACCACCCAAAACGGGACCAAAATCACCCAAAATGTCACTAAAACCACCCAAAATGGGACTAAAAACACCCAAAACGGGACCAAAACCACCCAAAACGGGACCAAAATCACCCAAAATGTCACTAAAACCACCCAAAATGGGACTAAAAACACCCAAAACGGGACTAAAACCACCCAAAACGGGACCAAAACCACCCAAAATGGGACCAAAATCACCCAAAACGGGACTAAAACCACCCAAAACGGGACCAAAATCACCCAAAACGGGACCAAAACCACCCAAAATGGGACCAAAATCACCTTAAATCCACCCAAAATCACCCCCAGTCCGGCAGGCACAGCTGGGGGAGAAACCACCCAAAACGGGACCAATATCACCCAAAACGTCACTAAAACCACCCAAAACGTGACCAAAATCACTCGAAATGTGCCCCAAATCACCCTAAATAACCCAAAATGTGCCCCAAATCACCCTAAATAACCCAAAATCAACCCCAGTCCGGCAGGCGCAGCTGGGGGAGAAACCACCCAAAATGTGACTAAAATCACCCAAAATGTACCCAAAATAACCTAAAAGGTACCTAAAATAACCCAAAATCCACCCAGATCCTCCCAAAATCCCCCAAAATGCCATCAGAGAATTCCCAAATCCCATCGGGGAGCCCACAGATCCCCCCAGATCCTCCCAAAATCCATCCCAAATCCCATCAGGGCTCCCCCAAATCCCATCAGGGATCCCAAATCCCATTAGGGATCCCCCCAAATCCCATCAGGGCTCCCCCAAATCCCATCAGGGCTCCCCCAAATCCCATCAGGGCTCCCCCAAATCCCATCAGGGACCCCAAATCCCATCAGGAATCCCCCCAAATCCCATCAGGATCCCCCCAAATCCCATCAGGACCCCCCAAATCCCATCAGGGATCCCCCCAAATCCCATCAGGAATCCCCCCAAATCCCATCAGGGATCCCCCCAAATCCCATCAGGGATCCCCCAAATCCCATCAGGACCCCCCAAATCCCATCAGGGATCCCCCCAAATCCCATCAGGGACCCCAAATCCCATCAGGGATCCCCCCAAATCCCATCAGGATCCCCCCAAATCCCATCAGGGACCCCAAATCTCATCAGGGATCCCAAATCCCATCAGGATCCCCCCAAATCCCATCAGGGCTCCCCCAAATCCCATCAGGATCCCCCCAAATCCCATCAGGGCTCCCCCAAATCCCATCAGGACCCCCCAAATCCCATCAGGGATCCCCCCAAATCCCATCAGGGCTCCCCCAAATCCCATCAGGGATCCCAAATCCCATCAGGATCCCCCCAAATCCCATCAGGGCTCCCCCAAATCCCATCAGGGACCCCAAATCCCATCAGGGATCCCAAATCCCATCAGGAATCCCCCCAAATCCCATCAGGGATCCCAAATCCCATCAGGATCCCCCCAAATCCCATCAGGACCCCCCAAATCCCATCAGGGACCCCAAATCCCATCAGGGATCCCGAATCCCCACCTGGATCCGGCAGTGCTCGTGCTCCCGCGGCGCCGGCGGCTCCCGGGGCGGCTCCCGGGGGGGATTTGGGGGCTCCGGGGGGGTGGGGGCGAACTGCGGGAGGGGCAGGGGGAGATTTGGGGGATCCCGGCGGGGCTGCACCCCAGAGTGGCCTCGGGGATCCCCCAAATCCCCTGGGAATTCCCCAAATCCGCTGGGATCCCCTAAATCCTCTGTGATCCCCCAAAATCCTTTGGAATCTCCCCAGAATCCCTTAAGATCCACCCCCCAAATCCTTTGTGATCCCCCAAAATCCTTTGGAATCCCCCCAAATCCTTCAGGATCCCCAAAACCCTGTGGGATTTCCCCCCCAAAATCCCTTAAGATCCCCCCAAATCCCCTGGGATCCCCCCAAAATCCTTTGGAATCCTCTCAAATCCTTCAGGATCCCCCAAATCCTTTGGGATCTCCCCCCAGAAGCCCTTAAGATCCACCCCCCAAATCCTTTGTGATCCCCCAAAAT
This sequence comes from Lonchura striata, assembly GCF_050655825.1. Lineage (NCBI taxonomy): Eukaryota > Metazoa > Chordata > Aves > Passeriformes > Estrildidae > Lonchura > Lonchura striata. Next base: position 6,893,763 of record NC_140733.1, on the reverse strand, counting down.
CCCCTGGGATCCCCAAAATCCCCTGGGATCCCTCAAAATCCTTTGAGATCCCCCCAAAATCCTTTGGAATCCTCTCAAATCCTTCAGGATCCCCCAAATCCTTTGGTACCACCCCCCCCCCCCCCCAGAATCCCTTAAGATCCACCCCCCAAATCCTTCAGGATCCCCCCAAAATCTCCTGGGATCCCCCAAATCCCCTGGGATCCCCAAAATTTGTTGAGATCCCGCTCACCCTCTGTGCCCGCTCCGCCTTGTCCCGCTCGATCTTCTCCCGCACCCTCTGCCTGGGGAGTTTGGGGGGAAATCCCAAATTTCCAGGGGTTCCCCGAAACTTTTGGGATCCCTAAAAATCGGGAGGGGCTGCGGCAATCCGGGGGATCCCGGCGGGATTTGGGGGATCCCAGAGGGATTTTGGGAATCCCGGGGGATGTGGGGAATCCTGGGGAGATTTGGGGGATCCTGAGGGAATTTTGGGAATCCTGAGGAGATTTTGGGGGATTCTGAGGGAATTTTGGGAATCCTGAGGGGATTTGGGGCGCATCCCAAAGGATTTGGGGGATTGTAGGGGAATTTGGGAGATCCTGAGAGGATCTGGGGAATCCTAAGGGAATTTTGGGGATCCCAGGGGATCTCCAGGGGCACCCCCGAAGTTTTAGGGTGGCACTCTCAGGTTTGGCGGTGCAGGGAGCGTCCCCAAAAGGTTTTCAGGTGGGAATCCGGGGAATTTTTATGGTCTGAGGGAATCCTGAGGGGTTTTTGTCCCCCCAAAACCCCCATGGTGCCGCCATTGCCCCTGAGGGCTTTTCCCGCCTTTTTCGTGAGGGCTTTTCCCCTTTTTTTAAGGGTTTTTCCCACTCGTTTTCCTGAGGGCTTTTCCCCTTTTTTGTGAGGGATTTTCCCATTTTGTGTGAGGGCTTTCCTCCCTTTTTTCCTGAGGGCTTTTCCCCTTTTTCCTGAGGGCTTTTCCCCTTTTTCCTGAGGGCTTTTCCCCTTTCTTGTGAGGGCTTTTCCCTTTTTCCTGAGGGCTTTTCCCGCCTTTTTCCTGAGGGCTTTTCCCCTTTTTCCTGAGGGCTTTTCCCCTTTTTCCTGAGGGCTTTTCCCCTTTTTTGTGAGGGCTTTCCCCCCTTTTTTCCTGAGGGCTTTTCCCCTTTTCCTGAGGGCTTTCCCCCCTTTTTTCCTGAGGGCTTTTCCCGCCTTTTTCTTGAGGGCTTTTCCCGCCTTTTTTCCTGAGGGCTTTTCCCGCCTTTTTCCTGAGGGCTTTTCCCCTTTTTCCTGAGGGCTTTTCCCCTTTTTCCTGAGGGCTTTTCCCGTTTTTCCTGAGGGCTTTTCCCCTTTTCCTGAGGGCTTTTCCCCTTTTTCCTGAGGGCTTTTCCCGCCTTTTTCCTGAGGGCTTTTCCCGCCCTTTTTTGTGAGGGCTTTTCCCCTTTTTCCTGAGGGCTTTTCCCGCCCTTTTTCCTGAGGGCTTTTCCCGCCCTTTTTTGTGAGGGCTTTTCCCCTTTTTCCTTAGGGCTTTTCCCCTTTTTCCTGAGGGCTTTTCCCGCCTTTTTCCTGAGGGCTTTTCCCCTTTTTCCTGAGGGCTTTTCCCCTTTTTCCTGAGGGCTTTTCCCTTTTTCCTGAGGGCTTTTCCCGCCCTTTTTCCTTAGGGCTTTTCCCTTTTTCCTGAGGGCTTTTCCCTTTTTCCTGAGGGCTTTTCCCGCCTTTTTCCTGAGGGCTTTTCCCGTTTTTCCTGAGGGCTTTTCCCCTTTTTCCTGAGGGCTTTTCCCCTTTTTTGTGAGGGCTTTTCCCCTTTTTCCTGAGGGCTTTTCCCGTTTTTCCTGAGGGCTTTTCCCGCCCTTTTTTGTGAGGGCTTTTCCCCTTTTTCCTGAGGGCTTTTCCCGCCATTTTGGCGCCCCCGGCAGCTCAGAGGACCCAGCTCCTCCCGGGATTTTTCTGGGTGGAAATTTGAGGAAATTCGGGGCGGCTCCCCCGGAGTTCGGCGCCTGGGGTCCCTCACCGCGCCGCCCGCTCCTCGGCGCGCTCCCGGCGCCGCTCCTCGGCCGCGCGGCGCCGCTCCTCGTCGCGCCGCCATTCCCGCAGCTTGGCCAGCTCCTGCCCCCGGCGCCGCCGCTCGCGCTCCTGCCCCGCCTCGGAGAGCAGCCTGGGACCCAAAAACACCCAAAATTCTGAACCCCAAAGTATCCCTGAGCCCCAAAATCCCAGAGGCACCGCGCTCCTGCCAGCCTCGGAGAGCAGCCTGGGACCCAAAAACACCCCAAATTCTGAACTTCAAAATATCCCTGAGCCCCAAAATCCCAGAGGCACCGCGCTCCTGCCCCGCCTCGGAGAGCAGCCTGGGACCCAAAAACACCCAAAATTCTGCACCCCAAAGTATCCCTGAGCCCCAAAATCCCAGAGGCACCGCCCTCCTGCCAGCCTTGGAGAGCAGCCTGGGACCCAAAAACACCCCAAATTCTGAACCCCAAAGTATCCCTGAGCCCCAAAATCCCAGAGGCACCGCGCTCCTGCCCCACCTCGGAGAGCAGCCTGGGACCCAAAAACACCCCAAATTCTGAACCCCAAAGTATCCCTGAGCCCCAAAATCCCAGAGGCACCGCGCTCCTGCCAGCCTCGGAGAGCAGCCTGGGACGCAAAACAGCCTGAACCCCAAAAATACCCAAAACTCCCCCAATATACCCCAAAAAATCCCCAAATCCACCCCAAAATACCCCAGAATCGTCCTAAAAATACGCACTGAAAAATACCCAAACAACATCCCCAAATCCACCCCAAAATACCCCAGAATCGTCCTAAAAATACCCAAAAATACCCACTGAAAAATACCCCAAAACCATCCCAAAAATCCACCCAAAAATACCCCAAAATCGTCCTAAAAATACCCACCGAAAAATACCCAAACAACATCCCCAAATCCACCCAAAAATACCCCAAAATCGTCCTAAAAATACCCACTGAAAAATACCCAAAAAACATCCCAAAATCCACCCCAAAATACCCCAAAATCGTCCTAAAAATACCCAAAAATACCCACTGAAAAATACCCAAAAAACATCCCCAAAATCCACCCAAAAATACCCCAGAATAGTCCTAAAAATACCCACTGAAAAATACCCCAAAACCATCCCCAAAATCCACCCAAAAATACCCCAGAATCGTTCTAAAAATACCAAAAAAACTCACCATAAAATGCTGCAAAACCAGCCCAAAACCCTCCCAAAAATACCCAAACCCTCCTAAAAATACCCAAAAAACTCACCGTAAAGTGCCCCAAAACCAGCCCAAAACCCTCCCAAAAATACCCCAAAAAATCCACCAAAAAATACCCTAAAACCCACCAAAAAATACCCCAAAGCCCTCCTGAGAATACCTGAAAACTCTGCCCAAAACCACCCTGAAACCCCAAATTAACCGCTCTGAACCCCAAAATATCCCTGAGCTCCCCAAACCCCAAAATTCCCTCCCCAAACCCCAAAATTCCCTCCCCAAACCCCAAAATTTCCCCCCCAGACCCCAGAATGTCCCTTTAAACCCCAAAATTCACTTCTGGGTCTCGTCCTCGGGGGCCGGCGGCTGCCGGGGCCCCCCCAGGCCCGCGGGCGGCGCCCCCAAACCCGGGGGGAGTTCGGGGTCCGAGTCGGGGTCGTCCTCATGAGCCACCAGCCTGGGGACCCAAAAATCGGGGGGACCCCCGAATTGGGGGGGGACCCAAAATTGGGGGGGTCCTGGGGGGCTCTGTAAGGTCTTTGCAGCATCCCAGGAGGAATTTTGGGGTGTCAGGGGGTTTTTGGGGAGTCATGAAGGGAATTTAGGGGTCTCAGGGAGTTTTTGGGGGGTCCCAGGAGGAATTTTGGGGACCCTGATGGGAATTTTGGGGGTCCCAGGGGGGGTTTGAGGTTCTGCAGAGGTTTTTGGGGGGTCTCAGAGGTTTTTGGGGTCCCAGGAGGAATTTCAGGGGTCCTAAAGGGAAATCTGGAGATCCTGGGGGGGGGGGGGTTTGGGGTCCCAGAAGGAATTTTGGGGACCCTGATGGGAATTTTGGGGCTCCCGGGGGTGTTTTGGGGTCCCGAAGGGAATTTTGGGCGTCCCAGGGGGGGTTCTGGAGTCCTGGGGAGAATTTTGGGGGTCTCAGGGGGTTTTTGGGAGGAATTTTGGGGTTCCCAAGTAGAATTTTGGGGGTCCTGGGAGGGGTTGGGGTCCCGAAGGGAATTTCAGGGGTCCCAGGGGGATTTTTGGGGTCCCAAAGGGAATTTTTGGGTTACCGAGGCTGTTTTTGGGGGTCTTAGGGGGTTTTTGGGGGTCCTAGGTGGAATTTCAGGTGTCCTGGGGATCATTTTGGGGGTCCCGAGGCTGTTTTTGGGGGTCCTGGGGTTTTTTTCTGTGGTCCCGGGGCTGTTTTTGAGGTCCCGGGGCTGTTTTTGGGGTCCCGGGGCTGTTTTTGGGGTCCCGGGGCTGTTTTTGGGGGATCCCGCTGGATTTTTTGGGGGTCCCAGGGTTTTTTTGGGGGTCCAGGGGCTGTTTTTGGGGTCCCGGGGCTGTTTTTGGGGTCCCGGGGCTGTTTTTGGGGGATCCCGCTGGGTTTTTTGGGGTCCCGGGGCTGTTTTTGGGGTCTCGGGGCTGTTTTTGGGGGTCCCGGGGCTGTTTTTGGGGTCCCGGGTCTGTTTTTGGGGGATCCCGCTGGGTATTTTGGGGGGTCCCGGGGCTGTTTTCGGGGTCCCCCTCACCAGTCCATGGCCGGCTCCACTCCCCGGTTCCCGGTCAGCGCCAGCGCCTTCGCCCTGCGGGACCGGGGGGTCCCGGTTATTTTGGGGGTCCCGGTTATTTTGGGGGGTCCCGGTTATTTTGGGGGGTCCCGGTTATTTTGGGGGTCCCGGTTATTTTGGGGGATCCCGGGGCCTTTCCATGTCCCACCCCCCCCATAACCCCATTCCCGGTGCCGTTCCCGGGCCCCCTCCCCGCTGTCCCCCCGGTGTATCCCCGGTGTCCCCCCGCTCTCCCCGCTGTCCCGGTGTCCCGCTGTCCCCGGTCTCCCCCCGGTGTCCCGGTGCCGTTCCCGGTCCCCCCGCTCTCCCCGTTATGCCCGGTCTCCCGCTGTCCCGCTGTCCCCCCGTTATCCCCGCTGTGCCCCCGTTATCCCCGGTCTCCCCCCGTTATCCCCGCTGTCCCGCTGTCCTGGTGTCCCCGTTATCCCCGGTCCCCCCGGTCTCCCCGTTGTCCCCCCGGTGTCCCGGTGTCCCGGTGCCGTTCCCGGTCCCCCCGGTGTCCCGGTGTCCCCCCCCTGTCCCCCCGTTATCCCCGTTATCCCCGCTGTCCCGCTCTCCCCGGTCTCCCCCCGGTCCCCCCGCTGTCCCGGTGTCCCCCCGTTATCCCCGGTCCCCCCGGTGTCCCGGTGTCCCGGTGCCGCCCTCACGCCCGCCGGGGCCCGAATCCCATCTCCAGCAGCGCCTCCAGGGCCCGCCCGGGCCCGGCCCCGCCGCCCGCCGCCATCGGGGCGGCGCCGCGACCGCGGCACGAGGGGACGGCGGCCGGGGAGGGACGGGACGGGAGAGCGAGCGGGACGGAACGGAACGGGATGGGAATGGAACGGGAACGGGACGGAACGGGACGGAAAGGGACGGGAACGGGAACGGGATGGGAGAGAGCGACCGGAACGGAACGGGAACGGGAGAGAGCGATCCGTATGGAACGGAACGGAACGGGATGGGAATGGAACGGAGAGAGCGACCGGAACGGGATGGGAGAGAGCGATCGGTACGGACGGCGGGAAAGTGACACTGAAAATGCCCCAAAAGCCACCAAAAAATGCCCCAAAATCCACCCAAAAGTGCCCCAAAACCACCCCAAAATCAACCCAATACCTACCCAAAAATGCCCCAAAATCCACCCAAAAATGCCCCAAAATCCACCCAAAAATGCCCCAAAACCCACCCAAAAATACCCCAAAACCCACCCAAAAATGCCCCAAAATCCACCCAAAAATGCCCCAAAATCCACCCAAAAATGCCCCAAAACCCACCCAAAAATACCCCAATATTCACCCAAAAATGACCCAAAATCCACCCAAAAATGCCCCAAAACCCACCCAAAAATACCCCAATATTCACCCAAAAATGCCCCAAAACCCACCCAAAAATGCCTCAAAAGCCACCCAAAAATGCCTCAAAATCCACCCAAAAATGCCCCAAAATCCACCTAAAAATGCCCCAAAATCCACCCAAAAATGCCCGAAAAATCCTCCAAAACCTATCCAAAAATACCCAAAAAACCCACCTGAAATACCACGAAGTTCCAAAACTGGCCTAAAGTGGCCCCGAAACCCCCCTAAAGTGACCCCAAAAATACTCCAAATCTCACCCAAAAGTGACTCCAAAACCCACCCAAAAATTCCCCAAAACATATCCAAAAATAACCAAAAAACCCACCTAAAATGCCCCAAAACCGCCCAAAATTTACTCCAAAAATACTCCAAAACTCACCCAAAAGTGACCCCAGAACCCTCCCAAAAATATCCCAAAAGCTCCCTAAAATCCACCCCAAAATAGCACAAAATCCACCCAAAAATACCTTAAAAAACTACACAAAAAAACCCCAAAACTGCCCAAAATGTACCTCAAAATCCACCCAAAAAATGCCCCAAAATTCTCCCCCCGGGCCCCTTCCGTGGGTCAAGATTTTGGGGGAAATTTTGGGGATTTTGTGGAGGATTTTTGGGGAGGATTTGGGGGAATTTTGGGGAGCATTTTGGGGAATTTTGGGGAGCATTTTGGGGAGGGTTTGAGGGAATTTTGGGGAGGATTTTGGGGAATTTTGGGGAGGATTTTGGGGAATTTTGGGGAGGATTTTGGGGAGCATTTGGGGGGCAGATTTTGGGGGAATTTGGGAGCATTTTGGGGAGGATTTCGGAATTTTAGGGAGGATTTTGGGGGATTTTGGAGACGATTTTGGGGGAACGTTGGGGGTTCTTTCGGAGGATTTTTTGGGTTAAATTCGGGCGATTTCGGGGATTTTGGAGGAAGATTCTCGGGGTCCCGCCCCTCCCCCCACAGCGGATGGACCCAACCTGGATTTCGGGAGGTGGGGGAGGGGCAAAGCCTTTATTGAGACCCCCAAAATTTGGGGGGGGTGGGGGAGGGGCTCAGGAGCTGGAGCAGAGGTGGCGCTGCCGGGGGGGGGAGGGGCGGTCCGGGAGGGGGGGGAGGGGCGTGGGGGGGCCCCCCTCCTCCTCCTGCCCCTCCCCCTCGTCCTCCTCTTCCTCCTGCCCCTCCCCCTCCTTGGGGGGGGCGTTGGTGGCGCTGAGCAGGGGGGGCTCTGGGGGGGGAGGGGCGCTCAGAGCCCCCAGACCCCAAAATCGAGCCCCTCCCCCCAAAATCGAGACCCTCCCCCCCAAAATCGAGCCCCTCCCCCCAAAATCGAGCCCCTCCCCCCAAAATCGAGCCCCTCCCCCCAAAATCAGGCCCCTCCCCCCCAAAATCAGGCCCCTCCCCCCCAAATCGAGCCCCTCCCCCCCAAAATCAGGCCCCTCCCCCCCAAAATCAGGCCCCTCCCCCCCAAAATCGAGCCCCTCCCCCCAAAATCAGGCCCCTCCCCCCCAAAATCAGGCCCCTCCCCCCCAAATCGAGCCCCTCCCCCCCAAAATCGAGCCCCTCCCCCCAAAATCAGGCCCCTCCCCCCCAAAATCGAGACCCTCCTCCCCAAAATTGAGCCCCTCCCCCCACAAATTGGGCCCCTCTCCCCAAATCTGGGGTCCTCCCCTCAAACCGAAACCCCTCCCCCCTAAAATTAGACCACCCCCCCGAAATTGGCCCCCCAAAATAAGCCCCCCCTAAAATTAAGCCCCTCCCCCTAAATTTATGCCCCTCCCCCCAAATTTAGGCCCCTCCCCCTACAATTAGGCTCCTCCCTCCAGCCTTGGGCCCCTCCCCCCCAATTTTGGGGTTTTGGGGCGCTGCCCCTCCCCCACCTCGGCCGGGCTCCGAGGCTCCGACGCTTTCGGGCTCCTCCGGATTTTGGGGAGGGGCAGAGAGATCTGGGGGTGGGGGAGAGGCAAAAACAACCAAAAAAATCATCTCGAACCTCCCAAAAATCCCTCCCACGTTTGCCCAAAATCCGCCCAAAATTCCCACAACATTCCTCCCCAAATCCTCCTCAAAATCTTCCCTAATTTGCCCAAAACCTTCAAATCCTCCCCAAAATATTTGCCAAATTCCTCCCCGAATCTCCTCCAAAATCCTCTCAAAATCTTCCCCAAATCCTTCCCAAAATCTTCCCCAAATCCTCCTCAAAATCTTCCTCAAATCCTCCTCAAAATCTTCCTCAAATCCTCCCCAAAATCTTCCTCAAAATCTTCCTCAAATCTTCCCCAAAATCTTCCCCAAATCCTCCCCAAAATCTTCCTCAAAATCTTCCCCAAATCCTCCTCAAAATCTTCCCTAATTTGCCCAAAACCTTCAAATTCTCCCCGAAATCTTTCCCAAATTCCTCCCCGAATCTCCTCCAAAATCCTCTCAAAATCTTCCCCAAATCCTCCTCAAAATCTTCCCCAAATCCTCCCCAAAATCTTCCTCAAATCCTCCCCAAAATCTTCCCTAAATCCTCCCCAAAATCTTCCCCAAATCCTCCCCAAAATCTTCCCCAAATCCTCCCCAAAATCTTCCCCAAATCCTCCCCAAAATCTTCCCCAAATCCTCCCCAAATCTTCCCAAATTTGCCCAAAACCTCCTCCAAATTCCCCAACATTTCCCCGAAACCCCCCAAAAAGTGTCCTCAAAATCCTCCCGAATTTCCCCCCAAATTTCCCCCCAAATTTCCCCCCAAATTTCCCCCCAAAATCCCCCCAAAAATCCCCCCAAAATCCCCCCAAAAATCCCCCCAAAATCCCCCCAAAATCCCCCCAGCTCCCGCAGCCCCTCCCCGCTCTCACCTGTGCCCTCCCCCTCCCCGGGGGCTCCTCCCTGGCTGGGCGGCTCCTGTTGGGTGGGGGAGGGGTGAGGGGGGTGGGGGAGGGGGTGCCCCCCGCCCCTCCCCCGCGCTGGGCTCACCTGGGCGGGGCGGGGCGGGCGCTGGCCCCGCCCCCAGCGCAGGTACCCGCCCAAGGTGAGCAGCGCCAGCAGCGCCCAATTGCCGGCCACGCCCAGCACGGCCGAGGTCAGCGGGAAGTGGTACAGCAGGTACCTGGGCGGGCGTGAGACACGCGTGACACACGTGTGTGACACGTGTGACATGTGTGTGACATCCTACAGGTGTGACACAGGTGTGGCACAGGTGTGTGACACAATCCCCGGCCACGCCCAGCACGGCCGAGGTCAGCGGGAAGTGGTACAGCAGGTACCTGGGCGGGCGTGAGACACGTGTGAGACACGTGTGACACGTGTGTGACATGTGTGTGACGTGTGTGACATGTGTGTGACATCGTACAGGTGTGACACAGGTGTGGCACAGGTGAGACAGGGACAGGGCCACACCTGGGGGCTGGGCCGGGCCTCTGGGGCAGTTTTGGGGCAGATTCAGGCCCGGTTTAGTTCAGGTTTAGGCCCAGTTTAGTCCAGGTTTAGACCCGGTTTAGGCCCAGTTTAGTCCAGGTTTAGACCCGGTTTAGGCCCAGTTTAGTCCAGGTTTAGACCCGGTTTAGGCCCAGTTTAGTCCAGGTTTAGGCCCAGTTTAGTCCAGGTTTAGACCCGGTTTAGGCCCAGTTTAACCCAGTTTAGACCCACCTGAGGCCGCTGAGGTGGGGCTGGGGCAGGTTTAAGGCCGGTTTTGGGGCCGTTATGGGGCGGTTTTGGGGCAGTTTTGGTGCAGGTTCAGGCCCGGTTTAAACCCGGTTCAGGCCCGGTTTAGGCCCGGTTTAAGCCCGGTTTAGGCCCGGTTTAAACCCGGTTTAAGCCCGGTTTAGGCCCGGTTTAAGCCCGGTTTAAACCCGGTTTAAACCCGGTTCAGGCCCGGTTCAGGCCCGGTTCAAGCCTGGTTCAGGCCCGGTTCAGGCCCGGTTTAAACCCGGTTCAGGCCCGGTTTAAGCCCGGTTCAGGCCTGGTTTAAGCCCGGTTTAGGCACGGTTCAGGCCCGGTTCAAGCCCGGTTTAGGCCCGGTTTAAGCCCGGTTTAAACCCGGTTCAGGCCCACCTGAGGCCGCTGAAGTGCGCGTGCACGCGCAGCCGCGCCCCGTAGAGCTGCACGCGCCGGCTGCGGATCTCCACCAGCGCCCCCACGGTCGGCGTGTACTGGGGGGCACGGGGGTCAGGGACCCCGAAACACCCCGGGACCCCAAAATACCCCCCAAAAACACCCTGGGACCCCAAAATACCCCCAGAAACAGCCCCAGAACCCCAAAATACCCCCAAAACACCCTGGGACCCCCAAATCCCCCCCAGGACCCCCAAACCCTCCCCCAGGACTCCCCAACTCCCCCCCAGGACCCCCCAAATTCCTCCAGGACCCCCAAACCCCCCCAAGGACCCCCCAAATCCCCCCCAGGACCCTCCAAACTCCCCCAGGACCCCCCAAACCCCCAAAATTCCCCCCAAACCCCCCCAGGACCCCCAAATCCCTCCCAGGACCCCCCAAATCCCTCCCAGGACCCCCAAATCCCTCCCAGGACCCCCAACCCCACCCAGGACCCCCCAAACCCCCAAAATTCCCCCCAAATCCCCCCCAGGACCCCCCAAACCCCCCCCCCCAGGACCCCCCAAATCCCCCCCAGGACCCCCCAAACCCCCAAAATTCCCCCCAAACCCCCAAAATTCCCCCCAAATCCCCCCCAGGACCCCCAAATCCCCCCCCAGGACTCCCCAAATCCCCCCCAGGACCCCCCAAACCCCCCCCAAATTCCCCCCAAACCCCCAAAATTCCCCCCAACCCCCCCAGGAGCCCCAGGCCCCAGCGCACGGGGTCCTCGCGGTAGCGCGCCATCAGCTCCAGCTCCAGGGTCTGGCTCTGCTCGGCGAAGCCGCTGAGGAAGAGGCCGGCGAAGGCCGCGGTGTGCAGGGCCCGCAGCAGGCGGGAGCGGTAGTGCAGCATGGCCTGGCGCCAAAATCCCCCAAATTCACCCCAAATCCCCCCCCAAAACCACCCCACATGGCCAGGGCCCACCCTGTTCCCAGCTCCTGTTCCCCCTCCCATTCCCATTCCCATTCCCATTCCCATTCCCATTCCCATTCCCATTCCCAGTCCATCCCAGTTCCCCCAGTCCCTCCCACTCCCCCCAGTCCCCATTCCCATTCCCGTTCCCAGTCCTTCCCAGTCCCCATTCCCATTCCCATTCCCATTCCCATTCCCCAGTCCCCATTCCCGTTCCCGTTCCCATTCCCATTCCCATTCCCATTCCCATTCCCATTCCCATCCCCATTCCCCATTCCCATTCCCCATTCCCATCCCCATCCCCATCCCCATTCCCGTTCCCATTCCCATTCCCATTCCCGTTCCCGTTCCCATTCCCATTCCCATTCCCGTTCCCGTTCCCATTCCCATTCCATCCCCATTCCCATTCCCATTCCCATTCCCATTCCCATCCCCATTCCCATTCCATTCCCATTCCCGTTCCCATTCCCATTCCCATTCCCATTCCCCATTCCCATCCCCATCCCCATTCCCATTCCCATTCCCATTCCCATTCCTATCCCCATCCCCATTCCCATTCCCATTCCCATTCCCATTCCTATCCCCATCCCCATTCCCATTCCATTCCCATTCCCATTCCCGTCCCCATTCCCATTCCCATTCCCATCCCCATTCCCATTCCCATTCCCATCCCCATTCCCATTCCCATTCCCATCCCCATTCCCATTCCCATTCCCATTCCCGTTCCCATTCCCATTCCCATTCCCGTTCCCATTCCCATTCCCATTCCCATTCCCATTCCCATCCCCATTCCCATTCCCATTCCCATCCCCATCCCCATTCCCATTCCCATTCCCATCCCCATTCCCATTCCCATTCCCATCCCCATTCCCATCCCCATTCCCATTCCCATTCCCATTCCCATTCCCATTCCCATTCCCATCCCATTCCCGTACCGAGCGCGCCGCCGTGGCCAGTGTCCGGCCGCCGTGGCCGTAGCAGGTCAGGGTCACCATGAACATCCCGAGCTCGCGGTTCACCGGCGACTCCGGCAGCTCCAGCTCCAGCGAGATGCGGTACAGCTGCCCGTAGAGCAGCACCTGGGCAGGTACACCTCCGTTACACCTGGGATACACCTGGGATACTCCTGGGATACTCCTGGGATACACCCGGTACAGCTGCCCGTAGAGCAGCACCTGGGCAGGTACACCTCCGTTACACCTGGGATACTCCTGGGATACTCCTGGGATACACCCGGTACAGCTGGGATACTCCTGGGATACTCCCGGTACACCTGGGATACACCTGGGATACTCCTGGGATACACCTGGGATACACCCGGTACAGCTGCCCGTAGAGCAGCACCTGGGCAGGTACACCTCCGTTACACCTGGGATACACCTGGGATACTCCTGGTACACCTGGGATACTCCTGGTACACCTGGGATACACCTGGGATACACCTGGGATACACCTGGGATACACCCGGTACACCTGGGATACACCTGGGATACACCTGGGATACACCTGGGATCCACCCGGTACACCTGGGATACACCTGGGATACTCCTGGTACACCTGGGATACTCCTGGGATACTCCTGGGATACACCCGGTACAGCTGCCCGTAGAGCAGCACCTGGGCAGGTACACCTCCGTTACACCTGGGATACTCCTGGGATACTCCTGGGATACACCCGGTACAGCTGGGATACTCCCGGTACACCTGGGATACACCCGGTACACCTGGGATACACCCGGTACACCTGGGATACACCCGGTACACCTGGGATACACCTGGGATACTCCTGGGATACTCCTGGGATACTCCCGGTACACCTGGGATACTCCCGGTACACCTGGGATACACCCGGTACACCTGGGATACACCTGGGATACTCCTGGGATACACCTGGGATACACCAGGGATACTCCTGGGATACACCCGGTACACCTGGGATACTCCTGGGATACACTTGGGATCCACCTGGGATACTCCTGGGATCCACCTGGGCATAACCGACATTTTGGCCCCACATTTTTGGCATTTTCTAACCCCAAATCTCCCCCCCCGTTTTTAAGGCCGTTGCCAGCCCCTCCCCCAGCCCCTCCCCCCCAAATTTGGGGTTTTCCGGAACCTTCTCGCGGTGCTCCCCCAGCAGGGAGACGTTGGCCGAGGGGAAGGAGCAGAGCTCGGGCCCGGGGCTGTCACAGTCCGACCTGGGGGCAAAACCGGGCTCAAAGCACCCCAAAACATCCCAGAACCCCCAAAAACCACCCCGAAACTCCCCAAAACACCCCAAAACAACCCAGAACCCCCAAAAAACACCCCTAAACTCCCCAAAACACCCTAAAACGCCCCAAAACTACCCCAAAACCCCCCAAAACCACCTCAAAACATCCCAAAATGCCCCCAAACTACCCCTAAACTCCCCAAAACCACCCCCTACCCCCCCGACCCTCACCTGGCCCAGGTGTGCACAGGGAAACCCACTGGGTGTTTTTGGGACTTTTTTAGAATTTTTTTTTAAGTGGGGTTTTTGTTTTTTTGGGGTTTTTTTGTTTTAAGGGTTATTTTAGGGTCACTCACCCCAGATTTTTTCCACCTGGACGCACCTTGGCACACCTGAACCTCCCAAAGTTCCCCCAAAACCCCTCCTGGGCACACCTGAACCCCAGTCAAACACACCTGAACCCCCCCAAAACTCTCCCAAGCTCCTCCAAACTCCCACCTGGCCACACCTGAACCCCCCCAAACCCCCCAAAACTCTCCCGAAACCCCTCCTAGCCTCACCTGGGACCACCTGAACCCCAGTCAAACACACCTGAACCCCCCCAAAACTCTCCCAAACTCCTCCAAACTCCCACCTGGGCACACCTGAACCCCCCCAAACCCCCTCAAAGTCCCGCAACCCCCACCTGAGCACACCTGGACCCCCCCAAAACCCCTCCCAGCACCACCTGAACCTCCCCAAACCCCACCTGGATACATCTGAAGCCCCCCAAAACCCCACCTGGCCACACCTGAACCCCCCCAAACCCCTCCCAAAACCCCTCCTAGCCCCACCTGGGACCACCTGAACCCCCCCAAAACTCTCACAAACTCCTCCAAAACCCCACCTAGCCACACCTGAACCCCCCCAAACCCCCAAAAACCCTCCTGGCCACACCTGAACTCCCCAAAACTCTCCCAAACCCCCCAGACCCCCCAGCTCACCTGAAGGCCAGGTGCAGCAGTGCGGCCGCGGGCAGGTACAGACACACCTGAACCCCCAAACCCCCTGAACCCCCCAAACCCCCCAAACCCCCCAAACCCCCCCAGACCCCCCAGCTCACCTGAAGGCCAGGTGCAGCGGGCGCAGCAGCGCGGCCGCGGGCAGGTAGGCCCAGTAGAAGGATCCGTAGAGGAAGAGCGCGGCCCAGAGCAGCAGCAGCGCCAGGCTCAGCCCCAGCGCCGCCCGCAGCAGCGCCCGCCGCGCCCCCCGGCCCAGCCGCGCCCCCCAGAGCAGCAGCGGCGGGGCGGCCCCGGCCCCGGCACCGGCACCGGCACCGGCACCGGCACCGGGAGCGGCACCGGCACCGGGAGCGGCTCCGCAGCGCCCCGGAGCCATGGCGGGGCCGCCACCGGAGCGCCATGGGCGGGACGAGCTGCGGACGGAGGGAGGGGAGGGTGGGGAGGGTGGGGAAGGGCTGCGCCCCACCCCGCCCGCCAGGGAAATAAAGGAATTTCGGGACGCTGTCCCAAAATTCCCACCCCGAAATCACCTCCCTCACCCCAAAATTCCCTCCCCAAAATTCCCTCCCCAAAATTCCCGGCCCCAACCCAAAAATTCCCACCCCAAAATTCCAGGCCCCAACCCAAAAATTCCCACCCCAAAATTCCAGGCCCCAACCCAAAAATTCCCACCCCAGAAATTTCGGTCCCCAACCCCAAAATTCCCACCCCGAAACCCCCTCCCCCACCCCAAAATTCCCTCCCCGAAACCTCCTCCCCCACCCCAAAATTCCCTCCTCAAAATTCCCTCCCTCACCCCAAAATTCCCTCCCCAAAATTCCAGGCCCCAACCCAAAAATTCCCTCCCCGAAATTCCAGGCCCCAACCCAAAAATTCCCACCCCAGAAATTTCGGTCCCCAACCCCAAAATTCCCACCCCGAAACCCCCTCCCCCACCCCAAAATTCCAGGCCCCAACCCAAAAATTCCCTCCCCGAAACCTCCTCCCGCACCCCAAAATTCCAGGTCCCAGCCCCAAAATTCCCACCCCAAAACCTCCTCCCCCACCCCAAAATTCCCTCCCCAGAAATTTCGGTCCCAGCCCCAAAATCCCCTCCCCCATCCCAAAATTTGAGGTGGGGGAACCCCAAAATTCCCTCCCCAAAATTTGTGGAGGAACCCCAAAATTCCCTCCCCAAAATCGCCTCTCCCACCCCAAAATCTGTGGGGGAACCCCAAAATCCCCTCCCTCACCCCAAAATTCCCTCCCCAGAAATTTCGGTCCCCAACCCCAGAATTCGCACCCCAAAATTCCAGGCCCCCAACCCCAAAATTACCTCCCCAAAATCCCCTCTCGCACCCCGAAATCGGTGGTGGAGGAACCCCAAAATTCCCACCCCAAAATTCCAAGCCCCAACCCCAAAATTCCCTCCCCAAATTCGGTGGAGGAACCCCAAGATTTCCCCCCCCCTCCCAAAATTCCCTCCCCGAAAATTCCAGGCCCCAAAATTCCTTCCCCAAAAATTTCGGGGCCCACCCTAAAATCTGTGGAAGAAATCCCAAAATTCCCTCCCCAAAATTCCCTCCCTAAAAATTCCAACCCAACCCCAAAATCCCCTCCCACCATTCCCAAAATCTGTGGGGGAACCCCAAAATTCCCTCCCCAGAATTCCTTCCCCAAAAACTCCCTCTCCAAAATTCCCTCCCTAAAAAATTCCCAACCCCAAAATTTCCATCCCAAAATTCCGGCCCCGTTCCCAAAATCCGAGGGGAAAACCCCAAATTCCCTCCCCGAGCCCAAAATTCGGAATTCGGGGCAGAGGGGAGGGGGGGGAGGGGCGGCCCCACCCCAAAATTGGGGCGGAATTCCCAAATTTCCCATCCCCCCTCCCGACTCGCGGGGGTGGGATCCCAGGGAGGAGTTTGGGGATTTGGGGAGATTTTTGGGGATTTTGGGAGAATTTGGGGAATTTTGGAGAGATTTTTCGGGAATTCAGGAGATTTTTGGGGATTTTTTGGGAGATTTTTTGGGGATTTTTGGGAGATTTTTGGGGGATTTCAGCAGATTTTTGGGGGGATTCGAGGAGATTTGGGGAATTTCAGAAGATTTTTGGGAATTTCAGGAGATTTTTGGGAATTTCAGGAGATTTTTGAGAATTTCAGGAGATTTTTGGGAATTTCAGGAGATTTTTGGAAATTTTGGGAGGATTCCGGGAGATTTTTGGGGCATTTTAGGGCGATTTTGGGGAATATCCGGGGAAAGGAGGGGATTCAACTGGTCCTGGAGGGGATCTGGGAAGGATTTTGGGGCAAATTTTGCGGATTTTGGGGCCAATTTTGGGCTCGCGGGGGGAATTCCGCCATTCCCGAGGAGTTTCTCAGGGAATTTTTTCGCGTTTCCGGCCCCCCGGGGCTTCCCGAGGGTCCCGGATGCGATTCCGGAGGTTTTGAGGGCGGTTTCCGGCCTTTCGGGGCGGATTTTTGGGGCAATTTTGGGTTTTTTTGGCGCTCCCGCGCCCTTACCGACCGCCGGCGCCTCCCGCTTCCCGCCACGCCCTGGCCCCGCCCCCGCCCCGCCCCTTCCGGGCGCGGGCCCCGCCCACTCCGAACCCCATTGGTCAGAACTCCCCTTGGCCCCGCCCTCCTGCATAATTAACAGCGCTCCCTTGGCCCCGCCCACTGCGGCCCCCGGGCCCCGCCCCGTTTCCATGGCAACGGCGGATTTGGGGCAATTTTGGGCCATTTTGGGCCATTTTGGGCCATTTTGGGGCATTTTGTGGCGCTTTCGGGTCCTCAGGGGTCCGGGGGGATTCCCTGAGGGCACCGGGGGTTCCTGGGGGAGCTTTGGGGGGTCCCGAGGGGATGGGCGTGGCCGGGGGGGGGGCTTTGGGGTGAATTTTGGGGGGATTTTGGGGGGCCGGAAGGATTTGGGGTGGGGAGGGGTCAAAATGGCGGGGGAGGGTCTCTAAGCCCCGCCCCGGCCCGGCCCCGCCCCCTCCGAGCATCGCCGGGAGCGGAGCGGCCGCGGGACCCGCAGAGGTGGGGGAGGGGCGGGGGGAGGGGGCGAAACCCCCAAAATCCGCCGAGATTTGGGGGGGGGGGAGGGGGCGAAACCCCCAAAATCCGCCGAGATTTGGGGTGGGGGAGGGGGCGAAACCCCCAAAATCCGCCGAGATTTGGGGTGGGGGAGGGGGCGAAACCCCCAAAATCCGGGGAGATTTGGGGGGGGGGAGGGGATTTGGGGTGAAATTTGGGGGGCTGGGGGCGGGGGAGGGAATTTTGGGGGGCAGAATTGGGGGTGGAAATTTGGGGTGGGGAGAGGGGATTTGGGATTGATTTTTCGTTTATGGATTTGGGGGAAATTTGGGATTTTTCCAGGAGGATTTGGGGTGGGAATGCCGTTTGCATTGGGGATTTGGCGTTTTTTTCTTAATATTTCCTTTTTTTTGTGGTTTTTTAAATTTTTTCAGGTTCTTTTTGAGTTTTTTGTTTTTGGGGGGGGGTGTTTGGGATTTTTTGGGGAGGCTCCCAAATTCTGGTCCGAGGGGTTAATTTAGAATTTTGGTGAAGAATTTATTATTCTTATTTTTATTTTTTAGAGGGGAAATATCACATTTATGGGGGATTTTTTCGGTTTGTATTTTTAATTTTTGGGTGGGATTTTTTGGGGGGTTTTTTGTATTTTTTTGGAGGGTTTTTTGGGGGGGGTCCCAAATTTGGGGTGCCCCCGCAGCCCCCCCATGAAGGGCGAGGCCCCCCCCAGCAGCACCCTGAGCGTGGGCCAGGCCCGGAAAATGGTGGAGCAGCTGAAGATCGAGGCCAGCCTCTGCCGGGTCAAGGTTTGGGGGAAAAACACGGGAAAACGGGAAAAAAGGGGGAAAAGGGGAAAAAAAAACACGGGAAAACGGGAAAAAAGGGGGGAAAGGGGGAAATGGGGGAAAGAAACAGGGAGAAACTGTGAAAAAGGGGGAAAATGGGGAAAAAGGGGGGGAAATGGGAAAAAACAGGGAAAAACCGAAAAAGGGGGAAAATGGGAATAAATGGGGAAAAAAGGGGGGGGAAAATGGGGAAAAAAAGGGGAAAATGGGAAAAAAGCCAGGGAAAAACTGAAAAAGAGGAAAATGGGAATAAATGGGGAAAAAAGGGGGAAAATGTGAAAACAAACAGGGGAGAACTGTGAAAAAGGGGGAAAATGGGAATAAATGGGGAAAAAGGTTGAAAATGGTAAAAAAAACCAGAGAAAACTGTGAAAAAGGGGAAAAATAGGAATAAATGGGGAAAAAGAACGGAAAATGGGAAAAAAACGGGGAAAATGGGAATAAATGGGGAAAAAAGGTTGAAAATGGGAAAAAAACAGGGAAAACTGTGAGAAAGGGGAAAAATGGGAATAAATGGGGAAAAAAAAGGGAAAATGGGAAAAAAATGGGGAAAATGGAGGGAAATGGGGGAAAAGGGGGAAAATGGCAATAAATGGGGAAAAAAGGGGGGGAAAGGGGGAAAAAAGGGGGGAAATGGGAAAAAAAACAAGGGAAAACTGTGAAAAAGGGGAAAAATGGGCATAAATGAGGAAAATGTGGAGAAACGGGGGAAAAAGCGGGGGGAAACTTGAAAAATTGTGGGAAAAAGGAGAAAAATGGGGGGAAAGGGGAAAATGAGAAAAAATTGGGGGGAAATAGGGAAAAAACAGGGAAAAGGGGGGAAGGTGAAAAATGGGGAAAAGATGTGATTTTGGGGGCTCCCAGGTGTATTTTTGGGTTTCCCAGGTGTATTTTTGACCTCCCAGATGTTACTTTTGAGGTTCCCAGGTGAATTTGTGGTTCCCAGGTATATTTTTGGGGCTCCCAGGTGTATTTCTGGGCTCCCAGGTGAATTTTGGGCTCCCAGGTGCATTTTTGGGTTTCCCAGGTGTATTTTTGACCTCACAGATATGATTTTTGAGGTTCCCAGGTGAATTTGGGGTTCCCAGATATGATTTTTGAGGTTCCCAGGTGTGTTTTTGGGTTTCCCAGGTGTGTTTTTGGGTTTCCCAGGTGTATTTTTGGACTCCCAGGTGTATTTTTGACCTCCCAGATATGATTTTTGAGGTTCCCAGGTGAATTTGGGGTTCCCAGGTGTATTTTGAGCTCCCAGGTGTATTTTTGACCTCCCAGGTGTATTTTTGGGGTTCCCAGGTGAATTTGGGGTTCCCAGGTGTATTTTTGAGGTTGCCAGGTGTAATTTTGGGTTTCCCAGGTGTATTTTTGACCTCCCAGGTGTATTTTTGGGGTTCCCAGGTGAATTTGGGGTTCCCAGGTGTATTTTTGGGTTTCCCAGGTGTATTTCTGACCTCCCAGATATGATTTTTGAGGTTCCCAGGTGTATTTTTGGGTTTCCCAGGTGTATTTTTGGGCTCGCAGGTGTATTTTTGACCTCCCAGATATGATTTTTGAGGTTCCCAGGTGAATTTGGGGTTCCCAGGTGTATTTTGAGCTCCCAGGTGTATTTTTGGGCTCGCAGGTGTCCAAGGCGGCGGCGGAGCTGCTCAGCTACTGCGAGGCGCACGCCTGCGAGGACCCGCTGCTCACGCCCGTGCCCACCTCCGAGAATCCCTTCCGCGAGAAGAAATTCTTCTGCGCCCTCCTCTGAGCGCCCCAAAACCCTGCGGAGCCTCCCCAAAAATCCCGAGTCTCCCCGCTCACATTTCGGGCCACCCCCGTGAAATTCCGGGGCCATTTCACCCCAAAAATGAGGCAGAAATGAGGGAGGGGGGGTGGGGGTAATTTGGGAGTTTTGGGGTCCCCCCCCATAGCTGGACCACCCCCCTAAATTTGGGATCCCCCCTAAAAAAGTGCTGGGGTGGTCCCAGCTCAAAATTTGGGGGGTTTCGGGTGGTTTTTTGGGGTTCCCCCAACCCCAAAAAGCTTTGAGGATGGACTCAGGGAAGGTTCTGGAAACGCCCCCCCAAAAATCACCCCAAAATTCCCCCTCCCCCCATCACTCTCCACCCCCCCACCTCAAAATGGGGACCCCTCCCCAAATTTTAGGACACGCCCAAGAATTCATCTCTCACCTCCCCCAGCCCAAACTTCAGGGGTTTGCCCCCCTCACCCCAATTCCGGCCCGAAGGGACCCCCGGGAGGGATGAAGGGGGGTGGGGGGTTCCCCAAATTTTGGGGTGTCCCCCACCCACTCCCCAAATAAACACTTGGCGGCACAGACGGGGCCGGGGCTTTTTTGGGGATCCCCCAAAGAAATGGGATTTGGGGGGTTGGGAGGTGAAAAATTGGGGTGGGGGGAGGGGGTTCCCCAAAATTAAGCGGGGGGGGGGAATTTTGGGTGGGGTGGGGGGCGGAAGAGAGGAATTTGGGGTTGGGGGAGGAGGAGAAAGGAGGAAAGGGAGGAAGGAGGAGGAGGGGGAAGAAAAATGGGGAAGAGGAGGAGGAAGAAATGAGGAGGAAGAGGAAAATGAAGAAGAGGCCCACACCCAAAATGGCGGCGCCCAAATCCAAAATGGCGCCTCCAGCACCCACAGGAACGGCGCCCACGAGCAAGATGGCGGCGCCCAAATCCAAAATGGCGCCCCCCGCACCCACAGGAACGGCGCCCACGAGCAAGATGGCGGCGCCCAAATCCAAAATGGCGCCCCCAGCACCCACAGGAACGGCGCCCACGAGCAAGATGGCGGCGCCCCCAGCCCGCCCGTTGCCATGGCAACCCAGGGCAGGCCTGAGGCCTGGAGCAGGGAAATAAAACAATCAAATAGTTTTAATTTAATCTTTTCCAATGAGTTTCATTTAATTATTTATAAAGGATAAAAGCAGGCCCAGGCCTAAGCTCAGGCCCTGGTTTAACCCCAGACCTGGGCAGGTTTGGCCCCATTTTTAAACCCAGTTTGAAGCGCCACTGATTGGGTTTAACCCCCCAAAGCCTTTCAAATCCAGGTTAAACCCCCCAGCCCAGTTTTAAACTGAGTTTAACCCCCCAAAGCCTTTCAAATCCAGGTTAAACCCCCCAGCCCAGTTTTAAACTGAGTTTAACCCCCCAAACCCCTTTTAAATCCAGTTTAAATCCCCCCAGCCCAGTTTTAAACTGAGTTTAACCCCCCAAAGCCTTTTAAATCCAGGTTAAACACCCCCAGCCCAGTTTTAAACTGAGTTTAATCCCCCCAGCCCAGTTTTAAACTGAGTTTAAATCCCCCCAGCCCAGTTTTAACCCCCCAAACCCCTTTTAAATCCAGTTTAAACCCCCCCAGCCCAGTTTTAAACCGAGTTTAACCTCCCCCAGCCCATTTTTAACCCCCCAGACCCCCTTTGAACCCAAAAACAGCACCTGAGGCCGCCCTGGGCTCAAGCGAATTTTCTTTATTTCTAAAAAGGGACAAAAACCGCCCGACACGGCCTGGGGGGGTGGGGAGGGGGTGGGGAGGGGTCGAGGCCGCCCCTCCCCCACCCTGGGGGAAAATTTGGGGAATTTTTTGTCATTTTTGACCCCCAAGAACGGAAGGGAGCAGAGAGGGGAGGAAGGGGGTGGAACCCGGCGGGGGGAGGGGAGGGATCCCCAAAACCCAGGAAAAAAAACAAAAGAAAAGAAAAAAAAAAAAAAGCTATTTTTTTCACGGATTTTCGGGGTTGGTTTGGGGGTTTTTTTTATGGTTTGGTTTTTTTTTTGGGTGTTTTTGTTTTATTTGAAAAAAGCCCCGAAAGCGCCGCCCCCTCCCCCCACCCCAAAAATCCCAAATTTGGGTGGTTTTTTTTTTGTTTTTTTGTTTTTTTTTTTTTCCGGGGGGGAAAAGAGGTGGGGGAAGGGGAGGAGGGAGGAAAAAAATCCCCAAAATGCCAAAGAAAAAAGGGGGGAAAAACACCCAAAGGAAAAAAATTAAAACACAACAAAAAAAATTAAAAATAAAATAATAAAAAACCCCAAAAACGCCCCAAAAATTAACCCTAAAAATCCCCAAAATTAAAGGAAAAAAACCCCCAATTTTAGGGGCTCCGTTAATTAACAAAGAGCCCCATTAATTAATGGAGATCCTCTGGTAATTAAAAAGCCATTAATAAAATCATGAGCAATTAATTAACAGATTAAAGCAGGGAACCCAATCAATGACCGGCCCCTGTTAAAAATAATTCTTAATTAATGAAAGCCCCCTCATTAACAGCAATTAACGCCCCCCTGAGGGGGGAGGGGCCCAACCCCCCCCCTTTTCCCTGGGAATGGCCCCAAAATTCACCAAATTCCACCAAAATCCCCCAAAACTTTCCCAGAGATTTCCAGGGAAATGCAGAGGGGGGGAGGGGAAGATTTGGGGGGAACTTTTTGCCCCTTTTCCCCTTTATTCCCCCCAAAACCCCATCCCCCACCCCCTCAGGAAGGGAAATTTTCCCTTTTTTCCCATTTTTCCCCCTAAATTCGCCTCCTCCGCCCCTCCCCCACCGCCAAAACCTGGGATTTTTTTTTTTTCCATTTTCCCTCTTTTTTTTTTTTTTTATACAATTACAACAAAATTCTTTCAACAAACTTTAAAAAAAAAAATTTACATTTTCCATCTTTTTTTTTGCCTTTTTTTTTTACCATTTCCCCCCTTTTTTTTCCACTTTTTTTTCCTCTCTCCCCCTCCCCCCGTTGATTTTTCCAGCCCCTCCCCCCCTCCCCGTTTTTTTTTCTCCCCCCCTTTTTTTTTTGTTTTTTTTTTTGTTTAATTTCCCCTCCCCCCACCCCTGCCCCGCCCCCACCTCCCCAAAATTTTCGGGATTTTTTGGGATGGGCCGGGGTTCACCGGTAGCCCTGGTAGCCGTAGTAGTTCCTGTAGTACCGGTCTCTGTCCTGGTAGTAGTTCTGCCACTGGTGGGGGGAACTGGGTTAAACTGGGAGCAACTGGGAGGGAACCCCACCAAGAAACAGCTCCCCAAAAATCCCCGAATTTCAGCCCAAAAATCCCCGAATTTCAGCCCAAAAATCCCCCAATTTTAGCCCAAAAATCCCCCAATTTTAGCCCAAAAATCCCTGAATTTCAGCCCAAAAATCCCTGAATTTCAGCCCAAAAATCCCCGAATTTCAGCCCAAAAATCCCCCAATTTAAGCCCAAACATCCCCGAATTTCAGCCCAAAAATCCCCGAATTTCAGCCCAAAAATCCCCGAATTTCAGCCCAAAAATCCCCCAATTTTAGCCCAAAAATCCCCCAATTTCAGCCCAAAAATCCCCGAATTTCAGCCCAAACATCCCCCAATTTTAGCCCAAAAATCCCCCAATTTTAGCCCAAACATCCCCGAATTTCAGCCCAAAAATCCCCGAATTTCAGCCCAAAAATCCCCCAATTTAAGCCCAAACAGCCCCGAATTTCAGCCCAAAAATCCCCGAATTTCAGCCCAAAAATCCCCCAATTTTAGCCCAAAAATCCCCCAATTTTAGCCCAAACATCCCCGAATTTCAGCCCAAAAATCCCCCAATTTTAGCCCCAAAATCCCCCAATTTCAGCCCAAAAATCCCTGAATTTCAGCCCAAAAATCCCCGAATTTCAGCCCAAAAATCCCCCAATTTTAGCCCAAACATCCCCCAATTTCAGCCCAAAAATCCCCCAATTTTAGCCCAAAAATCCCCCAATTTTAGCCCAAACATCCCCGAATTTCAGCCCAAAAATCCCCCAATTTTAGACCAAAAATCCCCCAATTTCAGCCCAAACATCCCCGAATTTCAGCCCAAAATTCCTCAACTATCACCTAAAAAATCCCAAAAATTCGTCCCAAAACCCCCCACATTTCACCCCAAGAATCTCCAAATTTTATCACAAAACATCTCAGATTTCACCGGAAAAATTCCTACATTTCACCCCCAAAAATCCTCAAATTTCACCCCAAAAATCCCAAAATTTCACACTGGAACTGCCCCAGTTCCAAGGGCATTTCTGGGGTTTACAACCTGGAGTAGCCCAGGGGTAAATCCCAGTTTAACCCCGATATAAATCCCAGTTTAACCCGAGTAAATCCCAGTTTAACCCCAGAGTCAATCCCAGTTTAACCCTGATATAAATCCCAGTTTAACTGCAGTGTAAATCCCAGTTTAATCCCAGTTTAACCCTGGTATAAATCCCAGTTTAACCCTGGTATAAATCCCAGTTTAACTGCAGTGTAGATCCCAGTTCAACCCCAGTTTAACCCCGGTATAAATCCCAGTTTAACCCCTGAGTAAATCCCAGTTTAAGCCCAGTTGCAGATCCCAGTTTAACTCCCAGTTGAACCCCGGTGCAGATCCCAGTTTAACCCTGGTACAAATCCCAGTTTAACCGTGGTACAAATCCCAGTTTATCCCAGTTTATCCCAGTTTAACCCAGTGTAGATTCCAGTTTATCCCAGTTTAACCCAGTGTAGATCCCAGTTTATCCCAGTTTAACCCAGTTTATCCCAGTTTAACCCAGTTTATCCCAGTTTAACCCAGTTTATCCCAGTTTATCCCAGTTTAACCCAGTGTAGATCCCAGTTTAACCCAGTTTAACCCAGTTTAACCCAGTTTATCCCAGTTTATCCCAGTTTAACCCAGTGTAGATCCCAGTTTAACCCAGTTTATCCCAGTTTATCCCAGTTTAACCCAGTTTAACCCAGTTTATCCCAGTTTATCCCAGTTTAACCCAGTGTAGATCCCAGTTTAACCCAGTTTAACCCAGTTTATCCCAGTTTAACCCAGTGTAGATCCCAGTTTATCCCAGTTTAACCCAGTTTATCCCAGTCCAGCCCCACCTCGCGGTTGTACTGCCGGTAGTAGTCGCGGTATCTGTTGTAGTGACCCCAGTGTACCCCCAGTTTAACCCAGTGTAGATCCCAGTTTATCCCAGTTTAACCCAGTTTATCCCAGTTTAACCCAGTTTATCCCAGTTTATCCCAGTTTATCCCAGTTTAACCCAGTTTATCCCAGTTTATCCCAGTTTATCCCAGTTTAACCCAGTGCAGATCCCAGTTTATCCCAGTTTATCCCAGTTTATCCCAGTTTATCCCAGTTTAACCCAGTTTATCCCAGTTTAACCCAGTTTATCCCAGTTTATCCCAGTCCAGCCCCACCTCGCGGTTGTACTGCCGGTAGTAGTCGCGGTATCTGTTGTAGTGACCCCAGTTTAACCCAGTGTAGATCCCAGTTTAACCCCGGTGCAGATCCCAGTTTATCCCAGTTTATCCCAGTTTAACCCAGTTTATCCCAGTTTATCCCAGTTTAACCCAGTTTAACCCAGTGTAGATCCCAGTTTATCCCAGTTTATCCCAGTTTATCCCAGTTTAACCCAGTTTATCCCAGTTTAACCCAGTTTATCCCAGTTTATCCCAGTTTAACCCCAGTGTAGATCCCAGTTTATCCCAGTTTATCCCAGTTTATCCCAGTTTAACCCCAGTGTAGATCCCAGTTTATCCCAGTTTATCCCAGTTTATCCCAGTTTATCCCAGTTTATCCCAGTTTATCCCAGTCCAGCCCCACCTCGCGGTTGTACTGCCGGTAGTAGTCGCGGTATCTGTTGTAGTCGTAGTCGCGGCCGTAGAACCGATCGTCGTAGCCCCGGTAGCGCTCGTAAAAGTTCCGGTAGCCCTGGGGAAGGATGGTAAAAATGTTCATTTTCCTGGAAATGCCCCCAAAGTGACCCAAAAATGACCCGGAAATGCCCCAAAACTGCCCCAACCTGGCCCAGAAGCGCCCCGGGAGGGCTGGAAACGCCCGGAAGGTTCCGGAAGCGCCCCGGGAGGGCTGGAAACGCACCAAAAATGCCCAAAACTGCCCCAAAACGGCTCCAACCCAGCCTGGAAGCGCCCCAGGAATGCAGGAAAGCCCCGGAGGGATCCGGGAAGCCCCGGAAGGTTCTGGAAAGCCCCGGAAGGTTCCGGAAAGCCCCGGAAGGTTCCGGAAAGCCCCGGAAGGTTCCGGAAAGCCCCGGAGGGATCCAGAAAGCCCCGGAAGGTTCCGGGAAGCCCCGGAAGGTTCCGGAAAGCCCCGGAAGGTTCCGGGAAGCCCCGGAGGGTTTCGGGAAGCCCCGGAAGGTTCTGGGAAGCCCCGGAAGGTTCCGGAAAGCCCCGGGGGGTTCCGGGAAGCCCCGGAGGGATCTGGAAAGCCCCGGAAGGTTCCGGAAAGCCCCGGAAGGTTCCGGCAGCGCTCACCCCGCGGTTGCCCGGCTGGCCCCAGTACTGCGGCTGCTGCTGGCCCCCGTAGATGCGGCTGTCGTAGCCCCGGCGCTGCCCCCCGACTGCGGAGCCAACGGGAACGGGAACGGGAACGGGAACGGGAATGGGAACGGGAACGGGAACGGGAATGGGAATGGGAATGGGAATGGGAATGGGGATGGGAATGGGAACGGGAAATGGGAATGGGAAATGGGAATGGGAATGGGAAATGGGAATGGGAATGGGAAATGGGAACGGGAACGGGGATGGGAACGGGAATGGGAATGGGAACGGGAATGGGAACGGGAACGGGAATGGGAACGGGAATGGGAACGGGAAATGGGAATGGGAATGGGAAATGGGAATGAGAAATGGGAATGGGAATGGGAAATGGGAATGGGAAATGGGAATGGGAATGGGAAATGGGAATGGGAAATGGGAATGGGAACGGGAATGGGAACGGGAAATGGGAACGGGAACAGGAACGGGAACGAGAACGGAAATGGGAACAGGAATGGGAATGGGAACGGGAATGGGAAATGGGAACAGGAACGGGAAATGGGAATGGGAACGGGTCAGAGCAGGAACGCCAACCATCCCCACATCCCGCATGAATACCGCTCCAAACCCTCACACCTGCCCCAAATCCAGCAAAGAAACCTTAAAAGCCAGCCCCAAACCAGCCCCAAATCCAGCCCCAAACCAGCCCCAAACCAGCCCCAAACCCCTCGAATCCCAACCAAAACCCTCAAATATGGCCCAAAACCCTCAAACCCAGCCCAAATCCCAACCAAAACCCTCAAATCCCACCCAAACCCCTCAAATCCAGCCCAAATCCCAACCAAAACCCTCAAATCCAGCCCAAAACCCTCAAATCCAGCCCAAAACCCTCAAATCCAGCCCAATGCAGTTTTTTCTCCATTTTATCCCATTTTCCCCATTTTATCCCATTTTTACCCCGTTTTTTCCCATTTTAACCCCATTTTTTCCCATTTTTACCCCATTTTATCCCATTTCAACCCCATTTTATCCCATTTTAACCCCATTTTATCCCATATTAACCCCGTTTTTTCCCATTTTTACCCCATTTTTTCCCATTTTTCCCCAGTTTTATCCCGTTTTCCCCGCTGCTGACCGTAGCCCTGGCCGCAGTTGCGGTTCTGCCGGTTGCGCTTGTTGCGGTTGTTGCAGCAGTTGCCAGCTCCCATTTTAACCCCATTTTATCCCATTTTAACCCCATTTTATCCCATTTTATCCCATTTTAACCCCATTTTATCCCATTTTAACCCCATTTTATCCCATTTTATCCCCGTTTTTTCCCATTTTTCCCCAGTTTTATCCCATTTTTACCCCGTTTTTTCCCATTTTATCCCCATTTTATCCCATTTTTACTCCGTTTTATCCCATTTTTACCCCGTTTTTTCCCATTTTTACCCCATTTTTTCCCATTTTCCCCAGTTTTATCCCATTTTTACCCCGTTTTTTCCCATTTTTACCCCGTTTTTTCCCATTTTTCCCCAGTTTTATCCCGTTCTCCCCGCTGCTGACCGTAGCCCTGGCCGCGGTTGCGGTTCTGCCGGTTGCGCTTGTTGCGGTTGTTGCGGCGGTTGCCAGCTCCCATTTTAACCCCATTTTATCCCATTTTTACCCCGTTTTTTCCCATTTTTACCCCGTTTTATCCCATTTTACCCCGTTTTTTCCCATTTTTACCCCGTTTTTTCCCATTTTTACCCCGTTTTATCCCATTTTAACCCCATTTTATCCCATTTTTACCCCGTTTTTTCCCATTTTAACCCAGTTTTTTCCCATTTTAACCCCATTTTATCCCATTTTTACCCCGTTTTTTCCCATTTTAACCCAGTTTTTTCCCATTTTAACCCCATTTTATCCCATTTTTACCCCGTTTTATGCCATTTTAACCCAGTTTTTTCCCATTTTAACCCCGTTTTATCCCATTTTAACCCCGTTTTTTCCCATTTTTACCCCGTTTTTTCCCATTTTTACCCCGTTTTATCCCATTTTTACTCCGTTTTATCCCATTTTTCCCCAGTTTTTTCCCATTTTTACCCCGTTTTTTCCCGTTTTTTCCCATTTTCCCCCAGTTTTATCCCGTTCTCCCCGCTGCTGACCGTAGCCCTGGCCGCGGTTGCGGTTCTGCCGGTTGCGCTTGTTGCGGTTGTTGCGGCGGTTGCCGCGCTTCTCCGAGGGCGGCAGCTGCTTCCGCGCCTCCTCCTTCCAGCGCAGCACCAGCGGCGCCGCCTCGTCCCGGCCCAGCTCCCCGAACAGAACCTCGTCCACGTACTCGCTCTTCTCCGGGATCGAGTAGTTGGCTGGGAAACGGGAAAAATGGGCTCAGAAACGGGGGAGAACGGCTCAGAAATGGGGAAAATGGGCTCAGAAATGGGGAAAAACGGGAAAAAACAGCTCAGAAACGGGGAAAAACGGCTCAGAAACAGGAAAAATGGGCTCAGAAATGGGGAAAAACGGGAAAAAACTGCTCAGAAATGGGGAAGAACGGCTCAGAAATGGGGAAAATGGGAAAAATGGGCTCAGAAATGGGAAAAGACGGGAAAAAACGGCTCAGAAACGGGGGAAAACGGCTCAGAAATGGGAAAAATGGGCTCAGAAATGGGGAAAAACGGGAAAAAACTGCTCAGAAACGGGGAAGAACGGCTCAGAAATGGGAAAAATGGGCTCAGAAATGGGGAAAAATGGCAAAAATGGGCTCAGAAATGCGGAAAAACGGCTCAGAAACGGAGAAAACGGCTCAGAAATGGGAAAAACGGCTCAGAAATGGGGAAAAATGGTTCAGAAATGGGGAAAAACGGCTTAGACACAGGGAAAAACAGGAAAAGAGGGCCCAGAAATGGGGAAAAACGGTTCAGAAACGGAGAAAACGGCTCAGAAATGGGGAAAAGTCAGAATTTACTGGGGGAAAATCGGTGCTGGGAGTCGCGAGATGTCCGGGGATTTCCACCCTTTTTTCCCCTCATTTCTCAGGGATTTTCCCCATTTTTTCCCATCATTTCCCAGATTTTCCCCCTCATTTCCCAGGAATTCTCCCTGTTTTTCCTCCTCGTTTCCCAGGGATTTTCCACCCATTTCTTCCCCCATTTCCCATCATTTTCCCCCCTCATTTTAAATGGATTTTCCCCCTCATTTTCCATGGATTTCCCCCCCTCATTTCCCATGGATTTTCCCCCTCATTTCCCAGGGATTTTCCCCCTCATTTCCCAGGGATTTCCCCCGTTTCCCCCCTCTTTTCCCATGGATTTCCCCCCTCCTTTTCCATGGATTTTCCCCCTCATTTCCCATGGATTTTCCCCCTCATTTTCCATGGATTTCCCCCCTCCTTTCCCATGGATTTTCCCCCCCATTTCCCATGGATTTTCCCCCTCATTTTCCATGGATTTTCCCCATTCTTCCCCCTCATTTCCCATGGATTTCCCCCCTCATTTCCCATGGATTTTCCCCCTCATTTCCCATGGATTTCCCCCCTCATTTCCCATGGATTTTCCCCCTCATTTCCCATGGATTTCCCCCCTCATTTCCCATGGATTTTCCCCCTCATTTCCCAGGGATTTTCCCCCTCATTTCCCAGGGATTTCCCCCGTTTCCCCCCTCATTTCCCATGGATTTTCCCCCTCCTTTTCCATGGATTTCCCCCCTCATTTCCCATGGATATTCCCCCTCATTTCCCATGGATTTCCCCCCTCATTTCCCATGGATTTTCCCCCTCATTTCCCATGGATTTCCCCCCCATTCCCGGGATTTCCCACCTTTCATCTCCAGCATGACGGAGTCGGGGACGTCGTCGCCCTCGGCCTGGCGCCGCTGCTGCAGGCGCTGCTCCCACTCCGGCTCCGGCGGGACGATCACCACGACTTTCCGGGAAAAGCCCTTGAAGGCCGAGAGCTTCCGGCGCTGCCCCGAGTTGTACACGTTGCACTGGGGGGAAATGGGAATTCGGGGAAAAATTGGGATTTTGGGAGAAAAATTGGGATTTTTGGGGGAAAAAATTGGGATTTTGGGGGAAAAAATTGGGATTTTTGGGGGAAAAAAGTTGAGGTTTTGGGGAAAAATTGGGATTTTGGGGGAAAAATTGGGATTTTGGGAGAAAAAATTGAGGTTTGAGGGGAAAATTGGGATTTTGGGGGAAAAATTGGGGTTTGGGGGGAAAAAAATGAGGTTTGGGGGAAAAAATTGGATTTGGGAAAGAAAATTGGGATTTGGGGGTAAACTGGGCCAGTTCTCCCAGATTTCTGGATTCATTTTCCCAGATTCCTGAGCCACTTTCCCAGATTCCACAGCCGGTTTTCCCGGGTTGGTTTTTCCTGAATTTCTGGGCCAGTTTTCCGGGCTGGTTTCCCCAAATTCCTGAGCCACTTTCCCAGATTTTTGGACCCATTTTCCTGGATTCCTGAGTCAGTTTTCCCTAGATTCCTGAGCTGTTTTTCCCAGATTTCTGGGCTGGTTTTCCGGGCTGGTTCTCCCAGATTTCTGTGCCCATTTTCCCAGATTCCTGAACCGGTTTTCCCTGGATTTTTGAGCTGGTTTTCTAGGCTGGTTTCCCCAAATTCCTGGACCTGTTTTCCCCAATTCCCAGGCTGTTTTTCCCTGGATTCCGGGACCAGTTTTCCCTGGATTTCTGAACCGTTTTTTCCGGGATTCCCAGACCCATTTTCCCAGATTCCCAGGCTGGTTTTCCCAGATTCCCGGGCTGGTTTTCCCAGATTCCCGGGCTGGTTTTCCCGCGTTCCCAGGCCCACATTCCCGTGTTCCCAGGCCCGTGATCCCGTGTTCCCGGGCCGGCATTCCCAGTTCTCCCGCGTTCCCGGCTCTCCCACATTCCCAGTTCTCCCACATTCCCGGGCCCACATTCCCGGCTCTCCCACATTCCCAGTTTTCCCGCGTTCCCAGGCCCACATTCCCAGTTCTCCCACATTCCCGGCTCTCCCGCGTTCCCGGCTCTGCTGTGTTCCCAGTTCTCCCGCATTCCCGGGCCCACATTCCCAGTTTTCTTGTGTTCCCAGGCCCACATTCCCAGCTCTCCCGCATTCCCGGCTCTCCCACGTTCCCGGCCGGCATTCCCGCGTTCCCAGCCCACATTCCCAGTTCTCCCACATTCCCGGCCGGCATTCCCGCGTTCCCAGCCCGCATTCCCAGCTCTCCCACATTCCCGGCCGGCATTCCCGGCGCTCCCGGCCCCCGCACCTGGTCGAGGATGAAGTTGCGGCGGGCGCGCGGCGCGATCTGCACCAGCTTGCTAAGGCACTGCGCCGCCTGCTGAGTCAGCAGATCCCGGCTCTGCGCGTCCAGCTCCTCCTCGGGCTCCGGGCCCCGCGTCTGCGGATCCGGGAATTCGGGAACGCCGGGATCAGCGCGGGGGGGACGAGCTGGCCCCGGCCGGGCCGCGAATCCCGGAAATCCCGCCCCGTTAGTCCCGGATTTCCCAGCCGTGCCTCCCCGTTATTCCTGAATTTCCCATCTGTGCCATCCCATTATTCCCAGATTTCCCATCTGTGCCATCCCATTATTCCCGGATTTCCCATCTGTGCCATCCCATTATTCCCGAATTTCACACCCGTACCACCCCGTTATTCCCAAATTTCCCACCCCTGCCATCCCATTATTCCCAGATTCCCACCCATACCACCCCATTATTCCCGGATTTCCCAGCTGTTCCATCCCATTATCCCATCCCATTATTCCTGGATTTCCCACCCCTACCACCCCGTTATTCCCGGATTTCCCAGCCGTGCCACCCCGCTATTCCCAGATTTCCCATCTGTGCCATCCCATTATTCCTGAATTTCCCACCCCTGCCATCCCATTATTCCTGAATTTCCCACCCATACCACCCCATTATTCCTGAATTTCCCACCCCTGCCATCCCATTATTCCCAGATTCCCACCCCTGCCACCCCATTATTCCCAGATTTCCCACCCCTGCCATCCCGTTATTCCCAGATTTCCCACCCCTGCCATCCCATTATTCCCGGATTTCCCACCCGTATCACCCCGTTATTCCCAGATTTCCCAGCTGTGCCATCCCATTATCCCATCCCATTATTCCTGGATTTCCCAGCCCTACCACCCCGTTATTCCCAGATTTCCCATCTGTACCACACCGTTATTCCCAGATTTCCCACCCATACCACCCCATTATTCCCAGATTCCCACCCCTGCCATCCCATTATTCCTGAATTTCCCACCCATACCACCCCATTATTCCCAGATTTCCCACCCCATTATCTCAGGATCCCAATATCCATGGATCTCGTTATCCATGGATCCCACCATTTCCCTAATCCCATTATCCCATGGATCCCACAATTCCACCGTTCCCAGCATTCCCAGCGTTCCCACATTCCCAGATCCCGGCGCTGACCCTGAGCTGGTGCAGGACCCGCTCGGTTCCCAGGATGTTGTAGCGCTTCTCCCGGTTTTCCTGGGAATGTTTCTGTGCCCACTGCGTCTTCCCAGAGCCCGGGAGCCCCACCATGAGCAGCACCTGCGGAGAGCACGGAATTCCCGCCTGGAATTCCCGAAGGATCCAGGGAAAAGGGGCACGGGATTCCCCATGGATCCAGGGAAAAGGGGCACGGGATTCCCACGGATCCAGGGAAAAGGGGCACGGGATTCCCCATGGATCCAGGCACACGATTCCCAGGGGATCAGGACTGGAATTCCCCACGGATCCAGGGAAAAGGGGCACGGGATTCCCCACGGATCCAGGGAAAAGGGGCATCGGAATCCCCAATGAATCCAGAGGGATCAATACTGGGATTCCCAATGGGTCCACGCCAGGATTCCCAATGGAACCATGCCAGGATTCCCAGTGGATCCAAAGACACAAACACCCAGATTCCCATTGGATCCGTGCCTGGATTCCCATTGGATCCATGCCCGGATTCCCATTGGATCCGTGCCCGGATTCCCAGGGGATCCATGCCCAGATTCCCATTGGATCCATGCCCGGATTCCCATTGGATCCGTGCCCGGATTCCCAGGGGATCCATGCCCAGATTCTCAGCAAATCCAAAGGGACAAATACCAGAATTCCCATTGGATCCATGCCCGGATTCCCAGTGGATCCCTGCCAGAACTCCCAGTAAATCCAGAGGGACAAACACCCGGATTCCCAGTGGATCCAGAGGAACAAACCCCACAATTCCCAGTGGATCCAGAGGAACAAACACCCAGATTCCCAGCGAATCCCTGCCGGAATTCCAAGCGGATCCAGAGGGACAAACACCACAATTCCCACTGGATCCCTGCCCGGATTCCCAGCAGATCCAGAGGAACAAACCCCACAATTCCCCGCGGATCCCTGCCCGGATTCCCACTGGATTCCTGCCTTGATTCCCAGTGGATCCAGAGGAACAAACCCCACAATTCCCAGGGGATCCAGAGGGACAAACCCCACAATTCCCAGCGGATCCCTGCCCGAATTCCCAGCAGATCCAGAGGGACAAACCCCACAATTCCCCGCGGATCCCTGCCCGGATTCCCCGCGGATCCCTGCCCGGATTCCCCGCGGATCCCTGCCTGGATTCCCCGCAGATCCCTCCCCAATCCCCAATCCCCAATCCCCAATCCCAGCCCCGGCACCCACCTCGCACTCCTCGGTGCTCCGGGGCCCCGCGGGCGTGCGGACGCGCTCCGGGGCGGGCACGTCGTGGATGAAGAGGAATCCCTCGGGCACGGGCGCCAGGGGCTGGGGGCGCTGCCCGAAGTTGAGCTCCACGGCGCAGCCCTTGCACAGCACGTGGGGCAGCAGCGCCCGCGCGCCCAGCGCCGCCTTGGCCACGCGGAAGGCGGCGCCCAGCGCCCGCCCGTTCTTGGAGAAGGACAGCTCCACCAGCTCGGCGCCCTCGAAGTCCTGCGGGCACGGAGCCGGCCTGTGCCCACGCTTCTCCGGGACTTTTCCTGATTTTTACTGGTGTTCCCCCGATTTTTCCCTTTTATTCCATGCTTCTTCCCTATTTTTCCTGGGTTTTTCCATTATTTTTCCCTTTTTTCCTGGGATTTTCCATTATTTTTCCCTTTTTTCCTGGGTTTTTCCATTGTTTTTCCCTTTTTTCCTGGTATTTCCCCGATTTTTCCCTTTATTCCATGCTTCTTCCCTTTTTTCCCTGATTTTTCCTGGGTTTTTCCATTATTTTTCCCTTTTTTCCTGGTATTTCCCCAATTTTTCCCTTTTATTCCATGGTTCTACCCTTTTTTTCCTGATTTTTTCATGATTTTTCCCTTTTTTTACTGGTATTCCCCCAATTTTTCCCTTTTATTCCATGGTTCTACCCTTTTTTCCCTGATTTTTCCTGGTATTTCCATTATTTTTCCCTTTTTTCCTGGGTTTTTCCATTATTTTTCCCTTTTTTCCTGGTATTTCCCCAATTTTTCCCTTTATTCGATGCTTCTTCCCTATTTTTCCTGGGTTTTTCCATTACTTTTCCCTTTTTTCCTGGGTTTTTCAATTATTTTTCCCTTTTTTCCTGGTATTTCCCCGATTTTTCCCTTTCTTCCATGGTTCTTCCCTTTTTTTCCTGATTTTTCCTGGGTTTTTCCATTATTTTTCCCTTTTTTCCTGGTATTTCCCCGATTTTTCCCTTTATTTCATGCTTCTTCCCTTTTTTCCCTGATTTTTCCTTAGTTTTTCATGATTTTTCCCTTTTTTCCTGGGTTTTTCCATTATTTTTCCCTTTTTTCCTGGTATTTCCCCGATTTTTCCCTTTTATTCCATGGTTCTACCCTTTTTTTCCTGATTTTTTCCTGATTTTTCCCTTTTTTTACTGGTATTCCCCCGATTTTTCCCTTTTATTCCATGGTTCTACCCTTTTTTTCCTGATTTTTCCTGGGTTTTTCCATTATTTTTCCCTTTTTTCCTGGGTTTTTCCATTATTTTTCCCTTTTTTCCTGGTATCTCCCCAGTTTTTCTCTTTTATTCCATAGTTCTTCCCCTTTTTTCCTGGGTTTTTCCATTATTTTCCCCTTTTTTTCCTGTTTTTTTCCCAGGTTTTTCCCCCATTTCCCCCCCGATTTTCCCAGTTTTTCCCCATGCATTTCCATTTTTCCCAGATTTCCCCAAGAATTCCCATTTTTCCCCGTGCTCACCGCGAAGCAGCCGATGACGTCGTTTTCCCCGAAGCTCTCCCCGAATTCCTCGAATTTTCCGTTTTCCACCTTCAGCCCCCGCCCGTCGAAGCCGTAGGAAAACTCGTCCTCCCCTGAACGGGGCAAAAAAAGGGAATTTGGGAATTTGGGAATTTGGGCATTTTCCGGTGGATTCCGGGGAATCTGGGGCGGATTTGGGGATTTGGGGGCGGATTTGAGATGGATTTCAGGGAATTTGGGGTGGATTCCGGGATCCTGGATGGATTTGGGGAATCCTGGATGGATTTGGGGTGGAATTTAGGGGATTTGGGGCTGGATTTTGGGATCCTGGGCTGGATTTGAGGTGGATTCGGGCTGGATTTTGGGGGGATTTTGGGATCCCGGCTGGATTTGGGGTGAATTGGGGGTGGATTGGGGCTGGATTTTAGGATCCTGGCTGGATTCGGGATGGATTTCAGGGGGATTTTGGGGGGATTTTGGGGGGATTTTGGGATCCCGGCTGGATTTTGGGATCCCGGCTGGATTTGGGTTGGATTGGGGCTGGATTCGGGGTGGATTTCAGGGGGATTTTGGGGGGATTTCGGGGGATTTTGGGATCCCGGCTGGATTTTGGGATCCCGGCTGGATTTGGGGTGGATTCGGGCTGGATTTCGGGGGGATTTTGGGGGATTTTGGGGGATTTTGGGGGATTTTGGGGGATTTTGGGATCCCAGCTGGATTTGAGGTGGATTTTGGGATCCCGGCTGGATTTGGGGTGGATTGGGGCTGGATTTTGGGGGGATTTTGGGGGATTTTGGGGGATTTTGGGGGATTTTGGGTGGATTTCAGGGGGATTTCAGGGGATTTCGGGGGATTTCAGGGGATTTCGGGGAATTTCGGGGGATTTTGGGGGATTTGGGGCTCACCCAGCTGGGAGTGGGAGAAGTCCACGGACCAGCCCACGCGCAGCAGCGGCACCTCGGAGCTGCCCTCCTTCCCCGGGAGGTTCTGCGACACCTGCGGGAAATTCCGGATCTGGGCCCGGGAAATCCCAAAAACCCCACACACCCAAAACCCGAGGCAATTCCCCGTTTTTCCCATTTTTCCCATTTTTCATGGATTTTTCCCCCTGGATTTTGCTCATTTTTCCCAAGATTTCTCCCATTTGCCCTGGAATTTTTCCCCTTTTCCCCTGGGATTTTTCCCCGATTTCCTATGGATTTTTCCCATTTTCCCTGGAATTTTTCCTCTTCTTCCCCAGGGACTTTTTCCCTGTGATTTTTCCCCATTTCCCCCATGATTTTTCCCCTTTTTCCCAGGAATTTCTGCCCAGGAATTTTTCCCCTTTTTCCCTAGAATTTTTCCCCAATTTCCTATGGATTTTTCCCATTTTCCCTGGAATTTTTCCCCTTTAACCCAAGGATTTTTCCCTGTGATTTTTCCCCAGTGATTTCCCCCCATTTCCCCCATGACTTTTCCCCATTTCCCCCGTGATTTTCCCAGTGACTTTTTTCCTTATTTCCCCCGTGATTTTTTCCCCATTTCCCTGTGATTTTCCCCCATTTCCCCCGTGACTTTTTCCCCCATGATTTTTCCCCATTTCCCCTGTGATTTTTTCCCCATTTCCCCCATGATTTTTCCCCATTTCCCCTGTGATTTCCCCCCATTTCCCCTGTGATTTTCCCAGTGATTTTTTTCCCCATTTCCCCCGTGATTTCCCATGATTTCCCATTATTTCCCCTCGTGATTTCCCATGATTTCCCCCGTGATTTCCCCGTGATTCCCCCGTGATTCCCCCGTGATTTCCCCGTGATTCCCCCGTGATTTCCCCCGTGATTTTTTCCCCATTTCCCCCATGATTTCCCCATGATCCCCCCGTGATTCCCCGGATTTCCCCCATGATTTCCCCCATGATTTCCCCATTTCCCCCGTGATTTTTTCCCCCATTTCCCCCGTGATTTTTTTCCCCATTTCCCCCGTGATTTTTTTCCCCATTTCCCCCGTGATTTTTTTCCCCATTTCCCCCGTGATTCCCCTGTGATTTTCCCCGATTTCCCCCCTGATTTCCCCGTGATCCCCCCGTGATTCCCCGGATTTCCCCCATGATTTCCCCCATGATTTCCCCCATTTCCCCCGTGATTTTTTCCCCATTTCCCCGTGATCCCGGTTTCCCGTTGCCCACCTTGGCCTGGAAGCAGACGCGGCCGCGGGCGACGCCGTGGGTGCCGCGGGCGCCGGCCCAGAGCCCCGGGAAGCGCTCGGAGAAGAGCGGCTGCCCCCCGTAGCGGTCCCGGCTGGCACGGAACTGCAGGTCCGACGTGTCTGCCCAGAGAATTCCCAAATTCCAACCGCGGCCTCGGAGCCGCCAGAACCCCCAACCCACCAAAATCCCTGAAAACGGCACCAAAATCCCCAACCCCACCCCAAAATCCCTGAAAATGGCACCAAAACCCTCAAATCCACCCCAAAATCCCTGAAAACGGCACCAAAACCCCCGAATCCACCCCAAAATCCCGGCTGGCATCGAGGCACGGCGACCCCAAAACCAAAAATCCTGGAATTGCCCCGGGATTCGCATTGGGGCGGCCCAAAATTCCACCTGGAATTCTTCAAACCCAACCCAAATCCCTGAAAACGGCACCAAAACCCCCAAATTCACCCAAAATCCCTGAAAACGGCACCAAAATCCCCAAATTCAGCCCAAAATCCCTGAAAATGGCACCAAAACCCTCAAATCCACCCCAAAATCCCTGAAAACGGCACCAAAACCTCAGAATCCACCCCAAAATTCCTGAAAACGGCACCAAAACCCCCAAATTCACCCCAAAATTCCTGAAAACGGCACCAAAACCCCCAAATCCACCCAAAATCCCTGAAAACGGCACCAAAACCCTCAAATCCACCCCAAAATCCCTGAAAACGGCACCAAAACCCCCAAATCCACCCCAAAATCCCTGAAAACGGCACCAAAACCTCAGAATCCACCCCAAAATTCCTGAAAACGGCACCAAAACCCCCAAATCCACCCCAAAATCCCTGAAAATGGCACCAAAACCTCCGAATCCACCCCAAAAATCCCTGAAAACGGCACCAAAACCCTCAAATCCACCCCAAATCCCTGAAAACGGCACCAAAATCCCCAAATCCACCCCAAATCCCTGAAAACGGCACCAAAATCCCCAAATCCACCCCAAATCCCTGAAAACGGCACCAAAATCCCCAAATTCACCCCAAAATCCTGGCTGCCGTCGAGGCAGGGCGACCCCCAAAATAAAAATCCTGGAATTGCCCCGGGATTCGCATTGGGGCGGCCCAAAATTCCACCTGGAATTCTTCAAACCCACCCAAAATCCCTGAAAACGGCACCAAAATCCCCAAATTCACCCAAAATCCCTGAAAACGGCACCAAAATCCCCAAATCCACCCCAAAATCCCTGAAAATGGCACCAAAACCCCCAAATTCACCAAAAATCCCTGAAAACGGCACCAAAACCCCCAAATTCACCCAAAATCCCTGAAAACGGCACCAAAACCCCCAAATTCACCAAAAATCCCTGAAAACGGCACCAAAATCCCCAAATTCAGCCCAAAATCCCACCTGGGATTAAGGTAGAAACGCCTTGGATCAACAATCGGCTCAAATATTCCCAAAAATTCACATTGGGGCGGCTCAAACCCAACTCAAATTCCAAAGTGGCTCAAACAATCCCAAAATTCCACCTGGAATTCTGCATTCCCACCCCAAATCCAAACCAAAATCCCCAAAATTCCCCCAAAATTCTGCCTGCGATCGAGGCGAAGTCACCTCAAATCCCAAAATTCCTGAATTTTTTTTCACCAAACACATCTCGGATGGACCAAAAAACTTCCAATCATCCCAAAAAAAATCCCAAATCATTCCCAAATCCCACAAAAAAACCCCGGACGGTCTCAAAATCCCCTCCCCAATTCCAAAGGATGCGCCCCAAAAACGGCCCCAAATTCCAAAAATCCCTGAGAAACGCCCGGAGTCCCAAAAGGCACCTCCCAGAACCCCCAAAAATTCCCAAAATTCCCAAAATTCCCGGATTCCCGTACAGGTGTCCAGGATCACCAGGGTCTCGTCCTCCTCCCCCTCCGGCGGCTCCTCCTCGGGCGGCGGCGGAGATTTGGATCTGGGGGGGAAACGGCAAATTTGGGAAAAATCCCAAATTCCTGGAGGCAAATCCCAAATTCTGAGGGGGAAAATCTTCCTGGGGTGATCCCAACCCCCAAAACCCCCAGAAAATTCAAAGGAATCCACCAAAAAAATCAGAAAAAAATCGGATTTTTTTTCTTAATTCTGAAAAAACGCAGAAAAAAGATTCTAGAGAAAGAGGGAAAAAAAAAAATCCGAGTAAATTCCAAAATGTTCTTTGAAAGTTCTAAAAAAATATTTTAAAATTCTGAAAAAAAAATCCAGAAAATTCCCAAAAATTCTGAAAAATATCAGAAAAAAAATCTAATAAAAAACCTAAAAAATATCAGATGAAAATTCTGAATAAAAATTCTAAAAAAAGTCTTAAAAAAGCATTTTAAAAAGCAAACAAATTCTGAAAAAAAGCTGAAAAAAATTCCCAACATTTCCAGAGAACTTCCTCAAGCCCTGGATGTCCCAGATAGTTGGGAAATGCCCGGGAAATGCCCAGGAAGTGCCAGGAAATGGCAGGAAATGCCCAGGAAATGCCCAGGAAATGCCAGGAAATGCCCAGGAAATGCCTGAAAATGCCCAGGAAATTTCAGGAAAAGCCACAAAATGGGAGGAAATGCCCCAGAAATTCCCAGGAAATTCCAGGAAACGCCAGGAAATGGGAGGAAACACCCAGAAATTGCAGTTCTTGCCCAGTCAATGCCCGGCAGCGCCCAGGAAATGCCAGTTAATCCCTGGGAAGAGCCCAGGAAATGCGGGAATGGCGGGAATGGCGGGAATGCTGGGAATGCTGGGAATGCTGGGAATGGTGAGAATGGTGGGAATGGCGGGAATGGAAGGAATTGGCGGGAATGGCGGGAATGGCGGGAATGGTGGGAATGGTGGGAATGGAAGGAATTGGCGGGAATGGCGGGAATGGCGGGAATGGCGGGAATGGTGGGAATGGCGGGAATGGAAGGAATTGGCGGGAATGGCGGGAATGGCGGGAATTGCTGGGAATTGCTGGGAATGGCCGGGAATTGCCAGGAATTGCCGGGAATCGCCGGGAATTGGCGGGAATGCTGGGAATGGTGGGAATGGTGGGAATGGCGGGAATTGGCGGGAATTGGCAGGAATGCTGGGAATGGCGGGAATGCTGGGAATGGCGGGAATGCTGGGAATGGCGGGAATGCTGGGAATGGCGGGAATTGCCAGGAATGGCCGGGAATTGCCGGGAATTGGCGGGAATGCTGGGAATGCTGGGAATGCTGGGAATGCCGGGAATCGCCGGGAATTGGCGGGAATGCTGGGAATGGCGGGAATTGGCGGGAATGCTGGGAATGGCGGGAATTGGCGGGAATGGCGGGAATTGGCGGGAATCGGCGGGAATGCTGGGAATGCTGGGAATGCCGGGAATCGCCGGGAATGGCGGGAATTCCCACCGGCTGGTGTAGGCCTCCTCGCGGAACTCGTGGTAGGCGCGGCCGTGCTCGTCCTTCTCGTCCCGCAGCCGCTTCAGCCCCCGGCGCTCGGCCTCGGCCTTGGCCTTGTCCTCCTCCTCCTCACCTGCACGGGCAGGACAGGCGGGTTAACCCAGACCAGCCCCAAAACAACCCGGGTTAACCCAGACCAGCCCCAAACCAGCCCAAACCAGCCCCAAAACAGCCCGAGTTTAACCCAAACCAGCCCTGGCCTTGTCCTCCTCCTCCTCACCTGCACAGGCAGGACAGGCGGGTTAACCCAGACCAGGCCTGGATTAACCCAGACCAGCCCCAAAACAACCCGGGTTAACCCAAACCAGCCCAAACCAGCCCCAAACCAGCCCAAACCAACTGGGGTTTAACCCAAACCAGCCCCAAAACAACCTGGGTTAACCCAGACCAGCCCAAACCAGCCCCAAAACAGCCTGGGTTTAACCCAAACCAGCCCGAGTTCAACCCAAACCAGGCCGGGTTTAACCCAAACCAGGCTGGGTTTAACCCAAACCAGCCCCAAACCAACCCGGGTTTAACCCAAACCAGCCCCAGTTTAACCCCAAAAAACCCCTGGTTTCACTCTAAAGTATCCCAGATTTCACCCCAAAAGATCCCTGATTTTATTCCAAAAGATCCCTGATTTTACCCCATCACAGCCCCAAAATATCCCTGATTTTACCCCAAAAATCCCTGATTTTACTGAATTCACCCCAAAAAAATCCCAGATTTTAATGATTTAACCTCCCAAAATCCCTGATTTTACCCCAAAAATCCCTGATTTTACTGATTTCACCAATTTTACCCCAAAAAATCCCTGATTTTATCCCAAAGCATCCCCAAAAATCCCTGATTTTACTGATTTCACCCCCAAAAGATCATTATTTTACTTATTTAATCCCAAAAAATCCCTGATTTTATCCCAAGACATTCCAAAAAATCCTGATTTTACTGATTTCACCCTGAAAAAAAAACAATTTTACCCCAAAAAAGCCAATTTTACTGATTTTACAAATTTCATCCCAAAAATCCCCAATTTTACTGATTTCACTGCAAAAAATCCGTGATTTTACTGATTTCAGACCAAAAAAAATCCCTAATTTTACTGATTTCACCCCAAAATATCTCAGCTATTCCCAAGAAACCCAATTTCCTGGAAAAAAAACGGTTAAAATTCAGATGTATTTGGGTTTTTTTGTTAAAAGTTGAATTTAAACCAAATATTCCACGAGAATGGCAAAGGTTTAACGGGAATTTTTGGTTTTAGAAAGATTAAAATCTCCTCAAAGTAAATTAAATCAAAAATTCCTGGGAAATTTGGGAATTTTAACGAAATTTCAGATTTGCAGGGACAAAAACCGGTTGAAATTTCTTTTTTTCCCCCTTAAACATCAAATTAAAGCTGAGTCTTCCATTAAAATCTTGGAGCTTTAATGGATTTCTCCAGGATTTGAAGGGTGAAATGCTGTTAAAATTCAGATTTTTTCCTCAAAAATTCCTTCAATCAAAGCTTTCCATGAAGATTTTGGATTTTCCCAGTTTTTAGAGTCGTGAAAAGTGCGTAAAATTCTTATTTTTTTCCTTAAAAATGAATTAAATTTTGTGAAATTCTTGGGGTTTGAATGAATTTTCCTCAAAAAAAAGTCAAATTCCCCTGGGATTTTTCACGAAAAAGATAAAATTCCGGCTCAAAATCCATTGGTTCACTAAAAACTGGAAAATCCAAAGGAAAAAAAAAGAAAAAATCCAACAGGAAAATCCAAGGAAACACAAAAAATTCTCAGTTTTTCCCTTTGCTTGGCCAAAAAAATCCCCAAAAATCCAACAAGTGCAAATATTCCCAGAAAATCCAAGTTGTTATGTTTTCCCAATGTCCTGCAATGGAAATTTTCCAGCTCTTATCCCGAAAAAATCAAAGTTTGGGACAAA
This sequence comes from Lonchura striata, assembly GCF_050655825.1. Classification (NCBI taxonomy): domain Eukaryota; kingdom Metazoa; phylum Chordata; class Aves; order Passeriformes; family Estrildidae; genus Lonchura; species Lonchura striata. The sequence continues at coordinate 6,850,756 of NC_140733.1, read as the reverse complement.
ATGCAAATAATTTCATTTTATTCCCAATAAAATTATGTCCCATGGTGATCCAAGCTCTACAAATCCTCCCCAAATCAGATTTTTCCCATCAAAAATCAGATTATTTCCTTCAAAATGAGGATTTTTTTTCCTCAAATCCCAGGATTTTCTTATCAAAAATTCACTATTTTCCATCAAAAGCCAGGATTTTCCCTTTAAAAAATCCAGTTTTCCCTCAAAAAATCCGGATTTTCTTTCAAAAAATCCACATTTCCCCTCCAAAATCTACATTTTCCCTCCAAAATCAGAATTTTTCCCTCCCAAAGCTGAATCTTCTCACATCCCAAATTTATCCCTTAAAAACCTGGACTTTTCCCCTCATGGTTTTCCCCCATTTCCCCAGATCCCCAATTTTTCTAGTGGGAAATGAGATTTTATCCTGATTTTATCCCAATTTTGGGTTTTTTTATCCCAGTTTTCGGGATCCCTCCCGGAGCCTTTCCCGGTTTTTATCCCGATTTTGGGGATCCCTCCCGAGCTTTGGGGGCCCCTCCCGGGGCTCCTTTCCCGGTTCTGGGGGTTTCTTATCCCGGTCCCGGGGGTCCCGTTCCCGTTCATCCCTCCCGAGGATCCCGGGGCTCTTTTCCCGATCCCAGAGTTTCTTTCCCGATCCCGGGGCTCTTTTCCCGTTCCCAGGGTTTCTTTTCCCGTTCTCAGAGTTTCTTTCCCGGTTCTGGGGTTTCTTTTCCCGTTCCCAGAGTTTCTTTCCCGGTCCCGGGGGTCCCGTTCCCGGTCTCGGGGTTTCTTTTCCCGTTCCCAGAGTTTCTTTCCCGGTCCCGGGGCTCTTTTCCCGGTCTCGGGGTTTCTTTTCCCGTTCCCAGAGTTTCTTTCCCGGTTCTGGGGGTTCCTCTCCCGTTCCCGGGGATTGCTCCCGAGGATCCCGCTCCCGGTTCCCGGGGCTCCTTTCCCGTTCCCATTCCCGGGGATCGCTCCCGAGGATCCCGGGGTCTCGTTCCCGGTTCCCAGTGTTCCTTTCCCATTCCCGGGGCTCTCGTTCCCGATATTCCTTTCCCGTTCCCGGGGTTCCTTTCCCGTTCCCGGGGCTCTCTCCCGAGGATCCCGGGCTCTCGTTCCCGGTGTTCCTTTCCCGTTCCCGGTTCCCGGGGATCGCTTCCGAGGATCCCGTTCCTGTTCCCGGGGTTCCTCTCCCATTCCCGGTGCTCCTTTCCCGTTCCCGGGGCTCTCTCCTGAGGTTCCCGGGGTCTCGTTCCCGGTTCCCGGTGTTCCTTTCCCATTCCCGGTTCCCTTTCCCATTCCTGGGCTCTCGTTCCCGTTGTTCCTCTCCCGTTCCCGGGGATCGCTCCCGAGGATCCCGGGGTCTCGTTCCCGGTTCCCGGTTCCCTTTCCCATTCCCGGGCTCTCGTTCCCGTTGTTCCTTTCCCGTTCCCGGTTCCCCGGGTTCCTCTCCCGTTCCCGGGGATCGCTCCCAAGGCTCCCGTTCCCGTTCCCGTTGTTCCTCTCCCGTTCCCGTTGTTCCTCTCCCGTTCCCGTTCCCGGGGTTCCTCTCCCGTTCCCGGGGATCGCTCCCGAGGATCCCGTTCCTGTTCCCGGGGTTCCTTTCCCATTCCCGGGCTCCCGTTCCCGTTGTTCCTCTCCCGTTCCCGTTCCCGTTGTTCCTCTCCCGTTCCCGGGGCTCCCTTCCCGTCCCCGCCGCTCACCCGCCGCCGCCTCCTCCTCCTTGGCCTCGGCCGGGGCCGCTTCATCCCCGCTGGGCGCCTCCTCGGGCGGCCGCTCGGCGCCGTTCACGCCGCCGCTTCCTCCTCCTCCTCCTCCTGCTGCTGCTGCTGCTGCTGCTGCTGCTCCCGCCTCGGCCGCCGCCTCCTGCTGCCCCTGCTGCTCCTGCGGCTCCTGCGGCTCCGGCCCCGCGGGCTCGGCCGGGGCCGCCTCTTCCTCCTCCTCCTCCTCCTCCTCCTCCTCCTCCCGGGGGGGGCCGGCCGGGGCCGGGGCCGCCGCTTCGGGGGCCGCGCTGGCGGCGGCGGCCGCCTCGTCCTCATCGGCGAGCAGCGCTTCTTCATCCTCCTCCTCCTCCTCCTCCTCCTCCTCTTCCTCCTCCTCCTCCTCCTCTCCGCGGGGCCGCCCGCCGGGGCCTCCGGCCGGCCCCGCTTCCCCCGCGGCGCCGCTCGAGGCGGCCGCTGCTCCTCCGCCGCCTCCTCCTCCGCCGCCGCCGCCGCCGCCGCCCTCCTCGGGCCCCGCCGCCAACATCTCCGCGTCCAGCGCCTCCTGCAGCCGCTGCGCCAGCTCCACCTTCAGCCCGCGCGCGTCCAGGCCGCGCCGGCCCAGCTCGGCCCGCAGCTCGGTCACCTTCAGCCGCTTCACGTCCATGGCGGGGCCGCCGCGCGGGGAACGGGCCGGGGGGCGAGGGCACGGAGGGGAAGGGAAGCGCAAGGAGCGCGGGCGCGCCGAGGCGGCGGCGGCGGCGAGGCCGGAGCGCGAGGCCGGGCCGGGCCTGAGGCGGCCGCGGGGCGGAGACTGAGGGGAGGGCAGGGGCGGAAGGAAGGGGGCGGAGAAGGGACGGGGAGCGGGGGGAGAGAAGCGAGCGAGAGCGCGAGGCGGGAGCGCCGCGCGGGAGCGCCGCAGGGAGGGCAGGGGGCGGCCGGAGCGCGGAGCGATCGCCGGGCCCGTCCCGCTCCCGCCGCCGCCGCCGCCGCCGCCGCCTCAGCCGCGCCTGCGCCGCCGCCCGGCCCCTCCCGCGCCGCCTCACGGCGCAGGCGCGGCGCGTGCGCGGGAAGGGCGGCGCGCGCCGCGCGCAGGCGCCGTGCCGCGCGCCGCTCTCCCCTCCCTTTCCCCCTCGGCCCCACCTACGTGCGCAACGCTCGCTCCCGATGTGGCGGCGGCGCCTCTTCCCCTCTTCCCTTCTTGCGCCTCTTCCCCTCCCTTCCCTCCGAGCGGCCGCGCCACGCCGCTCGGATTTTCTAATTGGCCGCGGCCGCTCTGTTCTGCCCAGCGACGGCGAAAAAGCCGCGCTCCGATTGGCGGCTGAGGGTGAAGATTGGCGGGGGGGGGGGGGGCGGCGCTCGCCTGACGCGCAGTTTCCCGCCCGCCCGCCCGCCGCCATTTTGTTTTGCTGCGTGAAGCGGGACGAGCGGGGCCGCCGGCGCGGGAAAATGGTTAAAAACGCCTAAAATACAGAAAATAAACGAGATTTATTTCGTTTCAAAACGAAACCCGGCGAGGAAGAAGCGCGGAGGCGGAGAGTGGGAGGCGTTTCCCCCAGGAAACGTGTGCCCCCCCCCGCCCGTTATCGCTGTTGTGAATTCACTGATTCATTTAATAAAACCCTTCAAACCGCCTTGTACGTTCTTTAAGCATCGTTAACATTTATTATCATTCTCGTCAAGCCCCGCTTTCACCCGGAAAGCGCCGAAATGATGGAGTTGAACCTCAGGAAGGGGCAGGCGCCGCCATTTCGCGGCGGGACGGGCGGAGCGGAGCCCCGGGGCTCCCGCGGGGCGGACCCGGTACCGAACCGGGGCCGGAGAACCGGCACGAGCCCTCAGAGCGTTCTGGATGTATTGATCTACAACAACAGAACCGGGCGGGTGCGCCGCTCCCGGAGGCGCCGAGGCTGCTGCCGCCACAGAGCCGCGATTGTGATCATTTCATCTGCTGTTCACCGGCACAGGTCCCCGAGGGGTGCACCGTTCCCGGAGGCACTGCAATACCGGCACGATGCGCGGAGCGGAGGGAGCAAGCTCCGGGTCCAACTCCCGAGCCCAAAAATCCGTTTAATATGAAGTCCTCTCATCGAGGACGTATCAGATATTAAACTGATAAGAACAGATACTACACTTGATCTTAGCCAAAAGGCCGAGAAGCGATACCGGACCCCGCCCCGGCCCCGCCCGGCCCCGCACCGGCCCCGCCCGCACCTCACGGACACCCCCGCGCCGCCGCCGCCCCGCTCGGCCCCGCTCCCGGCCGCCTTCCCCGCCCCGTCCCGCGCTTCCCTCCCGGGTTCGGCGCGTATCGGCCCTAAAAATCCCGAAAATCTCCCCAAAAAATCCTCCCAGCATGAACTGCGCGCGTGTGGCGACTCAGGAAATGTGCATAACCGCGCCTCTTTATGCAAATAGCCTCGCGGTGTGGCTTCATAGCCCCGGTCATCTCTTTTTTCCCGCCTCGCATGGTGATTGGCCGCCCGCGCCGCTTTATTTGCATTGGCCCCGCCTCGTTTCCAGCCGGTGGGTGATTAGCATAACCCCGCCTCTCGTCTCTAATAGGGTAATTTCGCCCGCTCATTTGCATTCGCCCCGCCCCCGCCGCTGCCGCCATTGCGGTCCCGCGTTCCCCTCAAGGCGCTCGGGGCTGGGCGGCAGCGGGACCCCAAAAGCCCCAAATCGGCCCCTCCTGACCCAAATCCCGAACCCCGAAACGGCTCCGAGCGCCCCAAAACCGGTCCCGGGTGCGTGGGGGGGGTCGGGGACCCCTTCCAGATCCGGGGGGAGCCCGAATCCCCCCCGGGGCAGCGGGGTGTCCCCGGGTTCACCGGGAGGGTGACAGGGGGTGACACCCGCGGGGTCCCGACGGGGCTGGGGGGGATCCCCCAAATTCCACCCCTGCCCCAAAACACGCGGGGGTCCCGGGGTCTGTGGGGTGCCGCCCCCTCGGTTCCCCGGGATGTCCCCGTCGGCTGGGGGTGACACCAAGGGACAATCGCGATGGAATCACGATCGTGAGTTTGCACCGTGTGTCGCTCCCGGCGGGCGCGCCGCTCCCGGAGGCGCCGCGATCCCGGGACGCTGCGGCTGCTGCCGCCGCAGAGCCGCGCCCGAACCATCTCCTCATCTGCTGTTCACCGACACAGGTCCCCGAGGGGTGCACCGTTCCCGGAGGCACTGCAATACCGGCACGATGCGCGGAGCCGAGGGAGCAAGCTCCGGGTCCAACTCCCGAGCCCAAAAATCCGTTTAATATGAAGTCCTCTCATCGAGGACGTATCAGATATTAAACTGATAAGAACAGATACTACACTTGATCTTAGCCAAAAGGCCGAGAAGCGATACCGGACCCCGCTCCGGCCCCGCCCGGCCCCGCACCGGCCCCGCCCGCACCTCACGGACACCCCCGTGCCGCCGCCGCCCCGCTCGGCCCCGCTCCCGGCCGCCTTCCCCGCCCCGTCCCGCGCTTCCCTCCCGGGTTCCGCACGTACCGACCCTAAAAATCCCGAAAATGTCCCCAAAAAATCGTCCCAGCATGCACTGCGCGCGTGGCGACTCAGGAAATGTGCATAACCGCGCCCCTTTATGCAAATAGCATCCCAGAGTGGCTTCATAGCCCCGTCCATCGCTTTTTTTTCCCGCCTCGCATGGTGATTGGCCGATTGCGCCGGTTTATTTGCATTGGCCCCGCCTCGTTTCCAGCCGGCGGGTGATTAGCATAACCCCGCCTCTCGTCTCTAATAGGGAAATTCCGCTCGCTCATTTGCATTCGCCCCGCCCCCGCCGCTGCCGCCATTGCGGTCCCGCGTTCCCCTCAAGGCGCTCGGGGCTGGGCGGCAGCGGGACCCCAAAAGCCCCAAATCGGCCCCTCCTGACCCAAATCCCGAACCCCGAACCCCGAAACGGCTCCGAGCGCCCCAAAACCTGTCCCGGGTGCGTGTGGGGGGGTCGGGAATCCCTTCCAGATCCGGGGGGAGCCCGAATCCCCCCCGGGGCAGCGGGGTGTCCTCGGGCTCACCGGGAGGGTGACAGGGGGTGACACCCGCGGGGTCCCGACGGGGCTGGGGGGGATCCCCCGAATTCCACCCCTGCCCCAAACACGCGGGGGTCCCGGGGTCTGTGGGGTGCCGCCCCCTCGGTTCCCCGGGATGTCCCCGTCGGCTGGGGGTGACACCAAGGGACAATCGCGATGGAATCGCGATCCTGAGTTTGCACCGTGTGACGCTCCCGGCGGGCGCGCCGCTCCCGGAGGCGCCGCGATCCCGGGACGCTGCGGCTGCTGCCGCCGCAGAGCCGCGCCCGAACCATCTCCTCATCTGCTGTTCACCGACACAGGTCCCCGAGGGGTGCACCGTTCCCGGAGGCACTGCAATACCGGCACGATGCGCGGAGCGGAGGGAGCAAGCTCCGGGTCCAACTCCCGAGCCCAAAAATCCGTTTAATATGAAGTCCTCTCATCGAGGACGTATCAGATATTAAACTGATAAGAACAGATACTACACTTGATCTTAGCCAAAAGGCCGAGAAGCGATACCGGACCCCGCACCGGCCCCGCCCGGCCCCGCACCGGCCCCGCCCGCACCTCACGGACACCCCCGCGCCGCCGCCGCCCCGCCCGGCCCCGCTCCCGGCCGCCTTCCGCGCCCCGTCCTGCGCTTCCCTCCCGCGCTTCTCACACACGGACCCCAAAAATCCCGAAAATGTCCCAAAAAATCCTCCCAGCATGCACGGCGCGCGTGGGGGCTCGATTAATGTGCATAGTTACGCCCCTTTATGCAAATAGCATCGCATAGTGGCTTCATAGCACCGCCCATCGCGGTTTTTTGCGCATCGCATCGTGATTGGCCGCCCGCGCCGGTTTATTTGCATTAGACCCGCCTTCTTTCCCAAACGTGTAATTAGCATAACCCCGCCTTTCGTCTCTAATAGGGTAATTTCGCCCGCTCATTTGCATTCGCCCCGCCCCCGCCGCTGCCGCCATTGGGGTCCCGCGTTCCCCTCAAGGCGCTCGGTGGGGGGAGCGGGACCCCAAAAACCCCCAGAAAAAGGGGGACCCGAATCCCCCACCACCACCAGAGCAGGGGGGATCACAGATCCTCCCTCCCAATGCAGGTGGGACCCCAAATCCTTTCCCCAGAGAATGGGGGACCCCAAATTCCCCCCAGGCAGAGGAGACCCCAAATCCCGCCCAGACCACGCGGGGGTCCCCCGTCTCGGGGGTGCCACCCCCAGGGTGTCCCCGTGGGTTGGGGGTGATGCAGAGGGACGATCGCGGTGTGACCCCAAAATCCCCCCGAGACCGGGGGTGTCCAGGTTTTATTCTGGGGGTGACGGGGGAGCGGGCGGGGCCCAGGCCGGGGGCACCGGGGGCACCGGGGGACAGGAGGTGCCGCCGCCGCCGTGTCGTGTCCGTGTCCCCGTGCTGGGGCCTTGTCCCCACGATGTCCTTGATGTCCCCGTGGTGTCCCCCCGGTGTCCTCATGGTGTCCCGGTGTCGTGGCCATGTCAGGGCTGTGTCCCCGTTATCCCCCCGGTGTCCCCGGTATTCTCGGTGTCTCCGGTATTCCCGGTGTCCCTCCGGTGTCCCCGGTATTCCCGGTGTCCCCCCGGTGTCCCTCCGGTGTCCCCGGTATTCCCGGTGCCGCTAGAAGCCGCGGAAGGCTCCCACGGTGACGTCGAAGAGCCGGGGCTCGCGGATGCCGCCGGTGTCGAGCAGGAAGAAGAACGGGCGGCCGCGGAGCTTGACCGGGACGGCGGCGGCGGCCTGGCTGCGGTGGGCGCGGCCGGACACGTCCCGGAGCGGCACCGTCAGCGAGCGGCGGCCCAGCCCGAGCGGCCCCGGCGTGCTCAGCGCCACGGCGGCGCCGCCGCGCAGCAGCGTCACCCGCTGCACCGAGCGCAGCGGCAGCAGCCAGCCCGCCGCCACCGTCAGCGAGCCTGGGGACACCGGGGGGAACGCGCTGGGGACGGCCCCGGAGCTTCGGCATCGCCCCGAGCCCGGCCCGGCCCCGGTTCGCTCCCGGTGCCGCCCCCCGAGCCCTTCCCCTGCCCCCGGTGCGAGCCGGGAGTGACCCCGGGGTGTCCCGGTCCCCGAGCCCGGTGTGGCTCCGCTCCCGCTCCTCCGAGCCCGCGGTGATCTCGGCTCCCTCCCGGTTCCCCTCCCGGTTCCCTCCCGGCTCCCTCCCGGTTCCCTCCTGCTTCCCCCCCGGTTCCCTCCTGCTTCCTCCCCGGTTCCCTCCTGCTTCCTCCCCGGCTCCCCCCCGGTTCCTTCCCGGTCCCCTCCCGGTTCCTTCCCGGTTCCCTCCCGGTTCCTTCCCGGTCCCCTCCCGGTTCCGCTCCCGTCGCCCCGTGCCCGTCCCAACCCCGTTCCCGCGGTACCGACGGTGAGGCAGGACGCCGTGAACGCAAAGCGCCACTTGTTGTCGCGGGGTCGCAGTGGGTCGTCGTGACCGGGACCGGGACCGGGACCGGGATCGGGATCGGGATCGGGATCGGGAGCGGGGCGCAGCGCCGTGAAGGCGAAGTGCGCCAGGTAGGCCCAGAAGAGGCCCTGCCCCGCGCAGAAGAGCCCCACGAGGCGGAAGAAGCGGCTGCGGTCGTGCTCGTACAGAACCACGTCCCGCGCCGCCGCCGCCGCCGCCACCTCCAGCGCCGCCCGCGCCGCCATGACGGCGGCGCCGCCGGCACTTCCGGGTCACGCCGCGCGCCAGCCAATCGGCTGCGGCGAAAGAGGAGCCGCAGCCTATCGGGTTTCACCTAGCGGCTGAGCCAATCGGCTGTGGAGCGAATCCAGCCCAAACCAATGAGATTCTGTCCGCGCGCTGCCCTCGCCGCCATCTTTGTTGCTGGCACGTTCCTGCCCTGCCCTCAGCGCCCCCCCTTAAAGGCGCCGCGCGCAATTATCGCTGATTAATCAATGGTCATTAATTAATCACTAATCGATAATCAATAATTGATCGGTTTATTTACAAAACTCGGGGGGATCGAAAGGACTCGAACACGGGACGGGGGCCCAGGGAGGGGGCGGGGATCTCCAAGGTTCACTTGAGAAACGCGACCTCCGGAATCTTCCCTTCCAGCTGGGGCAGAGAACGGGAAAAATGGGGGAGAAATGGGAAAAAATGGGTGAGAAAAGGAAAAACGGGGGAAAACGTGTGAGAAATGGGAAAAACGGTGAGAAACAAGTGAGAAATGGGAAAAAATGGGTGAGAAAAGGGAAAAAAACAGGGCGAAATGGGTGAGAAAGGGGAAAAGGGTGAGGAACGGGTGACAAATGGGAAAAATTGGAAAAACAGGGGAAAATGGGTGAGAAATGGGAAAAATGGGTGAAAAACAGGAAAAAATGGGGATAAAAGGGATAAAACAGGAAGAAACCGGAAAAGGGGGAAAAATTGGTGAGAAATGGGAAAAAAGGAAAAAAATGGGGAAAACCAGGTGAGAAACTGAAAAACAACAGGGGCAAGCTGGGAAAAAACAGGTGAGAAATGGGGAAAACGGGAAAAAAGGGGAAAACCAGGAAAAATTGGGAGAAATGGGTGAAAAACTGGAAAAATGGGAAAAATGGGGGGAATATTGGGAAAAATGGGAGGAAAATGTGGAAAACAGGAAAAAAATGAGGGGGGGAGGACATGGGAAAAAATGGTGGAAAAAAAGGAAAAAAACAGAAAAAAATTGAGAAAAAGAGAAAAAAACCAGAGAAAAGCAGGAAAAAATGGGGGGGGAAATGCGGGAAAATGGGGAAAAATGAGAAAAAATGAGGGAAAAAAAGGGCAAATGGGGCAAACTGACCTTGAGCTGGGTGAAGACCTGCCCGGCCTGGCCGTAGTCCCAGTCGTTGTCCTGGAGGCACCTGAGGGACCACAGCGATTTTTGGGATTTTTGGGTTCTTTTGAGGAGTTTCAGGGGATTTGGTTTTTTTTTTTTTTTTTGAGCAATTTTTAGGGGGATTTTCAAGGTGATTTTTTTTTAAGATTTCAGAGATGTTTTGGAGGGATTTTTAGGGAATTTAAAAAATATTTTTGGAGCCATTTTTGAAGGGATTTTTGAGACATTTCTTGAGCCATTTTGGAGCCACTTTGGAGTCATTTTGGAAGAAATTTTTGGGGCCATTTTTGAAGGTATTTTTGAGCCATTTTTGAAGGGATTTTTGAGCCAATTTTGGAGCAATTTTTGATCCGTATTTAAAGAGATTTTTAAGCCATTTTGTAACCATTTTTTGCCCTATTTTTACCCCACGTTCCAGGGGATTTTTTGGCAGTCCTGGGGTGTTTTTCTCCATTTTTTCGGGTGAATTTGGGGTATTCTGGACTCACTTCTGGGACCACTCGAGGTTCATGCCCGACTGCATGGCGAAGGCCGCCAGCATCTCCTGCTGCTCGGCCGTCAGGGTGGGCACGGGGCTGGAGGAGGGCGTGGGCGCGGGCAGGGCGAAGGCTTTGCGCAGCTCCTCGGGGCTGGCGCCGCGCACGAACAGCTCGTCGTTCACGATGCACAGCCTGGCACGGGGGTGGGGGGAAATGGGGGGAAATGGGGTTTGGGGGGGAAAAATGGGGGGAAATGGGGTTTGGGGGGGAAAAATGGGGGGAAATGGGGTTTGGGGGGGAAAAATGGGGGGAAATGGGGTTTGGGAAGGGGAAATGGGATTTGTGGGGGAGAAAACGAGGGAAAACGGGGTTTGGGGTGGAAAAATGGGATTTGGGGTGAAAAATGGGGTTTGGGGAGAGAAAATGGGGTTTGGGGGTGAAATGGGGTTTTATGGGGAAAAATGGGGTTTGGGGGGTAGAAATGGGGGTTGGGGGAGAGAAAATGGGGGTTTGGGGGGTGGAAATTGGAATTTGAGGGAAGAAAATGGGGTTTGCCGGGGAGAAATGGGAGAAAATGGGGTTTGGGGCCAGGTCCAGTTTTAGGACCAGGCCCAGTTTCAGGCCCAAGCCTGGTTTCAGGCCCTGGCCCAGTTTTAGGATCAGGCCCGGTTTCAGGCCCAGGCCTGGTTTCAGGCCCAGGCCCGGTTTCAGGCCTAGGCCCGGTTTTAGGATCAGGCCCAGTTTCAGGCCCAGGCCCGGTTTTAGGCCCAGGCCCGGTTTTAGGATCAGGCCCGGTTTCAGGCCCTAGCCCGGTTTCAGGCCTAGGCCCAGTTTTAGGATCAGGCCCGGTTTCAGGCCCAGGCCCGGTTTCGGGGCCAGGCCCGGTTTTAGGATCAGGCCCGGTTTCGGGGCCAGGCCCGGTTTCGGGGCCAGGCCCGGTTTCGGGGCCAGGCCCGGTTTTAGGATCAGGCCCGGTTTCGGGGCCAGGCCCGGTTTCGGGGCCAGGCCCGGTTTCAGGCCCAGGCCTGGTTTCAGGCCCAGGCCCGGTTTTAGGATCAGGCCCAGTTTCGGGGCCAGGCCCAGTTTCAGGCCCAGGCCTGGTTTCGGGGCCAGGCCCGGTTTCAGGCCCAGGCCCGGTTTCAGGCCCAGGCCCGGTTTCAGGCCCAGGCCCGGTTTCAGGCCCAGGCCCGGTTTCAGGCCCAGGCTCGGTTTTAGGATCAGGCCCAGTTTCAGGCCCAGGCCTGGTTTCGGGGCCATCCTCACCCGCTGTTGCCGGCCGGCACGGCGATGAACATCCGCGTGAACGCCCGCACCGAGTCCCGCGACTTCCCGTCCACTGCGGGCACACGGCAGGGTCAGGAAATGGGGAAAAAATGGGGGAAAAAGGGGAAAAAAAGAAAAAAGTGGGGGAAAATAGGGAAAAAGGGGGGGGAAAAGGGACAAAAAAGGGGGAAAATTGAGGGAAAAATGGGGCGATGAGGGAAATGTAGGGAAAATGGGGGAAAAGGAGGGGAAAAGGGAAAAAAAGGGGAAAAAAGGGGGAAAAGATGTGAAAAAGGGAGAAAAAAGAAGGAAAAAAGGACGAAAAAAGGGAAAAAGTAAAAAAGAAGAAAAAATATGGGAAAGGGGAGGAAAAAAGGAGGAAAAAAGAAGAAAAAGAGAGAAAAAGGAAAAAAGGAAGAAAAAATGAGGAAAACAGGGAGAAAAAAGGGAAAAAGGAGGGGAAAAGGAGGCAAAAAGGGAAGAATGAGGGAAAAAGGAGGAAAAAAGGGAAAAAAAAGAAAAAGGAGGGAAAAGGAGAAAAAAAGGGAAAAAAAGGAGGAAAAAGGGGGGAAAAGGAGGAAAAAAGGAGGAAAAAGGGGCAAAAAAGAGGAAAAGGGGGAAAAGGAAGGAAAAAGGAGGAAAAAGGGGAACATGAGGGAAAAATGAGAAAAAAAGGGAAAAAGGAGGAAAAAGGGAAATAGGAGGAAAAAAACAGGAAAAAAGAGGAAAAAAAGGAGGAAAAAAGAGAAAAAAGGAGGGAAAAAGGAGGAAAAGGCGGGAAATAGAGGAAAAAGGAAGGAAAAAGGAGGAAAAATGAAGGAAAAAAGAGGAAAAAAGGAGAAAAAAAGGCAGAAAACCAGGAAAGCAAAGGAGTAAGAGCAGGGAGGAAAGGAGAATAAGAGCAGAACTCGCCTTCCTTGAAGAGGCCGTGCACGGTGAAGCAGAGCAGCGTGTTCTGGAACACAGGGGGGGTCAGGGGGCTGCGGGGCGCCCCCGGGGGTCCCTGCAGCCCCCCCTCACCGTCTGCGCGCAGATGTCCACCACGAAGGAGTTGACGTCGTGCTGCGTCTTGGGCAGCTCGTTCAGGAACGCCACCACGTTCAGCCGCGTGTGCTTCAGCAGCTTGAAGCGCATGGCTGGGAGAGAGGGGGAAAAGGGGGTCAAAGGGGGTGGGATAGCGCTGAAAAGTGACTCGGAATGGTCCAAAAATCCGCAGAAGAATCGCTCAACGTTTGTCCCGAAAAATGTCAAAATGACCCAAAGGTAGCCCTGAAACCGCCCCAGAAATCCACAGAAATAGCTCTCAAAATCCGTCTCAAAAAACAGCAAAATGACCCAAAAATATCCCTAAAATATTCCTAACACCACCCCAGAAAGTTAAAAAAATCCCCAGAAAAATTGCTCAAAGTTTGTCTCAAAAATGTCAAAATGACCCAAAGGTAGCCCTGAAACCGCTCCAGAAATGCACAGAAATATCCCTCAAAATCTGCCTCAAAAAACAGCAAAATGTCCCAAAAGTATCCCTGAAACCGCCCCAAAAATCCGCAAAAATCCCCAGAAAACCCCCTCAAAATTAGCCCCAAAAAGACTCAAAACAACACAAAAGTATCCCTGAGACTGCCCCAGAAATCTACAAAAATTCCCAGAAAAATCTCTACGAGTCTGCCTCAAAAATCAGCAAAATGACCCAAAAATAGCCCTGAAACCGCTCCAGAGATCCACAGAAATCCACAAAAACCTGCTCAAGATCTGCCCCAAAAATCCTCAAAATGGGGCAAAAATAGCCCTGAAACATCTCTAAAACTGCCCCAGAAATCCACCAAAAAACCCTCAGAATCTGCCCCAAAAAATGTCAAAATGACCCAAAAATTCCCCTAAAACCCCCACCAAAAACCCCTCAAAACTCCCCCAAAAAAACCCTAAAAATTAAAAATAAGCTCCAAGAAAGCCCAAATTTGCCCCAAAACCCCCTCAGGTCTTACTGGGGTCCTTCAGCTTCTTCACGTTCCGGCTGTCCTTGAAATACTCGTTCAGGCTGTTCCTGGGGCCAGAAATCCAAATTTCACGGGGGTTTTCATGGGATTTTCGTGGGGTTTTCATGGGATTTCAACGTTATTTTAATGGGGAATTAATGGGATTTTAATGGGATTTCAACAGGGTTTTAATGGGATTTTAGCGTGATTTTAATGGGATTTTAATGGGGAATTAATGTGATTTTTAATAGGGAATTAATGGGATTTTGATGGGATTTTACCAGGGCTGTGGGGCCGTTCTGACCCCCTTTTCTCTGTGGGGTTTTTGGGTTTTTTTAGGGGCGTTTCTGGGGGGTTTTGCGGATTTTTGATAGTTTTGGGGGTTTAGGGCGTTTTTGGGGTGGTTTTGGGTGTTTTGGTGTTTTTTGGGGTGGTTTGGTGTTTCTGGGGTGGTTTTGGGGCATTTTTGGGGTGTTTTGGGATGTTCTGGGTTGGTTCAGGGGGTATTTTTGGTGGTTTTGGGTATTTTTAGTGTTTTGAGGGTATTTTTGGGGTGTTCTGGGCTGTTTTTTGGGAAGTTTCTGGGGTGGTTTTGGGTGTTCTGGGTGTTTTGGGGTGTTTTGAGTATTTTTGGGGTGATTTGGGGGTATTTTGGGTGTTTTTGGGGTGTTTCTGGGGTGTTCTGGGGACACGTTCAGGGTGTTTTGGGATGTTCTGGGCTGGTTCTGGGGGCATTTTTGGTGGGTTTGGGGTGTTTTGGGGTGTTCTGGGTGGTTTTGGGTGGTTTTGGGGTGTTTTTGGGGTGGTTTTGGGCACCTGGGGGGGGTGTGGGGGCCGTAGGGGATGCTGAGCGAGCAGCAGGCGCCGTCGTGGTACGCGTCCAGCAGCCCCTGCCGGTCGCTGGAGTCGTACACCGAGTAATACCTGGGGAAAAACGGGAATTTTGGGGGAAAACTGGGGAAAAAACGGGAATTTTGGAGAAAAACGGGAAAACTGGGGGAATACGAGGGAAAAATGGGGGGAAAAAATGGGAGAAAAATGGGAATTTTGGGGGAAAACGGGGGAAAACACGGGAATTTTGGGGGGAGAAATGGGAATTTGGGGAAGAAAAAGAGAATTTTGGGGAAAATGGGGGAAAAACGAGGGGAAAAATGGGAATTTTGGGGAAAAACGGGGAAAAATGGGAATTTGGGGGAAAAATGGGCATTTGGGGAGGAAAAATGGGAATTTGTGGGGAGGAAAATGGGGGTTTTGGGGTAAAAAGATGGGATTTGTGGGGAAAATGGAAATTTAGGGGGTAAAAAATGGGTTTGAGGTGAGGGAAATGGGATTTTGGGGGAAAAGATGGGATTTTTGGGGAGGAAATGGAGTTCGGGAGGGTTTTTTGGAGTTTTTTTTGGGTGGCTTTGTGGGGTTTTTTGGGGGGGATTGAGGTGAGTTTTGGGGATTTTTGAGGGAGGTTTTTGAGGGGATTTTGGGGTTTTTTTGGGGGGCACTCACTGCTGGAGGAACCGCAGCACCAAAGCCTTGAGGTCGTCAGAGCCGAAGTAGCTGCTCTAAAAATGGGGGGGGGGATACAGTGAGACCCCCCCGAGGGTACCCCAAAAAAGGGGAAATCCCCCCAGAAAAAGAGGGAAATCCCCCTCAAAAAAGAGGGGATATCCCCCAAGAAATGGGGAAATCCCCCCCAGAAAAGGGGGAAATCTCCCCCAAAAATTGGGAAATCCCCCCAAAAAAGAGGGGCAATCCCCTCCAAAATGGGGGAAATGCCCCAAAACTGAGGGAAATCCCCCAGAAACGGGGGGTCCCACCTTGCAGGGCGGCAGCGTCGTCGGCGCCTCGACGTCGAAGGCAATGGGGGGGGGAGCTCGTGCCCGTCCTGGGGGAGCACAGGGGGAAATTTGGGGGGGGAAATCCATGGGGACCCCCAAAAATATTTGGGGATGTTCCCGAACCCACCCCCCCCAACCCCCGGGCCCAGAGAACCCCGAAAAGGGGATCCCCACAGAGACCCCCCCCAAACCCCCTCAGAGCCCCCCCAGGACACCCCAAATCCCCTGAAATGCCCCAAAAATCTCCCAAAGCCCCCCCAAAATCCCCTCAGAGGCCCCCCAAATTCCCTCAGAGCACCCCAAAATCCCTCCCAAAATCCCCCCAAGCTCACCAGGCGCAGCAGTTTTGGGAACCTCTCTCTGATGGAGCTGTCGGGGGGGGAACACAGTGAGGGGGAGGGCGGTCAGCAGCCCCCCAAAACCCCCCCCAACCCCAGAGAATTTATTGGGGATCCCCCAAAACTGCCCCACCTCCATTCAGGGGGAGTGTCTGGTGTCATTCCCCACCCCCCCGCCCAAAAAATTCTATCCCTACTGCTTCCCCCCCCATGGGGCTTGGGAGATCTGGGGGGGCCCTGTGGATTTTGGGGTGCCCCCCAGATTTTGGGGTGCCCCTCAGTACCTGATGTAGCTGGCCTGGCTATCCCTGGGGGGTGTCCCTGTGGATTTTTGGGGTGTCCTGGGGGGGGTCCCTGTGGATTTTTGGGGTACTCCCTGTGGATTTTGGGGTACCCCAGCTCCCCATACCTGATGTAGCTGTCCCTGGGAGTGTCCCAGGGGGTGTCCCCAAGAATTTCTGGGGTGCCCCTGTGAATCTGGGGTGCCCCAGGGGGATTTCGGGGTTCACCTGATGTAGCTGGCCTGGTCGCGGAAGCCGTCGCACAGGGGGTTCCCCAGGGGGTTTTTGGGGAGTCCCTGTGGGTTTTTGGGTGTGCCCGGGTTTTGGGGGTCCCTGTGGGTTTTTGGGGTGCCCCAGGGGGATTTCGGGGTTCACCTGATGTAGCTGGCCTGGTCGCGGAAGCCGTCGCACAGGGGGTTCCCCAGGGGGTTTTTGGGGAGTCCCTGTGGGTTTTTGGGTGTTCCCGGGTTTTGGGGGTCCCTGTGGGTTTTTGGGTGTGCCCGGGTTTTGGGGGTCCCTGTGGGTTTTTGGGGTGCCCCAGGGGGATTTCGGGGTTCACCTGATGTAGCTGGCCTGGTCGCGGAAGCCGTCGCACAGGGGGTTCCCGTCCAGCCACAGCTCCTGCAGCTTCAGCCCCTTCACCTTGTCCAGCTCCCGCTCCGACTTCAGCTGCAAGGACACAGCTGGCACAGCTGGGGCACCTGGGCACACCTGGGCACACCTGGGGCACAGCTGGGGGCTCTTGGTGCACCTTGGGGACACCTTGGGGACACCTGGGGGTGCACCTGACACACCTGGGCACACCTAGGGGACACCTGGCGCACCTGGGGCACACCTGGGGGGGCTCGTGGAGAGGGCTGGGGGCTCCTAGAGGGGGATTTGGGGTCCTGGAGACAGATTTGGGGTCCTGGGGGGGGGCTTTGGGGTCCCAGGTGGGTCTCTCAGAGGGTTTTTGGGGTCCCAGAGGGATCCTGGGGGGTTTTGGGGTGCCAGGGTGAGGTTTGGGGGCAGATTTGGGGTTTTTGGGGTCCTGTGAACAGATCTGGGGGCAGAATTGGGGTTTTTGAGGTGCCAGGGCAGTTTTTGGGGTCCCAGGGCAGTTTTTGGGGTGCCAGGGCGGTTTCTGGGGTGCCAGGGCAGTTTTTGGGGTCCCAGGGCAGTTTTTGGGGTGCCCACCCACCTCGTTGCGGGACAGGTCGAGCGCTTTGAGGCGCGGGGCCTTGAGGGGCAGCTCGGAGAGGTCGTCCAGGCGGAACAGGCGGTTACTGCCCAGGTTCAGCGACTGCAGCTGGGGAAACATGGGGGAAACGGGGAAAATGGGGATTATTGGGGAAAAAATGGGATTATTGGGGAAAAAATGGGGTTATTGGGGGAGAAATGGGGTTATTGGGGGAGAAATGGGGTTATTGGGGGAGAAATGGGGGGGAGATGGGGTTATTGGGGAAAAAACGGGGTTATTGGGGGAGAAATTGGGTTATTGGGGGAAATTGGGGGGAAAATGGGGGGGAAATGGGGATTATTTGGAAAGATGGGATTATTGACGGAAAAATGGGGATTACTGGGGGAGAAATGGGGGAAATGGGAATTATTGGGGGAAAAATAGGGGAAAACAGGGGGAAATTGGAGGTGGAAAGTGCCAGAAAGATTTGAGGAGTCCGGGGGGGTTGTGGGGCCCAGGCAGAGTTTGGGGGCAGCAGAAGGGGGTCCCAAAGGGGGGCTGGGATCCCAGGGGGGTCCCGGGGGGGGGTCCCAAAGGGGGTTTGGGGTCCCAAGGGGGGTCCCAGGGGGGGTCCCAAAGGGGGTTTGGGGTCCCAAGGGGGTCCCAAAGGGGGGCTGGGATCCCAGGGGGGTCCCGGGGGGTCCCAAAATGGGTCTGGGGTCCCACCTCGGGGATGTTCTCCTCGATGATGCGCAGCACCACCCCCATGGAGCTGCGCTGGCTCAGCACCACGTCGATGCTCTGGGCCACCAGGTCTGGGGACAGGGGGGACACACACGGGGGGGACACGGGGTCAGGGCTGGTCCCTGCAGCCCCCCCAAACCCCCCGAGCCCCCCAGAGCCCCCCGAGCTCACCCGGGTCCACGCGGAGGCTCTTGAGGTCCAGCGCCTGCTGGGAGCCGTCGTAGCGCTTGCTCATGCACAGCTGGGGCAGGGCAGGGTGAGACCCAAAACCACCCCAAAAGTACCCCAAAATCATCCCAAAACCGCCCCTGAGACCCAAAACCATCCCTGAGCCCAAAACTACCACTAAACTACCCTGAAAGTAACCCAAAAGTACCCCAAAACTAACTCTGAGACTCCTTGACCTCAAAACCACCCCAAAAGTACCCCAAAACCATCCCTGAGCCCCAATACCATCCCAAAACCAGCCCAAACCACACCAAAACCACTCCAAAACCTCCTCTGAGCCCCAAAATCACTCCAAAACCATCCCAAAACCACCCCAAAAGTACCCCAAAACCAGCCCAAACCACACCAAAACCACTCCAAAACCTCCTCCGAGCCCCAAAACCATCCCAAACCACCCCAAAATCACACCAAAACCTCCTCTGAACCCCAAAATCACCCCAAAACCACTGCAACCCCCCAGTCCCCCCGCGCCCACCTTGAGCTGCTCGATCTCCTCGGGTTTGAGCTCGTTCTGCAGCGACTGCGGCGGCGCCGAGGAGTTGATGACGATGACGACCTGAGGGAGGGGGGCCAGGGTCAGGAACTTCCAGAACGTTCCAGAACATCCCAGAATGTTCTGGAACATTCCCAGCCCCGTCCCAGAACATTCCCAGCCTGTTCCAGTCCATCCCAATCCCGCCCTGTTCCCATTTTCCTGATCCAATCCCACAAATCCCACAAACCCCATCCCATCTCTCTCATCCCCTCCCATCCCATAAACTCCATAAATCCCATCCCATGAATCCCATCCCGTTCCCACCTTCCTGACCCTATTCCATCCCATAAATCCCACCTCATTCCCATTTCCCTGATCCCACCCCACAAACCCCAAACCCCACAAATACCAACCCCTCAAATCCCAATCTCCACAGATCCCAAATCCCAAACCCCACAGACCCCAAACCCCACAGACCCCAGACCCCAAACCCCACAGACCCCAAACCCCACAGACCCCAAACCCCACAGACCCCAAACCCCACAGACCCCAAACCCCACAGACCCCAGACCCCAAACCCAAACCCCACCTTGTAGTTGTCCCTGTCGGTGATTTTCCGGGACACCTGTTTGAGGGCGCTGGCCGTGGTCGCGTCCTCCACGTAGAACTGGGCCCGGTTGTGGTCGTAGTGGAACTGCCACGGCACCCGGGGGGGGGTTTGAGCTCCCAAATCCCCCAAAATCCCCCCAAAAATCCTCCAAAATCACCCCAAAATTCCCTCAAAATCCCACGGTGGTTTGGGGCTGGGACGGGGTCCCAAATCCCCCAAAATCCAACCCAAAAATCTCCCAAAATCACTCCGAAATTCCCTCAAAATCCCCTCAAGATTTGGGGCTGGGACAGGGTCCCAAATCCCCCAAAATCCCCTCAGGATCTGGGGCTGGAATGAAGCCAAAACCCCAAATGACCCAAAATCCCCCTAAAATCCCCCAAAATCCCCTCGGGATTCAGGGCTGGAATGGAGCCAAGACTCCAAATCCCCCAAAATTCCCCCAAAATCCCCTCAGGATCGGGGCTGGAACAGGCCTGGAATCCTAAATGTCCCAAAATCACCCCAAAATCCCCTCAAGATTTGGGGCTGGGACGGGGTCCCAAATCCCCCAAAATCCTCTTGGGATCTGGGGCTGGAACAGGGCCAGGATCCCAAAACACCCCGAAATTCCCGAAAGCGCCCCAAAAACGGCGCTGACCTCGACGGGGGTGAAGGGGACGCTGCAGAGGTTCTGGATGGAGCTGAGCAGCCAGGACTTGTCGTACTTCTTCCCGTACGGGATCTGGGCCGGCGGGACGGGAACGGGAATGGGGAATGGGAATGGGAATGGGGAATGAGAAATGGGGAATGGGAATGGGGAATGAGAAATGGGGAATGGGAATGCAGGAAAAGGGGAGGGAGACAAAGAGGGAATGAGAGCCGAGCTCAAACTCCCCAATCCCAAACCCAATCTCAAACCCAATCCCACCCCACTTTATTCCCACCCCATCCCATCCTGATCCCACCCCAATCCCACCCTACTCCCACCCCATTCCCACTCTCCATTCTCAATCCTCATTCCCTATCCCACTCCGATACTGTTCCCATTTTCCTGTCCCCGTTCCCATTTTCCCATCCCCGTTCCTGTTTTCCCATTCCTGTCCCCATTTTCCCATCCTCATTCCCATTTGCCCATTCCCATTCTCCCATTCCCATCCCCAATCCCGTCCCCATTTCCCGTTCCCGTCCCCGCGTTCCCATTCCCATTTTCTCTTTCCCATTTTCCCATTCCTGTCCCCATTCCCATTCCCCCATCTCCATCCCCTTTCCCATTCCCATTCCCTGTCCCACCCCGTTCCCATTCCCCGTTCCCATTTCCATTTTCCCATTCCCATTCCCCGTTCCCATTCCCCGTTCCCATTCCCCGTTCCCATTTCCATTTTCCCATTCCCATTCCCCGTTCCCATTCCCCGTTCCCATTTCCCATTTCCATTCCCATTTCCCGTCCCCGTTCCCATTCCCCGTTCCCATTCCCCGTTCCCATTTCCCATTTCCATTCCCATTTCCCGTTCCCGTCCCCATTCCCCGTTCCCATTTCTCATCCCTGTGTTCCCGTTCCCATTTCCCGTCCCCGTGTTCCCGTTCCTGTTCCCATTCCCCGTTCCTGTTTCCCGTCCCCGTGTTCCCGTTCCTGTTCCCATTCCCCGTTCCTGTTTCCCGTCCCCGTGTTCCTGTTCCCATTTTCCCATTCCCCGTTCCCAATTCCCGTTCCCGTTCCCCGTCCCCGTTCCCCGTCCCCGTACGGTGATTTTGAACCAGCTCCTCCTGCCGCCGTCGCGGCCGGTGCCGCCGCCGCGCTCGCCGGGCTCGCGCTTCACCGTGATGTTGATGTTGGCCAGGCGGCCGGAGCGCGGCGCGTACGGCACGCTGCCGGCGGGACACGGCAACGGTCAGGGGGACACCGGGAAAACCGGGAAAAACCCGGGAATAACCTCGGGAATGGGCCCGGTCAGAGGGGGACACCAGGATAAACCGGGGATAAACCGGGAAAAACCCCGGGAATAACCCCGGGAACGGGGCCGGTCAGAGGGGACACTGGGAAACACTGGGATAAACCGGGAAAAACCCCGGGAATAACCCCGGGAATGGGACCGGTCAGAGGGAGACACCAGGATAAACTGGGAAAAACCCCGGGAAAAACCAGGAATAACCCCGGGAATAACTGGGAATAACCCCAGGAAAAACCCTGGGAATAACCGGGAAAAAATGCGGGAAAAATCCCGGGAATGGGGTCGGTCAGAGGGGTAAACCGGGAATAACCGGGAATAACCCCGGGAATAACAGGGAATAAACCCAGGAATAACCCCGGGAATAAACCCAGGAATAACCCTGGGAATAAACCCAGGAATAACCCCGGGAGTGCCTGGAATCACCGGGAATCACCCGCGAAACCACCGGGATCAGCCAAGAACCGCTGCCGGGAGCCCCCGGTGACCCCGGTGCCCTCCCGGTGCCCGCCCGGTGCCCGGTGCCCCTCCCGGTGCCCGGCACTCACTACCGCCCGCGGGGCCCGTCGTGCGGCTCGGCCATGGCGACGTCGCCGTCGTCGTCGTCGGGGCGGGCGCGGCCCCGGGGGCGGCCCCGGGGGCTCCCCTCGCTGTACATCTTCCCCCGGAACGGCCCCCGGCCCTTCCGCCGCCGGCCCGGGAACGCCCGGCCGCCCACGCGGTCATCGTGCTCTGGGGGGACGGGACGGGAACGGGGATGGCACCGGGAACGGGAAGGGGAACGGGGATGGGGAGGGAACGGCGAGACGGGAACGGGGATGGCACCGGGAACGGGGAGAGGAACGGGGATGGGAACGGGGATGGCACCGGGAAGGGGAACGGGAACGGGGATGGGGAGGGAACGGCGGGACGGGAACGGGGAGGGGAACGGGGATGGGAACGGTACCGGGAACGGAGATGGCACCGGGAACAGGGACGGGAATGGGAACGGGAACAGCGGGATGGAAGCGGGAACGGCACCGGGAGAGAGACCGGGGACGGGAACGGGGGTGTGAACGGGAATAGGAACGGGGATGGGAACGAGCAACAGTCAGGGCACCGGGAACGGGGATGGGGAGCGGCACCGGAGAGAGGAATGGCACCAGGAGCGGGAACGGGACCGGGGATGGGGATGAGAACAGGGATGAGAACGGGAACCGGGCACGGCACCGGGACCGGCGGTGGGAATGGGATGAGGGACGGGAACGGGGATGGGAATGGCACCGGGAACGGCGCCGCTTTTCCCCGGCTCGCCCTCTCCGGCTCCAGCCCCCCGGTACACCGGGAGCGGCCCCGGGCCCTGCCCCGTTCCAGGACCCGCTCCCCGTCCCGGCTCTGTCCCGGCGCGGCTCCCTCCCCGCCGGGAGCACTGGGAGCGGCCCGGTCCGGCCTCGGAGCCGCACACCGGGCACCGCCGCCGGCCGGGGACGCCGCTCCCGGCCCGGTGCTCCCTCCCCTCTCCCGGTTCCCCCGGCACCGTCACCGACCCCGGGACCGAGAGCCCCGCGCCGCTCCCCGGGGTCTGTCCCCTCCCTGTGCCGTTCCCCGTTCCCGTTCCCCCCTCCCGCTATTGTACCCGGTTCCCGGTCCCCCCTCCCGGTACCCGGTGCCCCCTCCGCCCATCCCGGGCCTACCGCCATCCCCCGGGCCTGCCCTACCGGGCTCCCTCCCCGCTCCCGCCGCGGCCCGGGGCTGTCCCGGGAGCCCTCCCCGCGTGCCCCGCGCCGTCCCCCGGCGCTGCCCCGCTGTCCCCGGCGCCCCCGGGCCGCTCACCGCTGTACCCGCCCCCCTTCCCCTCCTCCGCCATCGCCGCCGCCGCGGCCTCCCCGCCGCGCGTCCCGCTGACGTCACTTCCGCCCGCCGCTCCCCGCGCACGCGCAGTGCCCGCGGCCGCCCCCCCCACCGCCCCCCCCCAGGGCCGCGGGTTCGAATCCCGGCCCGGGAGGAAAAAAACCACCAGGAGGAATCTGGGGGGGCCAGGGTTTATTGGGGGGTCCCGGGGGGGCTGCAGCCGCCCCAAAGGCTCCCCAAGAGGTCCGGGGCAGCCCCCAGACCCCTCCCTGGCGATCCCAAGGCTTTACCGGGTGGGGGGGGGGGCTCCTATTCCCACGGGGGCTCTGCAGCCCCCCCACCCCCCCCTCCGGTAATTTAATGGGGTCCCCAGGCCCCTTTTGGGGGTCGGCAGCCCTCCAAGAGGGACCCCAAGCGCTCCCATGGGGTCCCAAGGCTTTGACCTGAGGGGGTCCCACCACAGCCCCCCCCCCAGATTTGTGAGGAGCTCCACCCCCCCCCTACTTTTGGGGGTCCCGGGGCTCCCATGGGGGTCTTGCACCCCCCACCTGGGGGGTCTGTGGGGTTCACAGATTCCCCCAACCCCGGGGGTCTCACAGCTTCCATCGCTTGGGGGTCCTGCAGCCCCCTCAGAGATCCCCCCCGGATCTCCCGGGGTCCCCCCAAACCCCTTTTTGGGGGTCCTCGGCTCTGTGGGGGTCCCCAGCCCCTTTTTGGGGGTCCCGTGGTCCTTGGGGAGGGGTCCCAGAGCAGTGCCAGGATCCCCAACCCCCACCTGGGAGGGGAAAGGGGGGTCCTGGGGGGTTTTGGGGGCACTGGGGGGGTTTTGGGGGACCCCGGGGGAATTTTCGGGGGACTCGGGGGGGGGTTTTGGGGGTCCTGGAGGAGTTTTGGGAGGTCCTGGGAGGGTCCCAGGAGGGTGTTGGCAACTCCCGGGAGTTTTGGGGGTCCGGGGGGTGTTTTTGGGAGATCCTGGGGGGTTTTTTGGGGGGATCCCGGGGGGGTTTTGGGGTCCCCCAGCCCCGTGTCCGTGTGCAGCCCCGCGGGGCCGAGTCCGAGCGGGAATTTGGGGGAAACGCCGCGGGGTCAGGCCAGGAAGACGACGAAGATGATGAAGAAGAGGAGGAGCAGGAGGAAGACCTTGAGCAGCAGCCAGCGGTTGGCCGAGACCGACTGGAAATATTTGAGGATTTCCCCGTGGGCGGCCTCCACGTTCAGCTGCGCGTCCTCCACGCTCGAGTCGATCCTGGGCACGGCGGGGCAGAATTGGGGGGAAATCGGGGGAAAAAGGACAGGGAAATGGGGGGAAAATCACAGGGAAATGGGGGGAAAAGTACAGGGAAATTGGGGAAAATCACAGGGAAATTATGGGGAAAATGACAAAAAAAATTGGGGAAATCACAGGGAAATTGGGGGGAAATTAAAAGGGATATTGAGGAGAATTGGGTGGAAAAATTAGAGGAAAATTGAGGGATTCGGGGGGAAATTGGGGGAAAACTTCAGGGAAATTGGGGGGAAATCACAGGGAAATTAATGGGATATTGAGAGGGAAATTTGGGGGCTCAGAGAGATGAATTTGGGGGCTCAGGGAAGGGAATTTGGAGGACTCAAAGTGGGAATTTTGGGGGTTCAGGGAAAGGAATTTTGGGGTTCAGGGAGGGGAATTTGGGGGAACTCAGGGAGGGGAATTTGGAGGACTCAAAGAGGGAAATGTGGGCTTTCAGGGACGGAATTTTGGGGATTTTTCACCTCTGGATGGTCTCCTCCTGCTCCTTGACCATGTGTGCGAGCTGCTGGAAGATGGAGCCCAGCTCCACGATGGTGGACTCGATGCTGTGCATGGTGTCGGCGCGGCTCTGGATGTACGAGTCCTGCGGGAGGGGAGGCTGTGGGGCTGCCCCAAAATCCCAAAATCCCCCAAATCCCCTTCTCCCGGGGTTTTCCTGGGGCTCCAAACCTGCTCATCCAGCAGCTGCAGCTGCTGGCTCGTCCTGCCGTCCATCTCGATGGCCACGGCCCCCGGGCGCTGCGGCTCGGGCTGGAGCACGGCCGGGCTGCCTGCGGAGCGGCCCCGAAACCCGCTTTTATCTCCCAAATTCCATCTGAATTCCAAAAAATCCCCATCTCCCACCCGGAATTCCATAGAAATCCCCATCTCCCACCCAGAGATCTGCTTTTATCGCCCAAATTCCAGTCGGAATTCCAAAAAATCCCCATCTCCCACCCGGAATTCCAAAAAATCCCCATCTCCCACCCAGAATTCCACTTTTATCACCCAAATTCCATCTGAATTCCAAAAAATCCCCATCTCCCACCCGGAATTCCATAGAAATCCCCATCTCCCACCTAGAATTCTGCTTTTATCACCCAAATTCCCTCTGAATTCCATAAAATTCCCATCTCCCACCCAGAATTCCCCTTTTATCACCTGTAATTCCCCCAAAATTCCACAAAATTCCCATTTCCCACCCAGAACCCCCCCCAAAATTCCCTTTCCCCCCCGGAATTCCCAGGAATTCCCGGCTCACCGAGGTTGTTGGCGGCCAGGGCGGAGACGGGGGCGCGGGAGAAATGTTCCCGACGGCTGCGCTGCTGCTTCAGGTTCTGGGGCAAAACCAGGGGAAAATGGGGAAAAAAGTGAGGGAAAATGGGGAAAAAGGTGGGAGAAAATGGGGGGGAAATGTGGAGAAAATGGGGGGAAAAATGAGGGGGAGAAAGAGCAAAGAAAGGGGGAAAATATGGGGAGAGAAGAGAAAAATGGGGAGAAATTGGGAAAATGTGGAATAAGGAGAAGAACAGAATTGGAGAAAGAGAAGAAAAAGTGAGAAAGCAGCAGAAAAGTGAAAAAAAGAAAAGTGAAGGAAAAGGAAAAATCAGGAGCAGAAAAAAGCGGGAAAAGGATAAAAAATTGTAACAACAAGAACAAGAAAAAAAATGAGAAATGAGCAAAAAGGTAAAAATGGGAAAAGAGAAAGGAGAAAAAAGGAAGAGGAAAAGGAAAAAAGAGGGAAAGGAAAAAAGAGGGAAAGGAAAAAAGAGGGAAAGGAAAAAAGAGGGAAAGGAAAAAAGAGGGAAAGGAAAAAAGAGAGAAAGGAAAAAAGAGGGAAAGGAAAAGCTGCAGCAGCCCCGCTCACCTCTGTCCGCACCTCCAGCACCGATTTGAAGTCGTTGGACATCGAGGCCAGTTTGGACTGGGGAGGGAGGGTGGGGGGTCACTGGGGGGTCCCTGAGCTCCCAAAACCCCCCAAAAAATCCCCCAAACACCCTCCAAAGCCGCCCCAAAAAATCCCCCAAAAAACCCCCAAAACCTCCCAAAGGCCCCCCAAAAACACCCCAAAAACCCCCAAAACCCACCCAAAACCCCCATACCTCCCAAAAAAACCCCAAAACCCGCCAAAACTCCTCTAAAACCCTCAAAAGTCCTAAAACCCCCCCCAAAACCCCAAAACCTCCCAAAACCCCCCCCAAAGAAAACCCCAAAATCCAAAACCACCCCCAAAAAAACCCCCAAAAACCCATAGGAACCCCCTAAAAAACCCACCCAAAAATCCCCCAAACCCCCCCAAGAGTCCGAAAATCCCCCCAAAATCCCCCGAAGCCCCCGGCCCACCTGCAGGGAGAGCAGGACGCCGCTGGAGTGGCTCTGCAGGTGCCGCCCGCCGGGGCCGCGCCGCGCCCGCAGCAGCTCCTGCAGCGCCGCGATCTGCGCGTTCAGGCTGCCCATGTCCTGGGGGGCACGGGGGTCAGGGGCACCCCAAAACCCCCCCACAAAAACCCCCCAAAACCCCCCGACCCCCACCCGCACCTGTTTGATGATGTAGGTCAGCTCCTCGATCTCCACGGATTTGTCGTCGAACAGCGACTTGCGCTTGGCCACTGCGGGGGGGTCAGCGGGGTCACAGAGACCCCAAATCCCCCCAGGACCCCCCAAATCCCCCAGAGACCCCCCCAAATCCCCCCTGAGACCCCCTAAATCCCCCCTGACACCCCAAATCCCCCCTGAGCCCTCCCAACTCCCCCGTGAGCCCCCAAATCCCCCCTGACCCCCCCAAAGCCCCCCAGAGACCCCCAAATCCCCCCAGGACACCCCCAAATCCCCCCTGACCCCCCCAAAGCCCCCCAGAGACCCCCAAATCCCCCCAGGACACCCCCAAAGCCCCCCAAAGCCCCCCGGACCCCCAAGCCCCCCGCTCACGCAGGGTCAGCTTCTCCAGCTTGGCGAAGGTGTTGCTCAGGTCCTTCCCGATGCGCCTGGGGGGAGGGGGGGGCAGGGATTGGGGGGGGTCTGCAGACCCCCGCCCCAATTCCTCGGGACCCCCACCCACATCTGGGGACCCCCACCCCAATTCCCAGAGATCCTGACCCCAAATTCTTGGAGACCCCCACCCCAGTTCCTGCTGATCCTGACCCGCCATACCCGGGGACCCCCACCCCAATTTCTGGGGATTCCAACCCCCAATTCCTGGAGACCCCCACCCCAATTCCTGGAGATTCCAACCTCCAGTTCTCAGGAACCCCCACTCCAATTCCTGGAGACCCCCACCCCAATTCGGGCTAATCCTGACCCGCCGTACCTGGGGACCGCCACCCCAATTCCCGGGGATCCCGAGCCCCGATTCCTGGGGGACCCCAACCCCGAATTCCCGGGTTCCCAGCCCCCTCCTCACTTTGCCATCAGGCTGAACTCGCTGCGCGGCCGCCCCGGCCCGGGCCCGGCCCTGCCCGCCGGGAGCCCCCGGTCCTGGGGGGGAACCGGGGAAAACGGGGATCAGGGGGGAGCCCCGGGATGGGGGGGGTGGGGGTTTGGGGAGACCCCCGGTAATTCCCAGGGGGTTTGGGGAGAGCCCCGGTAATTCCCGGGGGATCTGGGGAGACCCCCGGTAATTCCCGGGGGGTTTGGGGAGACCCCCGGTAATTCCCAGGGGGTTTGGGGAGACCCCCCGGTAATTCCCGGGGGGTTTGGGTGCCGGGGTCACCTGGCGGCCCTGCAGCGATTGGCAGGCGGAGAGGAACTCCTGGGTCCTGTCGCGACACGACATGACGTCGGCGGGCGGCGGCTCCGGGGGCGCGGGAGGCGCCGCCGCCGCCCGGGGAGGCGCCGGGGCCGCGCCCGGTTCGCGCTGCCTAGGCCCGAGCCGGCGGCGCGCCTGCATCGGGGCTCATCGCCTGCCCTGGGACACCGGCGGCACCGGTTACCGGCGGCGGAACGGGGCGCGCCGGGAGCCCCCCGCGAACCGGCGCCGCCCCGGAGCCCCCGAGGGGTCCCGGTGCCGCCCCTCCCCCCTCACCGCGGGCTCGGCCGCCGCCACCGGGAGGCTCCGGCCGCGCTGACGTCACTGCCACGTCCGTTCCGCCGGAAGTGCCGCCGGCACCGGAACAGAACTCCCCGGTACTTCCGGGAGGGAACGGGGACAGGCCACGCCCCGGTGAGGGCGGGGATGGGAACCACGCCCGCTGAAACGGGGCCCGCCCACTGCAACGCCTCCCGCCGGCGGGGAATGGCGGGAACGGTATGCAAATGAGACCCCGCCCCCCAAACCGGAGCGGGAATGGCGGACACCGGGAGGGGCGGGGCCCTGCCCCCAGCAAAGAGTCCCGATTTGATTGGTGGAATTGATCTGCCCCAGCAACAGGCCCCGCCCCTAGCAACGAGCTGTGCCGCGATCTGATTGGTGGAAATGATCTGCCCTTGCATAAAGCCCCGCCCCTAGCAACGAGCTGTGCCGCAATCTGATTGGTGGAATTGATCTGCCCCCCCCAGCAACAGGCCCCGCCCCTTGCAACGAGCTGTGCCGCAATCTGATTGGTGGAATTGATCTGCCCCAGCAACAGGCCCCGCCCCCAGGAACGAGCCCCCCCCCCCCCCCCCCCCAATGGCGCCGTTCCCCGTGACGCCCCGGTGACGTCAGGGCCCGGTTCCGGTACGGCGGGACGGACACAGAGGCTCGGGCGGAATCCGCGGTTCCTTTATTGGGGCGGGGGGAGCGGGGAGGGTCCCATGGGCGGCGGCGGCGCCTCCCGCCGGTCGCGGCGCTGGTCCCGGTGCTCGCGGGGCTCCCGCAGCGGCTGGTCCCGGTGTGCGGCGGGCCCGCCTCACTCCTCGCGTTTGCGGTAGTCCTGGATGTGGCCCAGCACCCAGGCGGCGGGCCCGAAGATGGACACGAACACGGCGGCCAGGCCCAGCACGGTGTCCTGCGGGGACGGCGCCGTTAGAGCCGCGCCGGTCACCGGGGCCCGGCCCCGCCCGGGTCACCCCGCCCCCCCCCGCTCACCGCGGTGCTGACGGGGCTCAGCGCGGGCCCGGAGCGGAGCCCGCGCGGGGCCGGGCCCGGCCGGGCCGCGGCGCGCAGGACGGAGCGGGCGAGGAGGGCGGCGGGCGGCAGCATGGCGGCGGCGGCGCGCTCTGACGTCACTTCCGCCGCGCGCCGCTACGTCCCACCATGGCCACGCCCCCTCGTTAACATAATTTATTCGTAGCCGCGCGAGTTGCTGTGCTGCTCATTAGCATAGCCCCGCCTCTCCCGCGCACGGCCACGCCCCCGGCGCAAGAGCCTCAACTGAAGTTTATTTATTTATTTATTTATTTATTTATCCCGTACAAACAAAACGGCTGAAAAAAAAAAAAAGGAAAAAATAAAACAGAAATAGAAATAAAATAGAAATAGAAATAAAAGAGAAATAGAAATAAAATACAAATAGAAATAAAACAGAAATAGAAATAAAATAGAAATAGAAATAAAATGGGAAAAAAAATAGAAAGAAAAAATAAAATAAAAATAAAGAATAAAATAAAAATAAAATAAAAATAAAATACGAATCCAGCACAAAAATCCCCCTCCCCGCCCAGCGCCGCACCGCCGGCACGGGGGGGAAGGGGCGTTTGTGTCACCCGCCCCGGGGGTCCCGCCGGGCGGGCGCGGGGCTGTTTTTGGGGGGCTCAGTGGCAGCAGCCGGCGCAGGGGCCCCCCCCGGGGTGGGGGTCCCCGAACCTGGTGCTGCGGCTCAGGATCTCGTAGGAGGAATCGTCCCCGCAGCAGCCGGACACGCTGGGGGAGGTGGCGTCCACCTCGAACCTGGGGGGACACGGGGGGGACACGGGGTCACCGCCACCCCCCTGAGCCCCAAGGATCCTTCCTGACCCCCAAAAACGCCCCCTGACCCCCAGAAACCCCCCGGGACCCCCTCCTTGTCACCCTGACCCCCCCACATCACCCCCCAGGCTGGCAGTGGGAGGGGATGGGAGGGGAAAGGCTGGGGGGGGGAGCAGCACCCAAAAAAGGGTAAAAAACCCCAAAAATCAGAGGAGAAAGGGTTAAAAACCATCTGGGGAAAAGGGGTTGAAAGCCTGGGAAAATGGGTGGAAAACAAGCAAAAAATGGAAAAATGGAATAAAGGGAAATGTAAAATGTCCTTGGAAATTTGGGGTTAAAAATGCCAGATTTGGGTAACGGGAAGCAGAAAAAAAGTTGTGGAAATTGGTGGGAAAAGGGGAAAAACTTTTGGAAAAGTGGGTTAAAAAAGATGAAAAAGAAGCATGGGGGAAAATCTTGGAAAAGGGACTAAAACCTTGAAAAAAGGGTTTGTAAAATCCTCAGGAAAGGACCAAAACCCCCAAAAATGTGTTTAAAAAACTAACAGAGAGTTAAAATTATTTCTCTAAAACTAGGGAAAGAAAACATAAAATGAGCTTAAAATTCCCCCAGAAAAGGACCAAAACAACCCAAAAAATTAATATAGAACCTATAAATATAGGTTTAAAATAAATATAGAAAAGGATAAAAGCCTTGGTATAAAAAAATAGAAGGGAAAAGGGAAAAAATGTTGGAGAATTAGTTTCAAACAGCTGAAAAAAACAACTGTAAATGGGTTAAAAAACCCAAAATGGGTTTTTTAAGGATCCAAAAGGGGATCCCAAACTGACAGCAAAATGACCAAAAACAGGGAAATTTTCCCCAGAATGGCCTTCGAAAGCCCCGAATTTGGGTCCCGAGGGGGGTCCCGAGCACCCACCTCTGTCTGTGCCCCTGCCCCGCCTGCCCGCGGCGCCCGGTCACTGCAACGACAGGGTGCCACAGCTGTCACAGCTGTCCCCGGTGTCCCCCGTGTCCCCTCCCGGTGCCGGTGTTCCCGGTGTTCCCGGTGTCCCCCGGTGTCCCCGGTGTCCCCCGGTGTCCCCGGTGTCCCCGCACTCACTGCAGCGCCTCGCGGAAGAACTGCAGCGCGCCGTGGTTGTGCTTGAACACCGTCAGCATCACCTTCTTCATCTGCGTGCTGCGGGCACGGGGCGCGGGTCACCCCAAAACCGGCCGGGGGACCCCAAAACCGCCCCATGGAACCCCAAAACTGGCCAGGGAACCCCAAAACCGGCCGGGGGACCCCAAAACCGCACCAGGGAACCCCAAAAACCGGACTGGGAACCCCAAAACCGCCCCAGGGAACCCCAAAACCAGACTGGGAACCCCAAAACCAGACTGGGAACCCCAAAAACCGGACTGGGAACCCCAAAAACTGCCCTGCATCAGCTCCAAAATGCCCTGGTTTCACCCCAAAAACCAGCCCCATGGTACCCCAAAGACTGCCCCGGTTTCACTCCAAAAGCTTCCCTGGTTGGGCTCCAAACTGCCCTGGTTTCACCCCAAAAATTGCCCCAGTTTCACCCCAAAAACCGGCCTGGTAGAACCCCCAAAACTGCCCCCGTAGAACCCCCAAAACTGCCCTGCTTTGGCTCCAAGCTGCGCCGGTTTCACCCCAAAAAACCGGCCCAGTGGCATTCCCAAAACTGCCCTGGTTCACCCCAAAACACCCCCAGTTCCCCCCCAAACTGCCCCATTTCACCCAAACTCCCCCTGGTTCTGCCCCCAAACCTCCCCCAAACCCCATCACATCCCCCCCAAATGCCCCCGACACCCAGATTCCCCCAAAACCCCCTCCCTTCCCCCCAAATCCCCCCCAAACCCCCTCCATTCCCCACAACCCCTCCAGAATCCCCCAAAATCCCCATCAGTCCCCCCCAAACCCCCCCTGTTTCCCCCCAGACCCCTCTGACCTGTTGGCCACCAGCTGCAGGATCTGCAGCAGGAACTTGCCCAGCCCCCTCCTCCTCACCCGGCTCTCCAGCTGCACCTCATAGCTGCAGGAGGGACACCCCAAAAACCCCCTGAGACCGGGGAACAGACACCCCAAAACCCCTTGAGACTGAGGAACAGACACCCCAAAAACCCCCTGAGACCGGGGAACAGACACCCCAAAACCCCTTGAGACTGAGGAACAGACACCCCAAAAACCCCCTGAGACCGGGGAACAGACACCCCAAAACCCCACTGAGACCTGGGAACGGACACCCCAAAACCCCCTGAGACCGGGGAACAGACACCCCAAAACCCCCCTGAGACCATGAACAGAAACCCCAAAAACCCCCCCGAGACCCCAGGAACGGCCCCAGAGCCGCTGTGGGGTGACCCCAAATCCGAGCCCCCTCACCAGTACAGGACCTCGTCGCCGCACTCGACGTCGAAGCGGAAGTGGGAGAAGGCGACGGGGCCGTGGCCGGGCTCGCGGGCCAGCAGGTACCAGGCGCGCTCGTCCCGCAGCTCCTCCCGCTTCTCCCGCTCCTTCCAGCCCCACTCGCTCTGCTCGTAGCTGGGCACGGGAAAAACGGGGCGTGGGGGCCGGGAAACGGGGTTCGGGGGGGAAAAAATGGGGGTTTGGGTGAGGAAATGGGGGTTTGGGTGAGGAAATGGGGGTTTGGGGTGAGGAAATGGGGGTTTGGGGTGAGGAAATGGGGGTTTGGGGGGGAAAAAATGGGAGTTTGGGGGGTGGAAATGGGGTTTGGGGGGAGGAAACCAGAGGTTTTTGCCAGGGGATGTTGAGTAACAAACCCAGGGATTTGGGGGAACAAAACCCAGGTATTTGGAGGAAAAAGCCCTGGGGATTTGGGGGGAAAAACCCAGGGATTTTTGGGGAAAAAACCCCAGGGATTTGGGGGGGAAAAAACCCTGGGGATTTGGGGGGAAAAACCTCCAGGGATTTGGGGGGAAAAACTCCCAGGGATTTGGGGGAAAAAACCCCGGGGATTTGGGGTAAATCACAGCAAGAACCAAGGTGGGAAATCAAAATCACGGGCAACAAGGAAGATTGCAAGGGTTGGGGGGAAAATTCCAGCGCCGGTGATTTTGGGGCAGGAAAGTCCATCGGTGCCACTCACAGCGTCTGCATGTTGGCCTTGGTCAGCTCGAAGGCCCAGTCCAGCGTGGACGGCTCCAGGCCGGACACACGGCGGCACTCGATGGACACGTTCAGCCTGGGGACACACGGAGACACCGTGGGGACACCAGGGACACCGGGAGCAGCCTCGGGGACACCGGGAGCGGCAGCACTCACCCGTTCCTGTCGTACTTTTTGAACACCGGGAAGGCCTCGAGGGGATCTTGGAGCTGGAAGAGAGCAGAGCGCGGCCGAGGGCAGCGGGGCTGGCACCGATTCCGGCCTTTTCCGCCCCAATTCTGCTCGCCAGACTCACTTTGTTGGCGGCCTCGACCTTGGCGCAGACAGCGGCCATGGCCGCGCGCTCCTCCAGCCACCGCTGCTTCTTCTCCTTGGCCTTGCTCGACTTCCTCTGGGGAAAAAACGCACCAAAACCTTGGGAATCGGCACCAAAGCCCGGCCATCCCCGCCGGCGGGACACTCTGCCCGCCCCCGAGCCCAAAAGTTCTGCCCCAAAGTCATTAAGGAACGGCAAAAGTCATCAGCGTGGAGCTGCAGGTGAGGAGAGTGTCCCAAAAGCTTAGAGAAAAATGCGGTTTAGGGAGAAAACCAGTGTTGAGTTTTTAGTCTCTCTGTGGGGTGTTGCTGCTGGGCGATGCAGCTTGAAGGGGTTTTGCCCCAAAATCTCAGGGGTTTTAGGTGGGACAAGGAGGTGGCAGCGAGCAGCAGTCACGTAAAATTGTTCCTTTGGAGTGGCTTTCCCAAATCTGAGGAAATTGGCACTAAAAATGCGGGTGATTTCACCCAAAATGAGGGATCCTGCTGGGATCCCCGCTAAGCTCCGGTCAAAGAGATTGCTGAGCTGCAGAATCACCAAAATCAAGCGAAGTGCACCCAAAAGGAAAGAAGTGACAAGAAAAGCAGCGGGGTGGGGAGGGGCACAGGGTAAATGTCCCTCAAAAACTCATCTGTCACTGGGTTCGGGGGAATTAAAAGTGTTTTGGGGATGGAGCAGGCAGCACCTGCTGCTGGCCGGGATGTGGATGCTGAAACCTCCGCTTTAGGGTCATTCTGGGGGAAAACACGGGAATTTTGCAGCAGGCGATTGGATGGGACATCACGGGAGGAGTCTGGGGAAGCCCAGCCCCAAATCCTCCCAAAACAGCCCCAAATCCCCTCAGAAAAGCCCACATTTCGCCGTGGGAACCTCAAATGCTCACGAAAGCTTCTAAAAGCCTCACCAAAGCCTCAAGAGCCTCCGAGAGCCCAAAAAGGTCCCAATTTGCTCCCAGCAGCATCCAGAGCCCTCCCAAGAGCTCCGCATGACCTCAAACAACCCCAAAACCTCACGGCAAGTCCCGAATCTGCGCACAGGAGCCCCAATCCCCAAATCCCCCCCAAGGAGCCTGCCCAGCCTCTGAGCCGGTCCCAAACGCCGCCACGGAACCCCCCGAGGCCTCGCGGCCACCTCCCAGCCGCCGAGACGACCCCAAATCCCCTCACACGACTCCCGCGACCCCCGCGCCGACCTCCAGCCGCTCAGCGGCGCCTCGCAGGCCCCGCCCCTGCACAGTTTCCCCTCAGGCCGAGCCCCGCCGGGCGCGGCGCGGCCCCGCTCACCCCCATGATGGCGGCGGCGGCGGCTCCGGGCGGCGCGGGGGGCGCGGAGGTTCTGAGGGGGCGCGCGCGTGGGGCGCGCTATTTATACGGGGGGGGGCGGGGGGGCGGGGCGCAGAGCGCGCGAGCTCGCGGCCGGCGGCCAATGCGCAGGCGCGGAGGGGGAAAGGGGCGGGGCGAAAGGGGCGGGGGCCGCCGCGCGTGCGGGATGGGCGGGGCGGAGCGGGCGCGTGGCGGCGGCGCGGGGCGCGAAGGCGGCTCGGCGCTGATTGGCTGAGAGAGGATTGGGCGGGAAGGCGGGAGGCCACGCCCACCGCGCTGAGGGGGGCGGAGTCAAAACCCGGACCGGAGAGGTCGGAACGGGTTAAACCGGGACCGGAGAGCTCCAAACGGGTTAAACCGGGACCGGAGAGATCGGAACGGGTTAAACCGGGACCGGAGAGATTGGAACGGGTTAAACCGGGACCGGAGAGCCCGGAACGGGTTAAACCGGGACCGGAGAGCCCGGAACGGGTCAGAAACGGGACCGGAGAGATTGGAACGGGTTAAACCGGGACCGGGGAGCCCGGAACGGGTTAAACCGGGACCGGAGAGCTCAGTATGAGTTAAACCGGGACCGGAGAGCTTAGTATGGGTTAAACCGGGACCGGAGAGCTCCAAACGGGTTAAACCGGGACCGGAGAGCCCGGAACGGGTTAAACCGGGACCGGAGAGCTCCAAACGGGTTAAACCGGGACCGGAGAGATCCGAACGGGTTAAACCGGGACCGGAGAGCCCGGAACGGGTTAAACCGGGACCGGAGAGCTCCAAACGGGTTAAACCGGGACCGGAGAGCCCGGAACGGGTTAAACCGGGACCGGAGAGCCCGGAACGGGTTAAACCGGGACCGGAGAGATCCGAACGGGTTAAACCGGGACCGGAGAGCTCAGTATGGGTTAAACCGGGACCGGAGAGCCCGGAACGGGTTAAACCGGGACCGGAGAGATCGGAACGGGTTAAACCGGGACCGGAGAGATCCGAACGGGTTAAACCGGGACCGGAGAGCTCAGTATGGGTTAAACCGGGACCGGAGAGCCCGGAACGGGTTAAACCGGGACCGGAGAGATCCGAACGGGTTAAACCGGGACCGGAGAGCCCGGAACGGCCGCACAGCCCAGCCCCACATCGGCCCCGCTCCCCCCGGTGCCCCCGGTGCCCCCGGTGCCCCGAGCCCCGCGGAGGGGTACGGGGGGCGGCGGGGCCGTGCTGAGGCCGCTGGAACTACTTCGGCACCGGGAGCGGCGGCGGCGGCGCTTTGTGCGGCCCGGCGGGCTCGGGACCCCCAGCCCGGGACCCCCCCCCAAATTCCCGACCCCCCCCACCCCCCCGGCCCCGCTCCCGCCCCCCGGGCCCGCCCCGCTCCTCCCCCTCCCCGAATTCCCACGCCCCTCCCGGGACCCCCGGCTCGGGGGGATTTGGGCGGGGGGCGCCGGGGCCGAGCGGGTTCCCGAGCGGGGCCGTGCCGGGGGTCCCGGGGGGGTCCCGGGGGTCGCGGGGGTCCCGGGGCGATGCCCGCCGTGATGGAGAAGCCGGCGGCGATCCTGTCCCGCAGCCGCGCCAGGGCGGGGGGCGCCGCGGGACCCCCCCCCTCGGAGGACGAGGCCAGCGAGGACGAGCACGGCCACGGTGAGCGACCCCCCCCCCAAAAAATAACCCCCAAAAACCACCCCCGCGCCTGCGACCCCCCCCCGGGACACCCCCCGGCTGCGCCCACCGCCCCAAATAACCCGCGGGGTGCCGGGGACGGCCCCGCGCGAATTTGGGGAGGGGGCGCCCCCCCCGCGGGGTTCGGCCGGGGGGGTGGGGGTCCCGCGGGGACGTTTCGGGGGGTGGGGGGCGAACAAAGCCCCGTCCCCATTGTCCCCGGGCGCCCGCGTGGGCGCCGCTTTGTTCCCGCGGGGGAGGGGGCTCGGCCGGACCCCCGGGCCGGGGGGCTCGGGGGTCGGTGCGGACCCCCCCGGTAAAGCCCCGCGCCCCTCCCGCCGCAGACAGCATGATCCGGGTGGGGGCCGACTACCAGGCGGTGATCCCCGACTGCAAGCCAGGTACGGAGCGGCGGGGAGGGGGCCGGGGGGTCCTGGGGGGGTTTTGGGGGTCCCCCCCGGCCCGTGTGACCCCCGTGCCCCCTCCCCAGAGAGCCCCGCCCGCTACAGCAGCAAGGAGCTGAAGGGGATGCTGGTGTGGGCCCCCAACCACTGCGTGTCCGACGCCAAACGTGAGCCCCCCGACCCAAAAACGGGGGGGTCCTGCTGGGGAGGGGGCGTCCGGGGTGCCCCCCAGCCCCCGCGCCCCCCCGTGACACCCCCGATCCCCCCCATCCCCCCTTCATTCACCCCCCCTGCCCCCCAAAATCCCTTTGAGCCCCCTCCCCCCCTCCCGCCCTCCCTTTTTACCCCCTGCACTCCTCCCTGAGCCCCCCCCGACCCCCCAAAACCCACCCCTGACCCCCCAAACCCCCCGTGACCCCCCAAACCCCCCCTGACCCCCCAAACCCCACCCCTGACCCCCCAAACCCCCCCAGTGGACAGGTACATCGCCATGGCCAAGGACAAGCACGGCTACAACATCGAGCAGGTAGGGACCCCCCCCCGGGACCCCCAAACCCCCCCTGGGACCCCCAAACCCCTCCTGACCCCCATGGAGCACCCCCAGATCCCCCGGGCTGCTTCCAGACCCCCGTGACCCACCCAGGGCACCCCAAACCCCTTCTGCCCCTCCTGGAGCACCCCAAAACCCCGCCTGCCCCACCCGGGACACCCCCAAAGCCCTCCTGACCCCCCTGGACCCCCCCCAAATTCCTCCTGGGGCACCCCCAAATCCCCCCAGAGTACCCCTAAACTCCTCCAACACCCTCAGGAGCCCCCCAAACCCCTCCTGACCCCCCTGGGGCACCCCCAGATCCCCCCAGGGTGCCCCCAAACCCCCCCTGACACTCCTGGGGCACCCCCCAAACCCCCCCGACCCCCTCAGGACCCCCCCAAACCCCCCTGACCTACCTGGGAACCCCCAAAACCCCCCCTGGGACCCCCCCAAACCCCCCTGACCCAATTGGGGCACCCCCAAACCCCCCCTGACCCCCTCAGGACACCCCCAAACCCCCCCTGACCTACCTGGGACCCCCCAAAACCCCTCCTGACACCCCTGGGACCCCCCCCAAACCCCCCCTGACCCAATTGGGACCCCCCAAACCTCTCCTGACCCCCCTGGGGCACCCCCAGATCCCCCCAGGGTACCCCCAAACCCCCCCTGACCCCCTCAGGACCCCCCAAACCCCCCCTGACCCAATTGGGACCCCCCAAACCCCTCCTGACCCCCTCAGGACCCCCCAAACCCCCCCTGCCCCCCCTCAGGGAGCACCCCCGAGCCCCCCGAAGCCCCCCAAATTGGCCGCCGTGCCCGCAGGCGCTGGGCATGCTGCTGTGGCACAAGCACGATGTGGAGAAGTCGCTGGCGGACCTGGCCAACTTCACGCCCTTCCCGGACGAGTGGACGGTGGAGGACAAGGTGCTGTTCGAGCAGGCCTTCAGCTTCCACGGCAAGAGCTTCGCGCGCATCCAGCAGATGGTCAGAGACACCCCAAAACGCGCCCCAAAAACCCGGGGAGGGCGCGGGGCGGCCGTGCCGCGCGCAGAGGGCTGGGAGTTTTTTGGGGGGATTTTTTTTCGGGAATTTTTGGGGATTTCAGGGCTTTTTTGGGATTTTTCAAGGGTTTTTGGGGCGTTTTGGGCATCTTTTGGACATTTTTTGGGGATTTTTTTGGGGATTTTTTTTTGAGTTTTTTGGGGGTTTTTGGGATTTTTTTGGGGGGGCTTTTCTGGGGATTTTTGAGGAGTTTTTGGGGCTTTTTTTTGATTTTCTTTTGGTTTTTTCAAGCACCCCCTCAAATCCTCTCTGTGCCCCCAAAACCCCCCAACGCCCTGTGTGCCCCCCAGCTCCCAGACAAGCTCATCCCCAGCCTGGTTAAATATTATTATTCCTGGAAGAAAACGCGGTCCCGCACCAGCGTCATGGACCGCCAGGCCCGGCGCCTGCTGGGCCGCCGGGACCGCGACGACAGGTACGGGACCCCCAAAATCCCACCTGAGCCCCCCAAAACCTCCCCAGAAAACGCCCCCAAAACCGCCCCCCAAAACTTCCCCAAAACCACCCCAGAACCTTCCGAAAACCTCCCCGAAAACCTTCCTGAAAACCTCCCCAAGACCTTCCCAAAACCTCCCCAAAACCTCCTCACAAACCTCCCCAAAAACCTTCCAAAAAGTTCCACAAAACCTCCCCAAAACCTTCAAAAAACTTCCCCAAAACCTCCACAAGACCTTCCCAAGAACCTTCTGAAAACCTCCCCAAAAACCTTCCCAAAACCTTCCCAAAACCTCCCCAAAAACATTCCCAAAATCTTTCCACAAACGTCCCCAAAACCTTCTGGAAACCTCCCCAATAACCTTCCTAAAAACCTCCCCAAAAAACTTCCCAAAACCTCTCCTAAACCTCCCCAAAACCTCCCAAAAAACTTTCAAAAAACATCCCCAAAACCTCCCAAAACTCCCCAAATTCCCCCGAACCCCCAAACTCGGCTCCCCTCCGGCCCCGCAGCAACGACGAGACCGACGAGCAGCGCCCCAGCCCCGAGGGGGACGTGGAGCCCCCGGACCCCAAAAAAGAGGTTGGGGGGCACAGGAGGGGTTTGGGGGAGCTCGGGGAGGGGTCACAGGGTGAAATTTGGGGGGTGGGCTCGAGGCTGGGGTGATCAGGAAAGGGAGGGAATGGGGGAAACCCCCCAAATATGGAGCCAGACCCCCAAAAAACGGGGGTGAATCCCTAAAGGAGGGAGGAGCTGGGGGGAGGGGGGGTTCTAAAGAGGCTGTGGGACCCCCGAAATTTGGGGGAATCTTTGGGAATGGGGAGGAACCCCTGAAAACAACAAGGGGGAGGTGGCGGAGGGTCGGGAGACCCCCAAAATTGGGGGGAAAACCCCCAGAAACGGGACCGGGGTGGCGCCCCCTGCTGGGGGGGCGGGAGAGCAGCGGCCGGGGCGGGATGTACCAACTCCGGGGTTGGGGGGGGGGTGCTCGGGGGGTTCCCCCGGCGATAACCGCTTAAAATAACCCAACTAATGAACGAACCGAACTAATTAGCAGCCCTGCTACCCCAAGGCGGGGCCGCGCAAGGAGCCGCAGTACCGGCACCACCCCCCGGCGCGGCAGCGGCGCCGCCCGCCCCGCGGGATGCGCCTGAGCCGCGAGGACGTGGCCGAGGTGACGGCCAACCCCGACCTGGGCGCGCGGGCGCTGCGCCAGCTGGACTGCCAGCTGGTGGCCCTGAAACGGCAGGTGAGGCCCGGGGACACCCGGGGGACACTCCCGGGGACACCCCGGGACCCCCGTGAGCCCCTCGCCGATCCCCGCAGGTGCAGCGCATCAAGCAGATCAACAGCGGCCTCAGGCAGGCGCTGGACGGGGGCCTGGAGGGGCTGCGGCCGCCCGAGGTGGGTCCCCGTGTCCCCGCGGTGTCCCCACGGTGTCCCAGCAGCTCCCGGCTGCGTCCCCCCGTCCCCCCCAAGTCACCTCCGCTCACCCCCCAGGGCAGCAGCAGGTTCAGCTCGCGCTGGACGACGGACGAGCAGCTGCTGGTGGTGCAGGGTGAGTTGCCCCCTCATTAGGCTAATTGCCGCGGCCGCTCGCCGGCCCCGCGTCCCTCAGCGCCGTGTCCCTGTCCCCAGCCCTGCGCCGCTATGGCCGCGACTTCCCGGCGGTGGCGGCCGTGCTGGGCAACAAAACGGCGGCGCAGGTTCGGAGCTTCGTGCTGGGCCCCCGGCGCCGCCTCGGCCTCGAGCGGCTCCTGCAGGAGCGCCCGGGCCAGGGGGAGCCCCCCGGGGACCGCCCCGAGCCTGACGAGGAGGAGGAGGAGGTGAGGAAGGGCTGGGCAGGGCGCGGGGGCTGAGCTCGCGACTGGTCCCAGTCCTGGGCTGGGGGGTGGGACTGGGCCCAGTTCTGATCCTGGACTGGGCCCAGCACAGCGGAGGCAGTCCCGCACACCAATTAATCACTGCGCCCACCCAAATCAATCAATCAATCCATCAATCCATCAATCAATCCACCCCGATGACCCCACCGCACTCAATAAATCCATCCATCCATCGATCCATCACATCCCAATCAATGACCCCACCCCAATCAACCAATCACATCCCAATCAATCAATGACCCCACCACAATCAATCAATCACACCCCAATCAACCAATGGCCACGCCCCACCCAATCCTGGCCTCGCCCAATCCCGGCCCCGCCCACTCCAGCCCCGCCCAATCACAGCCCTGCCCACTCCAGCCCCACCCAATCCCGGCCCCGCCCACTCCAGCCCCGCCCAATCACAGCCCCGCCCAATCCCGGGCCCGCCCAATCACAGCCCCGCCGAATCCCGGCTCCGCCCAATCCCAGCCCCGCCCAATCCCGGCCCCGCCCACTCCAGCCCCGCCCAATCACAGCCCCGCCCAATCCCGGCTCCGCCCACTCCAGCCCCGCCCAATCCCGGCCCCGCCCACTCCAGCCCCGCCCAATCACGGCCCCGCCCACTCCAGCCCCGCCCAATCCCGGCCCCGCCCACTCCAGCCCCGCCCAATCACAGCCCCGCCCCACTCCAGCCCCGCCCACTCCAGCCCCGCCTCTCTCCGCAGGTGCAGATCACGGCCGTGTCCCACCTGGCCCCGCCCCCCTCGCGCCCCCCGGCCCCGCCCCCTCTGCTGCGCCCGGCCCCGCCCCCGGCCCCGCCCCCCGCGCTCCCGCGGCCGCCCCCCCCCCTGCAGCCCGGCCGGGCCCCGCCCCCGCTGCTCCGCCCCGGCCCCGCCCCCCGGCCCCGCCCCCCCGCCGCGGGCCACGCCCCGCCCCGCTGAGCGCCCCCTGCCGGGCCGGAGGACCGGGGGGCCCGGGGGTCCCGTCTGCAATAAAAGTATTTTACTACAGCGGCTGCGAGTCCTGGGGCACTGGGAGCACTGGGCTGGACTGGGACCGGTCCCAGTCTGGACTGGGAGCACTGGTTCATACTGGGAGCACTGGTCCAGACTGGGAGCACTGGTCCGGACTGGGAGCACTGGTTCATACTGGGACCACTGGTTCGTACTGGGAGCACTGGTTCACACTGGGAGCACTGGTTCGTACTGGGAGCACTGGTTCGTACTGGGAGCACTGGTCCAGACTGCGAGCACTGGTCCAGACTGGGAACACTGGCCTGGACTGGGAGCACTGGTTCATACTGGGAGCACTGGTCCGGACTGGGAGCACTGGTCTGGACTGGGAGCACTGGTTCATACTGGGAGCACTGGTTCATACTGGGAGCACTGGCCTGGACTGGAAGCACAGGTCTGGACTGGGAGCACTGGTCCAGACTGGGAGCACTGGTCCAGACTGGGAGCACTAGTCCAGACTGGGAGCACTGGTCCAGACTGGGAGCACTGGTCCAGACTGGGAGCACTAGTCCAGACTGGGAGCACTGGTCCAGACTGGGAGC
Organism: Lonchura striata; assembly: GCF_050655825.1. Taxonomy (NCBI): domain Eukaryota; kingdom Metazoa; phylum Chordata; class Aves; order Passeriformes; family Estrildidae; genus Lonchura; species Lonchura striata. The sequence continues at coordinate 6,808,735 of NC_140733.1, read as the reverse complement.
ACTAGTCCAGACTGGGAGCACTGGTCCGGACCGGGCTCTGCAGCAGGACCCTGTCTCACCCTCCAGCACCACTTGGAGCCCGCGGATCTTTCTGGAAAGTTTTTAATTAGAACCTGGAAAATCCACCGCAGAGGGGGCGTGGCCCGGGCCTGGCCCCTCCCCCGGGGCGGGGCTACAGCAGGACAAAAGTGGGGGAGGGGAGGGGGGAGGGGCCGCCCCGCCCCCACCCCGGCAGCAGCAGCGCCCCCGCCCCTCCCCCCCCCCCCCCCCCCCCCGGCCTTCCTGAGTGGGGGGGGAGGGGACAGCCCTGTCCCAAGGGGGGGAGGGGCAGGGGCCATCCCCACGGGGGGGAGGGGACAGCCCCACCCACCTAAGGCCACCCCCGGACTGTCCCGTGTCCCCCCCCCCCGGTAAGGCTCCGGTTCACCGGGGATGTCCCCGGGTGACCCGGGATGTCCCCACGCGGCCCTGGGCCACCCCCGGCTGCTCCCGAGCCACCCGGGACGTCCCCGGAGGCCCCCGGGCCACCCCGGCCGTGTCCCTGTCCTCGGGCCAGCCTTGCTCCCCCGTCCCAGGAGATGCCCCCGGGTCCCTGGGCCACCGGGATGTCCCCAGCAGCTCCCAGGGTCCCGTGACACCCTGGCCCTGTCCCCAGAGGCCCACCCGGGATGTCCCCACATCCTCACGGGGCCCTGGAGGCCACAGAACGGCCCCAGGTGTGTCCCGGGGGTCCCGGGCCCAGCCAGGTGAGCTCCAGAGGTCCTGGGTCCATCCAGGTGGCCCTGGGTCCATCCAGGGTGTCCCCATGGACACCTGGACCTTGGTCCAGCCAGGGGACCTCTGGAGGTCCCAGGTCCAGCCACGATCTTCCTGGACTCTGCAGAAGGTCCCTCCTGCACATCCCAGGTCCGTCCTGGACATCCCGGGCCAATCCTGGACCTCCCAGATCCATCCAGGAGCTCCCGGGTTCTTCCTGGACATCCCAGGCCTATCCCAGGCTCTCAGGTCCATCCTGAACATGCCAGGTCCATCTCAGGTCCATCCAGGACATGCCGGATCCACCCAGGAGCTCCTGGCCGCACCCAGGCCGTGCCCACCAAGTCCCGGAGCGCCCTCGAGGTCCATCCAGGCCATCCCCAGATCCATCCAGGAGCCCCCGAGGTGCCCGAGGTCCATCCCGGCGCTCCCGTGTCCCCCCGTGGGCGTCCCCGCCGCGGCCGTGGCTCGGAGCCGGAGCTCCAGGGCCACCTCAGAGGCGCTCCGGGCTCGCCGTGTCCGTGGCTCAAAGCGGAGGCTCCTCGGCCACCTCGGAGCCGCCGTGTCCGTGTCCCTGGGCCGTGTCCGTGTCCCTGGGCTGTGTCCGTGTCCCCGGAGCCGTGACCGTGCCCCTGGAGCCGTGTCCGTGTCCCTGGAGCCACGGTGCCTGGGCCGTGTCCGTGTCCCTGGGCTGTGTCCGTGTCCCTGGAGCCACGGTGCCCAGGCCGTGTCCGTGTCCCCGGAGCCGTGACCGTGTCCCTGGAGCCGTGTCCGTGTCCCCGGAGTCGTGTCCGTGTCCCCGGAGCCACGGTGCCTGGGCCGTGTCCGTGTCCCCAGAGCCGTGTCCGTGTCCCCAGAGCCGCGCTGCCCGGCCGTGCCGCGGTGCCTGGGCCGTGTCCGTGTCCCCGGAGCCGTGTCCGTGTCCCCAGAGCCGCGCTGCCCGGCCGTGCCGCGGTGCCGGGCCGCGGCTCAGAGCTTGAGCTCGTTGGCCACCTTGGAGGCGATGTTCTTGAAGGCCATGGAGGTGCCGGCGATGCGCTTGAAGCGGACGCCGTTGAGCGAGAGCCGGGGCAGCTTGCACACCTCCATCTCCCACTGCACGAAGGAGTCGTGGCCGGGCGCGCCGTGGGCGCAGAGCAGCACGAAGCGCTCCTGCGGCTCGCAGCGGCAGCTGTTGGCGTCCAGCACCTTGCGGATCTCGCGCAGCATCTCCCCGGGCTCCAGCGAGCTCGTGGTCTTCATGCTCCACGTGAAGCGCAGCGAGCGCGGCTTGGCGTCGCGCCCGGCCTCGCGCGGCTCCTTCTCGGGGCCCACCGCGGGTCTGGGGGGAACCGGGGGTTAGGGGGTGCTGGGGGTCCTGCTCGGGGCCCACCGGGGGGAATTGGGGGGTTAGGGGGTGCTGGGGGTCCTTCTCAGGGCCCACTGTGGGAAATTGGGGGTTAGGGGGTGCTGGGAGTCCTTCTTGGGGCCCATGGCAAGTCTGGGGGGAACTGGGGGGTCCTGGGGGTAATTCTCAGGGCCCACTGCAGATCTGGGGGAGCACCAGGGGTCACCAAGGGGAGTTGGTCACCCCTGGGGTTGTCACAGGGACCCTGGGGCTGTCCCCAGGAGTGTCAAAACGACCCCAGGAGTGTCACAAGGATGCCAGGGGTGTCCCCGGGGTGTCCCCAGGAGTGTCACAGGGACCCCGGGGGTGTCCCCAGGGTGTCCCCGACTCACCTGAGGGTCTCCACCCGCTCCTTGCTCTCGGGCTCGTGGGGGTTCCTCGGGAGACAAAAGGGGCCGAGCTCAGCCGGGGGGGCTGGGGGGGCACAGCCCACCCCCCCGAGGGGACCCGGGGGCACAGACAGCACCGGGGGCGGGGGACAGACAGACACACGGGGGGGGACGAGGACAGACGGACGGGCGGGGCCAGGGGGACCATGCGGGGCCGTGCAGCACTGGGGAGGGGTCCGGGGGGGGGTCGGGGGGATTTTTGGGGGGGTTTGTGGGAATTTTAGGGGTGCCATGCGGGGGGACCCAGCGTCCGGCGCGGCCCTACCTTCTGGCAAACCTGAAAGACAGATTTCTACAAAGACAAACAGAAGAGAAGGGGATGTTGGGAGGGGGAGGGGGCCGGGACAGAGCCACCCCCTCCCCTGAGACCCCCACAGCCCCCCCCGAGCGGGGCTGGGGTCAGTGGGGTCCGGGGAAAAGCAGCACCCCCACCCCCCGCCCCGGCTCTGTGGGGACAGAGGGACAGGAGGGGACAGGGGGGTCCCTGAGGGGACATGGGGGCGGACAGGAGGGGACATGCAGGGACATGGGGGGTCCCTGAGGGGACATGCAGGGACATTCAGGGACATGGGGGACCCCAGGAGGATTAGTGGGAGGCCGGGGAGGACAGGAAGGGCCATGCGGGTGCCTGAGGGGACAGTGGCAGGGACAGGAGGGGACACAGAGGGAGGAGAAGAACAGAGAAGCCTCGAGAGCACCGAGGGGACACCCTGAGGGGACAGAGAAACACGGCAGGGATCTGGGGGACACCGAGGGGACACCGAGGAGCCCTCAGAGGGGACAAACAGGGGACAGAGAATCCCTGGAGCGCCGAGGGGACACCGAGGGGACACCGAGGGGACAGCCCAGGACACACAGAGGGAAGGGCACAGCGAGGGGACAGCGAGAGCCCAGAACACACCAGGGGGACACATCCAGGGGCACGTCCAGGGGCACGTCCAGGGGCACGGGGCAGCAGGCCCGGCCCTGCGGCTCACCTGCGCACGAACTTGGAGGTGAACTTGCTGAAGAGGCTGGCGGAGGGGCCGCGCCGGCCCTGGCTGGCGCCCGAGGGCGAGGCGGGCGGGGGCAGCCCGGGGGGCAGCGCGTAGGGCAGGGGGTCCCGGGGATCCCGGGGGGCGCGCAGCTGCCCGGCGTGGAAGGTGCTGCGGCTCGAGACCCCCCGCGGGAAGCTCGGCCGCTCGCCCGGGCCCTGGCTCACGTTGTGGGCAGAGGGGGACGCTGCAGGCACCCGGGGGGGAGCCCCGCTGCGGGGGGACACGGGGTTAGGGGGCACCCCTGAGCCCCCCGGGACCTGGGGACACCCCCAGAGCCCTGAAGGGGGGACACGGCTGCCCCCAGAGACACCCCCAGACCCCTGAATGGGGACATTGCTGCCCCCTGAGCCCCCCCCGGCACCCAGGGACACCCCCAGAGCCCTGAAGGGGGGACACGGCTGCCCCCAGGGACACCCCTGATCCTCCCCCAGTACCCAGGGACACCCCCAGACCCCTGAAGGGCGACATTGCTGCCCCCAGAGACACCCCCAGAGTCCTGAAGGGGGGGACACTGCTGCCCCCTGAGCCCCCCCAGCACCCAGGGACACCCCCAGACCCCCGTGGGAAGCTGGGGCGCTCCCCAGCACCCAGTGAATGCAGGAATGGGGGGCTGGGGGGGGATCGCCCACCCCCATCTCCATCCCAGCACCCTCGGGAGCCCCCCTAGGGGAAGCTGGGGTGTCCCCCCGTGGGTCCCCACCTGTCCTTGCCGTTCTGCAGCGAGCTCTGGCCCAGGCTGGCCCGGTCCAGCAGCGGCGAGTTCCGGCTGCGCGTGGTGCCCGTGGACAGGACGCTGTTCTGTGGGGGGACAGGGACACGGGGGGCTGGGGGGGACACACAGGTGCCCCAAAACCCCCAAACTGCAGACACGGGACGTGCGGACCCTCCAGGGGACACCAAGCCCCACCAGCGACCCCCACGCACCCTGGGGGACCCAGGGACAGCCGACCCCCATCCCCACCACGAATCAGCAGATACTGACCCCAAATCTGGGGTTCCAGGTGTTGGGGACCCCCCTCCCACCTCAGCACCCCAATTCCCCCCAATCCATGGCCCCCCCGGGTGTCCCCCACCCTGCACTGACCGTGGACGGGGAGGGGGTGCCCTTGGATCGCTCCAGGCCGGGCAGGGGGCTGGGGGGCACCTTGGCCGTGCTGCCGGCCCGGCGCCCCCCGACCTCTTCCTCCCCTGCTCCTCCTCCTCCTCCTCCTCCTGCTCCTGCCGCTCCCCCTCGCTTGTTCTCCGCGTTGGCCGCCTGCGTTTTCTTGGAGTACGAGGCCGAGGTGGGGATGGAGAGCCCGGCTGGGGCGGGAGGGGCTGTCAGGGGTGGGGGTCCCACGGGGACCCCTCCCTTCCCCTTCACCCCGCCTCGCTGGGGGATCCGGCTCACACAGCACCCCACGAGGGGCTGGGCACCCCCGATCCCACCCACCCGGGCCTCCCCCAGGGACCCCCACGCCCATTCCTGCACCCCGAGGGGGCCCCAGCTGCCCACCAACCCCCCACAACGGGATCCTGTCCCCGCGACCCCCCAGCACCCAGAGCACCCCACTCCTGAGGGACACACCGCCCCAGCCCCACAACATTTGGGGGTCTCACCCTGGTCACTGACCCCCTGGGTTCCCATTTGGGGTCCCTGTCCCCCCGTTTGGGGTCCCTGTCCCAGTTTGGGGTCCCTGTCCCTCTTTGGGGTCCCTGTCCCAGTTTGGGGTCCCTGTCCCCCCGTTTGGGGTCCCTGTCCCAGTTTGGGGTCCCTGTCCCAGTTTGGGGTCCCTGTCCCCCCGTCTGGGGTCCCTGTCCCCGTTTGGGGTCCCTGTCCCCATTTGGGGGTCCCTGTCCCCGTCTGGGGTCCCTGTCCCCGTTTGGGGTCCCTGTCCCCGTTTGGGGTCCCTGTCCCCCCGTTTGGGGTCCCTGTCCCCCCGGGCTCTCACCCTGGTCGCTGACGCGCCGTTTGGGGTTGGCCGAGACGCTGCGCTGGACCTTGTGCGCGGGGGAGGGCCCCGAGCTGTTGGCCACCTCCGGGGCCACCCGCGGCTTCAGGGACAGGTTCTCCTCCAGCTGGGGACAGGGGACACGTGGGGACAGGGCAGGACACGGGGGACACCCGCCGGGCAGGGACAGGGACGGGGATGTGCCACCACGGCACAGCTGGGGAGGACACACCGGCACGGTGGGGACGGGGGGCAGGACAGCGTGGGGCCAGGCTGGTGTCCCTGTGTCACCTCCGTGCCACCTCCGTGTCCCCACATCCCCTCACTCCCTCTGTGCTCCAGTGTCCCCGTGTCACCTCCGTGTCACCTCCGTGTCACCTCCGTGCCACCTCCATGTGCCCACATCCCCTCACTCCCTCTGTGCTCCTGTGTCCCCGTGTCACCTCCGTGCCACCTCCGTGTCCCCACGTCCCCTCGCACCGTTGCAATCTCCCCTGGTCACCGTGTCCCCTCCCGTTCCTGTCCCCTCTTCATCCCAGTGACCCTCCCGGTATCACTTTGTCACCTGTCCCTCCCCGTGTCCCCTCTTGTCCCCATGTCCCCTCTTTGTTCTCGTGTTTTCGTTGTCCCCTGGTGTCCCCTGCCACCCCAGTGTCCCCCAATGTCCCTGCAGTGTCCCCAATGTCCCTGCAGTGTCCCCACAGTGTCCCCACAGTGTCCCCACAGTGTCCCTGCCCCCCCAGTGTCCCCGTGTCCCCACCTCGGAGCTCTTGTGGTCCAGCAGCAGGTAGGTGGCCATCACCTCGTTGTACTTCTGCCCCACCAGCGACTCCTGGATCTCCTCCCGCGTGTAGCCCATGGACACCATCAGCTCTGGGGGGACACGGCCCTCAGCGGGGTCCCCGTGTCCCCGAGGGTCACCCGTGTCCCCAGGGGTGGCCCCGGGGTCCCACCTGTCCTGCGGGGGTCCTTGTAGTCGGGCACGGGCTCCATGTAGGGCTTGAGCTCGTCGTCCTCGTGGCCCACGTTCATCCAGCGGTCCTTCATGATTTGCTGGGGACACACAGGGGCTCAGGGGCCACCTCTGGGGACACTTTGGGGGCACGAAAGGATCCCAGGGGTCCCGGGGGGCACAGGGAGGGTCCCCAGGAGGTCTTGGGGTGCTCTGGGGGCTGCTCGGGAGGGTCTCAGGAGTTCCCAGAACCACCTGAGAGTCCCAAGACCATGCTGGGGGGTCCCAGGATGATGCTGGGGGGTCCCAGGAATGTTGGGGAGGTCCCAGGATGATGTCTGGGGGTCCCCTCACCTCCAGTGTGCCCCTCTTGGTGGGGTTGAGGATGAGGAACTTCTTGAGGAGGTTCTCACAATCCGTGGACATGTAGAAGGGGATGCGGTACTTCCCCCGCAGCACCCGCTCCCGCAGCTCCTGGGGGACCCCAAAACCACGCGTGAGCACCCCAAAATCGCCCGTGGGCACCCTCAAACCATCCACGGGGATACCAAACCACCCCCTGGACCCCCAAACCACCCACGGGGACCCCAAAACAATCCAGGGTGACTCCAAAGCCAACCCCTGCACCCTCAAACCACCCACGGGGACCCCTAACCACCCATGGGGACCAATAAATCACCCATGGGCACCTCAAAATCATCCAGGATGGCTCCCAAACCACCCACGGGGACCCCCAAAACACACTAGGGTGACTCCAAACCACCCCCGGACCCCCAAACCACGGCCACACCTTGAGGTTCTGCCCGTCGAAGGGCAGCGAGCCGCTGACCAGCGTGTAGAGGATGACGCCCAGGCTCCAGACGTCCACCTCGGGCCCGTCGTACTTCTTGCCCTGGAAGAGCTCGGGGGCGGCGTAGGGGGGCGAGCCGCAGAACGTGTCCAGCTTGTTCCCGAAGGTGAACTCGTTGCTGAAGCCAAAATCGGCGATTTTGATGTTCATGTCGGCGTCCAGCAGCAGGTTCTCGGCCTGGCCCGGGGAGGGAGAGCGCCCCAGCGGGGGTTACGGGGGGTCTGGGGGGTTTGGGGGCAGGGGGTGCAGCTGGGACTGGGCTGGGGGGTCCTGGCACCTCCCTGGGGGTCTCAGAGATATTGGGAGTTTGGTCCTGGGGATCCCAGGGGTGTCAGGGTGCCACTCTGGGGGTGCCAGGGGTGCCAGGGGGTCCCAGGGTGTCAGGGGTCCGCTCTGGGGGTCCCAGGTGGGGGTCCCTCACCTTCAGGTCCCTGTGCACGATGAATTTCTGGTGGCAGTACTGCACGGCCGACACTATCTGCAGGACAGGGGGGTGTCAGAGGGGGGCCCAGCCCAGCTGGGGGGCACAGGGACACCCCCAGCCCCCTTGGGGGCACGCTGGGGGGGTCCCCAACCCCTGCAGGGGGGGCCCAACAGCACCACCCCCCCCAGACCTGTCGGAACTTCGCCCGGGCCTCCTTCTCCTTCATGCGCCCGTGGGCCACCAGGTAATCGAAGACCTCGCCTGGGGGGCACAGGGTGGGGGGTGAGGGGCAGCCCTGTGGCCCCCAAACCCCCCGGGGCCCCCCAGACCCCCACTCACCCCCGCTGGCGTATTCCATCACCAAGTAAAGTGTCTTCTCTGTCTCAATCACCTCGAAGAGCTTCACTGCAAGGGGGGGAGGGGGGTTGGAGACACCCCTGGGACCCCCCCAAGGGTGGGGGACACCCCCGGGGAGGGGTGGGGGTGCAGATGAGGGGGTTTTGGGGGGGTCTCACCTATGTTGGGGTGGTTCAGAACCTTCATTATTCGCACTTCCCGGAAGAGCTGCGAGGCACAGGGGGAGGGGGGATTTTGGGGGGTGTCAGAGGGAATGATCTCCCATTTGTCACCCCAAAATCAGCTGCCCCCCACCCCTCAGGGACACCCCTCACCTTCTGCAGGCTGGAGGAGTTGAGCTGCGTCTTGTCAATGATTTTCACGGCCACCTGCGAGGGGAGAGGGGGGTCAGAGGGTCCCCAAGGCTGTCCCCAAACGTGGTGGCGCCCATGGGATGAGGGGGAAGGTGACAGGAGCAGCCCCAGGGCTGTCCCCACACCGTGGTGGCGCCCATGGGATGAGGACCGAGAGCTTGGGACCATCCCTGTGCCACAGTGGCACTCCCAGGGCACGGAGCAGGACCCAGAAGTGTCCCCACGCCGTGGTGGCACCCACAGGACAAGGACCAGGAGCTAGAACCGTCCCCACACCACGGTGACAATCACAGCTGAGGACCAGGAAACTCCTTCCTGTGCCAGGTGGCACTCCCAGGGCAGGGACCAGAGGCCAGAGCTGTCCCCACACCGCGGTGCCACCCATGGGATGAGGACAACGGGTCGGTCCCTGCGGGGACACCCACAGGACCTGGACCAGGAGCCCAGACCTGTCCCCACACTGTGGTGGCACTTGTGGCTGGGGACAGGAAACCCATCCCTGGGCCGTGGTGGCACTCCCAGAGCAAGGACCAGGACACACAGCTGTCCCCAAACCATGGTGGCACTCTGACAAGGGCTGTCCCCACACTGTGGTGGCACTCTCAGGGCAAGGACTGGGACACAGAGCTGTCCCCACACCATGGTGGCACTCTGATAACAAGGGCTGTCCCCACACCGTGGCGGCACTCTCAGGGCAAGGACCAGGACCCAGACCTGTCCCCACACTGTGGTGGCACTTCCAGAAGCAGCACCAGAAGCCAGAACTGTCCCCGCACCACGGTGACACCCACAGCACGCGGTGTCACCCACGGGCTGCCGCCGTCCCCGCGGCGTCACCCAGGCCCCGCCGAGCGCCGTCCCCTCGCCGGGGGGGTGCCACTCACCTCCTTGCCGGTCAGGACGTGCCGGGCCAGCTTGACCTTGGCGAAGTTGCCCTTGCCGATGGTTTTGAGCAGCCGGTAGTTGCCGATGTGGGGCTGCTCCTCGGCGGCCGTGCCGGCGTTGCGGCCCCGCAGCATGCTGGCCTTGCCGCCGCCCTTGCCCTCCACGGCGCCCGGCTGCGGGGACAGCGAGGCGACGCTCAGCCGGGCCCGGCCGCGGATCCCGCGGATCCCAGCGGGCTCCGGGAGGAGCCGGGAGCGAAGTCCGGAGCGGCGGAGCCGCGCCCGGCCCGGCCGGGAGCCGCCCCTGATACCTGACGCAAGCGCCGCGGTTTCGGGCTGGGCCGGCAGGGTGGGAAGGGGACAGCGCCGTGTCACCCCGTCCCCGGGAGGGGACACGGCCACCCCCGCCCCGCCCCGGCTCCTCTCCCGGGGATTCAGCGCCCAAAAGCCCGGTTTGACCCAAACGCGACCGCCTGGCCGGAGCTGCCGGCCCAGCCCCCCAGAACGGCGTGGGCACAAAGCCCCTCTGCCCGCGCCCCAAAACCCGCCCGGACACCCCCCGGAGGTGACCCGGGCCCCGGGGACGCTTTCGGGGTGTTCCCTCACGGGGAGCGATCGGCCCCCGGGGCTGTCAGCGCTCCGGTGACACCGGAGATAACGGGAGCGCGTGAGCGGGCGGGGAAGCCGAGCCAAGCCCCCCCTTCCCCCGGGGGGTTTGGGGGCCCCCAAATCCCCGCCGGGTTTTATTTTCGTGGGGGCGCATCTCGGGGTGTCCCCTCCCCCTCCGTGGGAAGGAAACCGCTGGCGGAAGCCACGGGGGAGGCGCCGGCGATGGCGCAAGCGAACCCCCAGATTTGGGGGGAGAACGCGCTGTTTTGGGGCCGGGGGGGACCGGAGCTTCCCCCTCCCCCAAAGCCCAGCGCGGTGCTGTGGGAAAAGTGAAGGAAAACGGGACTTTCTGCCAAAAAACTGCCGTGGCAACGGGGCGGGAGCGTGCGGAGCCATCTGGCCGCGCTGCCGGCATTCGGCCGGGCTCTGAGGCGGCACCGACACCGGAGCCCCCCCCCCCCGGCACCGGAGCCCCCCGAACCCCCCGGGGTCCGGTGGCGGCGCTCCCGGCGCCTCTTATCGCCGCGGCCCGCCTGGCCGAAACCACGGCAAGCACGGCAAAGGAGGCGCCGCCCGGCCCCGGTCACACCGGGGGAACGCCACCGGCACCGGGCACGGGCGCTGGGAAGGCCGCGGCGTTCCCCGGTGGCCGCGGCGCTCGGTGAGGCCGCGGAGCCGCTCGTGCCTCAGTTTCCCCAGCCCGCCCGCCATAGGGGGACTCACCCTGGGCACCCCGAAGCGCCGGGAGCGGCGGGAGCCCCGCGGGACGCCGGGAGGGAGCGAGCGGGGACCGGCTCGACCGGTCGGGGCTGAGGCCGCAGCGGGACCGGGGTGGGGCCCGGGAACACCTGGAGCGCCGGGGCGGGGAAAACGGGGCAGGAAAGGGGAAAACCGGCACTGGGCGGGGGCTGTCCGGCCGGGGACAGAGCCAGAAGGCTGGGAATGGGCACCGGGATGGGCACCGGGATGGGCACCGGGATGGGCATTGGAATGGGCACCGGGATGGGCACCGGGATGGGCACCGGGATGGGAATGGTACGGGAATGGGCATTGGAATGGGCACCGGGATGGGCACCGGGATGGGCATTGGAATGGGCACCGGGATGGGCACCGGGATGGGCACTGGGATGGGCATTGGAATGGGAATGGCACGGGAATGGGCATTGGAATGGGCACCGGGATGTGCACCAGGATGGGCACAGGAATGGCCATTGGAATGGGAATGGCACGGGAATGGGCACCGGGATGGCCATTGGAATGGGTGCTGGAATGGACACCGGAATGGGCACAGGAATGGGAATGGTACTGGAATTGGCATTGGAATGGGCATTAGAGTGGGCACCGGAATGGCCATTGGAATGGGAATGGCACGGGAATGGGCATTGGAATGGGCATTAGAGTGGACACCAGAATGGGCACCGGAATGGCCATTGGAATGGGCACCAGAATGGCCATTGGAATGGGCACCGGAATGGCCATTGGAATGGGAATGGCACCGGAATTGGCATTGGAATGGGCATTGGAACGGGCACCGGGATGGCACCGGAATGGCGGCAGCAGTGACAGCGCTGAGGCTGCAGGGACATCACTGGGTACGGTGTGATGTCACCAGGTACGGTGTGACATCAGCAGCCCCGCAGTGACGTCACAGCCCAGCAGTGACGTCACCGGCCCCGCCATGACGTCACCAGGCAGGTGTGAGGATCCCGGTGCCGGGAGGCGTCGATGCCGCCAGCAGCCGCCCACGCCAGCGGCACCAAACCGGTGGCAACGGGAGCGGTGCCGGTGTCCCCGGTGTGACCGGGACCCCCGGGCACGGCGCGGCGGCGGCAGCCGGGGAGGCAGCGCTGCTTCGTGCGGCGCCGCTCAAATGTCAGCCAAATTTAGGTATTTTTGATGGGTTTTTTTTATCTCCGACCCCACCGGATCGGGTTCTGTGTGAGGGAGGAATTGGGGGCTGGGGGGGCAGGGAAAGACCCCCCAAATTCAGCTGCTGGGGCTGGGGAGGGTGCACAGCCCCCCCCACACGGCGCTGCCGCCCCCTCCCCAAATCTTCCCCGCCAGGAATAATTCTCCTCTGGCGTTACATAACAGCGGATAAATAAGAGGAAAACCACCCAAAACGAGGAGGGGGCCCGATGCCACGGCCACAGAACAGGTGGCATCGCCTTGTCCTCGGGCTTGGGGACACCGACACGACGCCACCTGTGCCCCCACGCGCCCTGCTGGGGCCACCCCCAGCACTTGGGGTCACAGAAGGGGGAAGCCCCCCAAAACACCGCCCAAAACGGGGGTGTCACCCAGCGGGGGGAGCTGAGGAGACCCCCAGGTGCTCCCCAAAACGGCTGAGCCAGCAGCGGGGGTCTCCCAGCAGCCACAGAAAAGCTGGGGGCAGAGAGGGACCCCAAGAGCCCCCCAAATCCGCCCCCTAAAACGGGGAACCCCCGTCCCAGCTGCCCCCGGAGGAAATCCCCCCCACCCCTCAGACAGACAGGGGGGCGCGCCCCCCGTTCCCCACCCGGGGTGGGGGGCTGGTCCCCGCTCGCAGGGGTCGGAACGGGAGGGATTTGGGGGGGCTCGCCCCTCAGAGCCCCCCCAAAGCGCGGGGAGGGCGCCGAGCCCGTGCAGCGCTGCCGCCGCCCCCACAGCCCCCCCGGCCGGGGGGCTGCAGCAGGGAAGGGGGTGGGGAGGGGGTGGGCTGACGCCCCCACACCCCGAGCGCGCAGCCACCGGGCTGGGGGGGGACGTGACACCCCAAACTTGCCCCCCACGGCGGATCCCAGAGCCTGGGGGGGTCAATGTGGGGGTGTCTGGCACTCCCCCTTTGCTTGCCCCTCTCGCTTTGGGGTGCAAGGCGTGACCCCCTCACCCAAAACCGGGGGTCATGCACACAAACCCCCGCTGCTGCCCCGCAGGGAACCCCGAAATGGGACCCCAAAATCTGGGGAGGGGCTCATCCCAGAACACTCTCCCTACAGCAAATCCAGGCCCGAAGGGGGACATGGCTCAGGACCCCCCACCCCACAGGAGGGTCCGGGCTGTGGGAGACCCCAGGCTCCTTCACAGGGCGCAAGAGAGGAACTGGGGGACACCCAGACCCCCCTTTTCCACCTCACAGAGGGGCCCGAAGCCCCTCAGAGCCCCCTCTTCCCTCACAAAACAATCCCAAACCCCTTCAGTCCCTCTTTTCCATTCACAGAGAGATCAGATCCCCCCAGATCCTCTCCTTTCTCCACGTAAAATACCCCAGGATCTCCCTTTTCACTCCCAAAAATGCCCCCAGACCCCCTCAGACTTCTTTATTTTCTCTATCGCTCAAAAGCCGACCCAGGTTGCCATCAAACGCTCTTTTTACCCCACAGGATTTCTCACACCCCTTCCAGGCCTCCCTTGCCCCTCACAAAGAGCCCCCAGACCCTTTTTGTCCCCCTTTTCCCTCACAAACAGCCCCAGACCCTCAGCCCCCTTTTCCCCTCGGATCTCCCTCAAAACCCAGCCGAGATCCCCCTCAAAACACCTTTTTACCTCACAGAATTACTCAGGCCCCTCCAGGACCCTTTTCCCGGACACAAACGCCTCAGACCCACTCAGTCCCCCTTTTTTTCCCACACGGACGGGACCAGAACCCCCCAAATTCTTCTTTTTGCCCCCTCAGATCCCCTTTTTCCCCTCACAAACCGACCCTAAACTCCCCATTTCCCCTCACAAACCATCTCGCCATCCCCTCAAGCCCCTTTTTTCTTTCCTCAGATCCCCCTTTTCCCCTCACAAAAACCCCCCAGGCTCCCTTTTCCCCTCACAAAAACCCCCAGGCTCCCTCGGATCCCCCTTTTCCCCTCACAGAAATCCCTCAGTCTCCCTTTTCCCCTCACAAAAACCCCCCAGGCTCCCTTTTCCCCTCACAAAACGCCCTTTTTCCCCCGGCCGCCCCTCTCCCCTCACGCTGGAGCCGGCTCTCCCCCACCCCCGCCGTCCCTCCCTCACCTGCTCCGCGTCCCTCTCGTTGACGGTCGGCAAAGGGCTGCGAGCGCTGCTCGACATGGCGGCCCCCCCCCCGCGCCGCCGGCGACTATCGCGATAGGGGGAAGCCGCGGCAGGCAGGAGGCGTGCGGGGAGGGGGAAGGGGAGGCGGCGGAGCTCAGGGGGCGGGGGGGGGCCAGGCCAGCGGCATTGGGGGGGCCGGCAGAGGAGCAGGGGGAGCGGGCGGGGTCCGCCCGGCCCGGCCCGGCCGCCGCCGCCGCCGCCTCACGCCGCCTCAGCGCCCCGCGGCTCCCAACATGGCGGCCGCCGCCGGCCCTCGGCCATTTCCGCCGCCGCGCCGGAAACAGCCGACACGCCTCCCCGCGCCGCTTCGGCTCTTCCCGGAGCGCTTCGGGGCGCGGCCCTCACGGACTTCGAGTGTTTCCGCCTCCGCCGCGGAGCTACACGAAGCGTCCTTCGGCTCTTTCCGCCGAGCGCAGCGGGAGCGGCCGAGCGCCGCCCGCGCCGCCGCGGCTCCGAGCGGAGCCGGAAATACCCGAGTGGGACCGAAACTCCCGAGTGGATGCGGAAATGCCCGAACACCTCTTGGCAGCCTTCGGGCGCTTCCGCCCGTGCCGGAAACACCCGAGCGGAGCCGAATGCCCCTCCCCAGCCCCGATGGGGACCCAAGGATGGGGCGGGGGGCGGCTCGGACCGCAGGACCCTCCCCGAGTTTGGGAGACTTTCATGGACCGCAGGAGGCCCCCAGAAATTGGGAGCTTCTCATGGCCGCAGGACCCTCCCCGAATTTGGGGGACTCTCCCGGACCGCAGGACCCTCCCCGATTTTTGGGGGTTCTCCCGGACACCTGGACGCGCCCAGATTTTGGGGCTGGGTTCTCCCCGATTTTGGGGCAAGGCGCGCCTTGTCTGCACTGGGAGCACGGGGAGGGGGCGTGTCCTCACCCCGCCACGCCCCCTTTGGACCAAAGGGGCGGGGCCGGGATGGGTCGGGGGTCCATGGGTGCCCCATCGCTCGGGGCACCCCAGGGCGCTGCTGCGGGGTGGGGGCGGGGGAGCATCCAGGGGGACCCCCCCTTAAAATCACCGCTGTGGCTCCTCTGGAGCGGGGGGTGGGCTGCGACCTGCCGGCAACTCATCGCCCCCTCCCCGTAGCCCCCCTTAGCGGGGAGGGGCGGGGGGGGGGATGGGAAAGGCGTGCGGCCCCTTTAAATTTACCCAGGAGCCCTTAAAGGAGCCCCAGGGGCCCCACGGCGGCGTCCCCAGCCCGGTCGGCCCCCGCCCGCCGCCGCCGCCGCCCCGGGCCCCGCCGTGGAGCCCCCGGGCCCCCGCCCCGCCCCCGGCCCGCTCCCGGCCCCGGCCGGCCCAGGTGAGCACCGAGAGGGCGGCGGGGGAGCGGGGGGCGCACAATGGGAGCGGCGCTGGCGCTTTAAGAAGCCCCCCGACCCCCCCCCCCAGCCCTTTGCCGTTCCCTGTCATGGGCTGGGAGGCCCCGGATTCTTTAACGGGTTCCTGGCCCTTTAAGATGACCCGATTCAATTTAGGGTGTCCCGTGAAGATGCCTCCATCCCTCTAAATTATCCCGGTCCCTTTAAAAGGTCCGCAGGACTTCAGGATGTGCCCATCCAATTCGGGATGTCCCTGAGCCTTTAAGGTGTCCCTGTCCCCTTAAAGGATCCCCGTCCCTTTCGGATGCCCACAGGAATTTCGGATGTCCCTGTCCCTGGAGGATGCGCCCCTCCCTTCCCCGCCCCCTCCTCATTTACGGACCCTGCCCCTTGAAGCGCGCTGCCCCTTTAAGAACCCCCTACCCCTTTTAAGATCTCCTTTTTGCTGCTCTGTCCCTTTAAAACCCCCCGGCCTTGCCCCACATCTCACCCCTAATCCTCGGTGTCCCCTCCATCCCTTGGACCCCTCAAATCCCCCCTGAACCTCCCCCGATTCCTGGACCTCCCTCCCCGGCTTTCCCTGCAGCCCCTTCCCCGCGGGGGCTGCACCGGAGCATGGAGCCGCAGAAATCCCGGGAGAAACCCCAGGAGAAACTCCAGGAGCAGCCCCAGAAACCCCGGGAGAAACCCCAGGAGAAACTCCAGAAACCCCGAGAGAAACCCCAGGGGAAACCCCGGGAGAAACTCCAGAAGCAGCCCCAGAAGCTCCAGGAGAAATCCCAGGAGAAGCCCCAGGAGAAACCCCAGGACAAGCTCTGGGAGCAGCCCCGGGAGCAGCCCCGGGAGCGGCGGGCGTCGCGGCCGGGCCGGAGCCGGGTGCCGGGCCGGGACCACCGCCGGTACTACCACGAGCGCTGGCGCGCCGAGTACCTGATGGAGTTCAACGCGGCGCGGCGCGGCATGCGCTGCCTGGTGTGCGGCAGCGCCCTGGCCACGCTCAAGCTCAGCACCATCAAGCGCCACATCCGCCAGAAGCACCCCTACTCCGGAGCCTGGGGGCCCCGCGAGAAGCAGCTGGCGCTGCGCTCCTGGGACGCCCACCCGGGACGGACCCCCCGGCCCGAGGGACCCCCCGGCGGCACCCACGGGACAGGTACGGGCCGGGCTGGGGGTGGGGAAGGTGGGGCGCGGCACCTTTAAGAGGAGTGGGGTCGCTTTAAATGTGGCCACGCCCCTTTGGAGCGGCACTGTCCCTTTAAATGTGGCCACGCCCCTTTGGAGCAGCTCTGTCCCTTTAAATGTGGCCACGCCCCTTTAGGAGCAGCTCTGTCCCTTTAAATGTGGCCACGCCCCTTTGGAGCAGCACTGTCCCTTTAAATGTGGCCACGCCCCTTTAGGAGCAGCTCTGTCCCTTTAAATGTGGCCACGCCCCTTTGGAGCAGCTCTGTCCCTTTAAATGTGGCCACGCCCCTTTGGAGCGGCACTGTCCCTTTAAATGTGGCCACGCCCCTTTAGGAGCAGCTCTGTCCCTTTAAATGTGGCCACGCCCCATTTAATTTCAGGTCACGCCCTCATCCACACTGACCACACCCACTTTTACCGTAGCCACGCCCCTTTCCGTTAAAGCCCCGCCCTCTTTACACACCACGCCCATTATCTGACCACACCCTTTGCTAAGCCACGCCCTTTAAAGGGACACTGTCCCTTTAAGACAAGCCCCACCCTGACCACGCCCAGTCCCTCAGCCCCGCCCCTCTCTGGGGCTCCTCCCATGACCGCAGTGCCAGCCCCGGGTCCCCAAAGTGTCCCCAAGGTGTCCCCAGTGTCCCTTGGCCTGTCCCCAGGAGTCCCCAAATTGTCACCAAAGGCCCTGGGCCTGTCCCCGAGGGGTCCCCAAGGTCCTCAAAGTGTCCCCAGTGGCCCTGGGCCTGTCCCCAGCGTCCCCAGCACATCCCCCCAGCCCGTCCCCACCGCAGGACCCCGTCCCCTCTGTCTCCCCTGGGTGACAGCCCGTCCCCACCGCAGGGCCCCGTCCCCCTCTGTCCCCCCTGGGTGACAGCGCTGTCCCCGCCGCAGGACCCCGTCCCCCTCTGTCCCCCTGGGTGACAGCCCGTCCCCGCCGCAGGACCCCGTCCCCCGCTGTCCCCGCTGCGGCGCTGGCTGCGGGCCGAGCTGCGCCTGGACCTGGAGGCCGGGGGGCTGCGGCTGCGCTGCCTCCTGTGCGCCCGCGCCCTGCCCTCGCTGCACCTCGGGGACATCCGGCGGCACGCGCTGGCCGCGCACCCCGGCAGCCTGCGGGGACACCGGGGACATGGCAGGGACGGGGATGGTGAGAGGGGACACGGGGGGGACAGGGACAGCCCTGGTGAGCGGGGACACTGGGGGGGGCAGCCCCGGTGAGAGGGGACAGGGGGACACTGGGGACAAAGTGCCACCCCCAGGAAAAGCCCCAGTGAGCGGGATCAAGGAGGGTTTGGGATATGGGGACAGTGGTGGCTGTGGGGGGGAGCTGGGGACACTGGGGACACTGGGGTGGGTGGCACTGGGGACACTGGGGACACCGGGGTGGGTGGCACTGGGGACACCGGGGGGGTGCTGGAAGCTTTGGGGACACTGGGAGCGGGTGGGGACAGACGCAGGGGACACTGTGGGGGACAGGGAGGTGACAGCACTGTCCCCCCAGCCCTGCCAGCCCCCGGTCCTGCCGAGGAGGAGGAGGAGGAGGAGGAGGAAGAGGCCGCAGGGGGGGAGGGGGCCACAGGAGCCCCCCCCGCCTGAGCCCCCCCGGGATGGGGACACTGGGAGGGGGTGGGGACAACAGGGGACACCCCAGGGGGGCAGCGCGGACACCAGAGACCCCCCCCATCAGTGTCCCCAGTTCCCCCCCACCACAACACAGCCACTCCTGTACCCCCCGGTGTCACCCCCCGGTGTCACCCCCCAGTGTCACCCCCACCCCCCGGTGTCCCCTTATTTATGTCTGCGTGTCCCCCCACCCCGTTTTCTTACACCCCTCCCACCTTGTACACGACCCCCCAATAAACCCCCCAGAGACCCCCCCGGGCCATGGGGACATTTGGGGACATCGGAGAGGAACATGGGGACATCGGGGGGGTCCCAGGGACATTTTGGGGTGGGAGAAGGGGGACATCTGAGGGGACACAAGGACAACTCGGGGAGGACGTTTTTGGGGGGGGTAACAGGAACCTTTTTGGGGGGGGTCCCAGGGACATTCTGGGGGTGGGATCACAGGAACCTTTTGGGGGTCCCGGGGACATTTTGGGGGGTCCCGGGGACATTTCGGGGGTCCCGGGGACATTCTGGGGGGTCCCGAGGACATTCCGGGGGTGTCACCAGCACAGAGGGGCCCAGCCTTGTGGCGGTGTTTTATTGTAGCCGCAGCCCCGCGGGTGGATTTGGGGGGGGGTCTCCCCCATTTCCCACCCCCCTCTCAGCGAGGGGGGGCTCGGGGGGCGCAGTTTGGGGGGGCTGTGGGGAGGGCTGAGCCCCCCCTCCCCCATTTACAGCAGTTACAGACATTTCACCTCAATTAACGTTAAAAAAATAAAACGGGGGGGACAGGAACGAGCTTGGGGGGCCCCCCCGGGGGGACCCAACCCAGGGGAGGCGATTTTGGGGTTCAGCCCCCCCAGTTTCAAGAGGGGGGGGCACAGACGGACGTCACTGTGAGACTGGGGGAAGGGAACGAATTTGAGGGGGTGGGTGGAGTTTGGGGGGGTGGGGAAAGACAAGCTTGGAGTGGGGGGGGCACCGCTGTGGGTACCCCCAAATTTCCCCTCCCCCACCCTGGGGTTTATTCCGGCTTCTTCTTGACCAGACCCGGGAGCTTCGCCTGGATCCTACAGAGAGAGGGGGAGAGATGATCTGGGGAGGTCACAGGGATTTGGGGGGGTCCCCAGGATTTTGGGGAGGGGTCCCCAGGATTTTGGGGTCCCCTCTGAGCGCCTACTTGGCCATGAGGTCCTTGGTCTGCTGGCGGATGAGGCCCATGTAGTGATTGATCTGCACCTGGAGTGGGGGGAAATGGGGTTTTCAGGGGTGCCCCCCCGTTTCTGGGGGTGTCCCCTTGATTTTGGGGTGTCCCCCTTGATTTTGGGGGGGGTCTGCTCAGTTCGGGCTCACCTGGTATTTCTCGTAGAGGGGCGGGAGGGTGAAGGCCAAGATGTCGGCTGGGGAAAAACAGGGGGAGGGGGTTATTTGGGGGGAACCCCCCCCTCAGCGCTAATTTTGGGGGTCACCACCCCCAAAATCACACTTCTGGGGGTCATTTCAGGGGGAGAAGGGGCGGGTCTCACCGAGGATGAGGAGGGTGATGCCGTTGAAAACGGCTCCCACGTAGGTCATCAACCACATGGTCAGGGCGAGCTGGGGGGGCACAGGAGAGGTTTTGGGGGGTCCCGGGGGGGTTTTGGGGTGGGGGAGGAGGAGGAGGGGGAGGAAGGCTCCGAACCTCCAGGGAATCCACCAGATCCTCCACCAGGAAGAGGCGGATGAGCAGCTGCAGGCCCCGGTTGAGGCGCCGGGCCACCACGGCCGCGTGCGCCTGGAAGGTCTCGGGGGACAAGGTCACGTCCAGGTCCAGGTAAGTTCTGGGGAGGGGGGGGACAGGTGAGGGGAGCCCCAAAATCCCCGCCCTGAACCCCAAAATCTGTGTCTGCGCCCCTAACTTTGTGTCTAAACATGAAAATCCATCTTCACCCCTCCATGCCCCGGAAGGTCTCAGGACATAGGGTCAGGTCTGGGTCAGAAATTGGAGTGGGGACACCCCAAAATCCTTCCTCACACCCCAAAATCCTCCCTCACACCCCTCTGGACCCCAAAATCCCCATCCACACCCCCAAAATCCTTCTTCACACCCCTCAGGACCCCAAAATCCCCACCCCAAACCCCCCTGCACCCCAACCCTGTCCCCACCCAGAGCAGCCAGGCCAGCCCAAGTGTCCCCCTGCGGTGACAGCGCTGTCCCCAAGCCGAGCTGGCCGTGTCCCCGAGCCGGGCTGGCCGTGTCCCCAAGCGGGGCTGGCCGTGTCCCCAAGCCGAGCTGGCCGTGTCCCCAAGCAGGGCTGGCCGTGTCCCCAAGAGGGGCTGGCCGTGTCCCCAAGAGGGGCTGGCCGTGTCCCCAAGCCGGGCTGGCCGTGTCCCCGAGCCGAGCTGGCCGTGTCCCCAAGTGGGGCTGGCCGTGTCCCCAAGCGGGGCTGGCCGTGTCCCCGAGCCCGGGCTGGCTGTGTCCCCAAGCCGGGCTGGCCGTGTCCCCAAGCGGGGCTGGCCGTGTCCCCGAGCCCGGGCTGGCTGTGTCCCCAAGCCGGGCTGGCCGTGTCCCCGAGCCGAGCTGGCCGTGTCCCCAAGTGGGGCTGGCCGTGTCCCCGAGCCCAGGCTGGCCGTGTCCCCAAGCCGAGCTGGCCGTGTCCCCAAGCCGAGCTGGCCGTGTCCCCGAGCCCGGGCTGGCCGTGTCCCCAAGCGGGGCTGGCCGTGTCCCCGAGCCCAGGCTGGCCGTGTCCCCAAGCCCGGGCTGGCCGTGTCCCCAAGTGGGGCTGGCCGTGTCCCCGAGCCCGGGCTGGCCGTGTCCCCAAGCCTGGGCTGGCCGTGTCCCCAAGCGGGGCTGGCTGTGTCCCCAAGCCTGGGCTGGCCGTGTCCCCAAGTGGGGCTGGCTGTGTCCCCGAGCCTGGGCTGGCCGTGTCCCCAAGCGGGGCTGGCTGTGTCCCCAAGCGGGGCTGGCTGTGTCCCCGAGCCTGGGCTGGCCGTGTCCCCAAGCGGGGCTGGCCGTGTCCCCAAGCGGGGCTGGCCGTGTCCCCAAGCCGAGCTGGCCGTGTCCCCAAGCCCGGGCTGGCCGTGTCCCCAAGCGGGGCTGGCCGTGTCCCCAAGCCGAGCTGGCCGTGTCCCCAAGCCCGGGCTGGCCGTGTCCCCAAGCGGGGCTGGCCGTGTCCCCAAGCGGGGCTGGCCGTGTCCCCAAGCAGGGCTGGCCGTGTCCCCGAGCCCGGGCTGGCCGTGTCCCCAAGCAGGGCTGGCCGTGTCCCCGAGCCCGGGCTGGCCGTGTCCCCGAGCCCGGGCTGGCCGTGTCCCCAAGCAGGGCTGGCCGTGTCCCCGAGCCCGGGCTGGCCGTGTCCCCAAGCGGGGCTGGCCGTGTCCCCAAGCGGGGCTGGCCGTGTCCCCGAGCCGAGCTGGCCGTGTCCCCAAGCGGGGCTGGCCGTGTCCCCGAGCCCGGGCTGGCCGTGTCCCCAAGCAGGGCTGGCCGTGTCCCCGAGCCCGGGCTGGCCGTGTCCCCGAGCCGAGCTGGCCGTGTCCCCAAGCGGGGCTGGCCGTGTCTCCAAGCGGGGCTGGCCATGTCCCCAAGTGGGGCTGGCCATGTCCCCGAGCCCGGGCTGGCCGTGTCCCCGAGCCCCCCGCCCCCAAACCCCGCCGGGGGTCCCCAGGGCGCTCACTTGAAGGGGTGCCCCTCCTCGGATTTCTGCAGCGCCTGCACCACGGCCTTGTAGACGCGGAGGCTGATGGTGACCGAGAGCAGGGCCAGCGCCACGTGGGCCACCACGGTGACGGCGCTGAGCGTGGCCAGCGACAGCAGCAGCACCAGGCTGGCGCCGAAGGCCACCGCGCTCTTCCTCACGTCCCGCCAGAACAGCAGCTCCTGCAGCGCTGCGACAGCGGGGACACGTCACACGGGGACACGGGGGACACGGTGACACGGGAGGACACGTCACACGGGGACACGGGGGACACATTGACACGGGGGGACACCGTCACACGGGGACACATCACACGGGGACACCGTCACACAGGGACACGGGGGACACGGTGACACGAGGACACAGGGGGACACCGTCACACAGGTACATGTCACACGGGGACACGGGGGACACGGTGACACGGGAGGACGCGTCACATGGGGACACATCACACGGGGACACGTCACACGGGGACATGTCACACGGGGGACAAGGGGGAGATACGGGGAGACAAGGAGGGGACAGGAGGGGGACACAAAGGAGGACGTGAGGAGCGATGGAGGGGACACCGAGGGGAACAAGGAGGACACGGGGTGACAAGGCCAGGTCCCACGAGGACAGTGAGGGGACACCAGGAAGGACAATGAGGGGACACGGGGGGTCCCTGTGTCATCCCCACCCCAATTTAGCCCAAACTGAGCTCGATGCCACCTTCCCTCTTCCTCCCAATCCACTAATTACCCTCGCTCACTAAAGCTCATTAAAACAGCCCCTTCGTTATGCACAACCCCTAATTACACCCCCCTAGTTAGAACAGGCGCTAATTAACCCCCCCCCTGCAGAGTGCCAGCGGGTTTGGCCCCAAATCCCCAAATTTCACCCCAAACCGAGGCGCTCCTGAGCCCCCCCTCCAGCAGCGCGTGGGGCGGGGGTCTCCCCGTTCCTCCGCCCCTTTCCCCGTCTCGGGCCCGTTCCCAGCCCCTCCCCCCGGTTGGGGCTTTACCTGCCAGGTGGGGAAGGGGCGCGGCCGGGAGGGGCCGGGGGGGCTCCCCGAGCTCCCGCAGGCTCCGGTCCTGGGAGGGGACGGGGACAGCCCCGGGGACGGCCCCGGGGACAGCGGGGACAGCCCCGGGGACGGCGGGGACAGCCCCGGGGACGGCGGGGACAGCCCCGGGGACACCGGGGACGTCCCTGGGGACAGCCCCGGGGGCCTCGCCCGGCGCCTCCTCGATGACGGTGTCGTCAGAGTCACCGGAGCTGTCGGCGTCGGTGGAGACGGCGGGGCCACCCCCTACGCCGGGGACACCGCCGGGGACACCCCCGGTGCCAGCAAGGCCGTTCCCAGCGGCGGTGACGACGTCACTCTTGCTGCCAGTGACAGCGGTGACACCGCTCCCGGTACAGGTGACACCGCTCCCGATGCCACCGGGGCCGCTCCCGATGCCATTGCCAATGCCAGCGATGCCATTCCCCACGGCGGTGACGCCGCTCCCGGTGCCGGTGCCACCACTCCCGATACCGGTGACACCGGTGCCACCGCTCCCCATGCCAGCGATGCCATTCCCAGCGCCGGTGACCCCGGTGCCGCCATTGCCAACGCCGTTCACGCCGTCCCCGGTGCCGCCGCCGCCGTGGCCGTCCCCGGTGCCGCCGGTGCCGCGCTCCACCAGGTCCCAGGAGAGCAGCTCGCTGGTGAAGCTGTGCATCTCCCGCACGCACCGCGACACCTCCTCCAGCGCCGCCGCCGAGCCGGGGGGCGGCCGGGCCAGCCCGCGCCCCGGGACCCCGGGGCCGCCGCCGGGCACACCGGGCACACCGGGCACACCGGGCACACCGGGGCCGCCGCGGGGCTTGGACGGAAAGTGGCAGACGCGGCCCTCGGGGATCTGGCCGAGCGCGGGGCCGAACTCGCGGTCGAAGGCGGCTCGGTCCGGGACCACCTCGAACGGCGACTCCGGCGACTCCGGGGGGCTCGGGGGGATCCCCCCGCCCGGGGCCGCCCCCCGGTCGCGCCCGCCCGGTGCCGCTGAGGGGGAGGGGGGGGCACGGTCAGGGGGGTCGGGTCCCCCCCAGCTCCGTCCCACTCTCCCGTGGCCTCCTGCCCCCCCCCCACACCCCCGTGGGGGTTTTGGGGTCCCCCCCATCCCCGCCATGCTGGGGGGGCGGGTTTGGGGGTCCCCCACACATTCCCCTCCCCCCCTTTGGGGGTGCCCTGGGTGTCCCCTCCCCCACAGGAAATTTTGGGGTCAGCCATGCCAGGGGGAGGGGGCGGTTTTGGGGTCCCCACGCAGAGTTTTGGGGTTCCCCCCTCCCACCCCCCTTCCAGCCATGCTGGGGAAAGCCCCTCCCCAAAATTCAGGGGTTCCCCCAATCTCAGCCATGCGTGGGGACGGGTTTGGGGTCCCCCACTGAATTTTGGGGGTCCCCCCATGCAGGTGGGGGTGAAGCGGCGGCACAGAGGCTCCCCCAACCCCCCCAAAAACACCCCAAAATCTGGGGAGGAGAGACCCCAGTTTGGGGCTAAAAAAGCCCATTTTGGGACAAACCCAAATTCCATTTTGGGGTTAAAACCCCTCGCTTTGGGATCAGAACGATGTGGGGGTGCAGGACACCCCAAACCCGCCAAAACTGGGGGTGCCCCCACCAAGAACCTCCCATCCGGGGCGAAACCCTCTTATTTTTGGGGCTAAACCCCCCAGTTTTGGGTCTGGAGCGAGGCTGGGGGTGCCGCTCAGCCCCTCCTCGATCTGGGGGGGATTTTGGGGTCTCTCCCCCCAGGTTCAGCCCGGGGGGGCACACGAAGCCCCCCCGGCGACGGGTGGGACACGGCGCAGGCGGGTCGGGGGTGGGGGGCGCAGGAATTTTGAGGCCAAACCACAAAAAACGACGAATTTCACCTTCAGCAGCAGCGGGGGGGGGGGCCGTGCAAAGCTGGGGGGGAAGCAGCAGTTTTGGGGTGCAGGAGGGGGTGGGGGGCAAAGCTGGGGGGGCTCACCCCGAAAAAGGGAGAAGAAACCGAGTGAAAGAGCAGGAAAAGAGAGAAAAAGAAAAATGTCTATTTTGGGGGAGTTTAACCCTTTGTTGTCATTATGGGGGGGCTCAGCAGTGTTTGTGCTTCCCCCCCCTCAAGAAACGGGTGAGACCCCCAAAATCCAGGGGTTATTTTGGGGAGAAATCCCCCCTTTGCTGTGACACCGAGACCCCAAAGTGACCTTGGGGAGCCCCGAAATGGCTCTGGGTGTCCCCAGAGTGGCTCTGGGGACCCTTCCCCAAAATCCAGGGGGATTTTTTAGGGTCTGGGCTTTACCCCCCCGCCCCCCTCAGACATTTTTCTTCCTGGGGGTGCAGGAAAAAAAGAGAAAAGAGGGAGGGGGAGACTTGCCTGGTGAAGCCGCAAAGAGAGAAACGGGCTGGGAGGAGGAAGAGGAGGAGGAAGAGGAAGAATTGGGGGGATCTGCAAGAGAACACAGAGGGTGAGAGCTCAGCACCCCCCAAAATCCCCCAAACCCCCCCCAGAAGGCGGGGCCGGTGCGGAGCAGCTTCAGGGTGACGCAAAAACCACCGGGAAAATTCCAGCCCGGACCCGATTTTGGGGGGTTTCACCTCGATTTCCCGGCTTTGGGGGTGGGGAACGGCGCAGGGGGGGGTCCCGGGGGTCACCCCGAAAATCCCACCCGCCCTTCTCGGCGCTGCAACCCCCCCAGGGCGAGGTTTGGGGTGAAACCGCGGAGTTTTGGGGTGTCCAGGTGGGAACTTTGGGGGGGAAATCCTGGGAATTGCCGAGTCAGGATGCTCTGGAATGAGCGCTGGAATGAGGGGGGGGGGTGAAATTCCCCCTCCCCAAAATTCCCGGGAAGGACGGACGGAGCAGCAGGTCCCCAACGACCCCAAAAACATCCACGGTTCCTTTTCCTGGGCATTTCCCCCCATTTTCCTGAGAGATGTGGGGCTGGAGGTGTCGCTGCCCATCAAAACCGGCCCCTAAAAAGCTCCTCCACCAACCACATCTCCACTTCGAAGCCTCTTTGTCCTCTAAAATCCCCCTAAAAACTTCTTTCCCCCTTAAAACCCCCCTAAAAGCATCTTTCCCCCCAAAACGCGCTCCCCCAAAAGCCGCTTCCCCTCTGTTTTACCCTAAAACTTCTTCAACCTCCCGTTTCTGCCCCCAAGCCTCCCAACCTCGCCCCCATCCCCAACCCCCCCGCGAGTCTCTGCTCCCCAAAATCTGCTCCTCCAGGGCCTTTTCTCCCTCATTTCTCCCCCCGCCATTCCTGACCCCCTCTCAAAGGCTTTTCCCCCCACACCTGCCCCCCAAACGCCTCCTGCCCCCAGTAACCGCCCCCCGAGGCCTTTCCCCCCCGTCCTGCCCCTCCCGCCCCGTTCCTGCCTCACACCCAGCGCCCCAGGGCTCCTTCCCCTCACGCCCCCGCCGGGGCCTCACCCCCTCAGGCCCCGCCCGGCCCTTACCGGCGCACGACATGGAGCTGCCGCCCACGCAGCCCCCGGCCCGCGTGGAGGAGGAGGAGGAGGAGGCGAGGGAGGCGGCAGAGGAGCTGGAGGAGACGAGCGAGGACTGCGCGGCGGAGTCGGCCATGGCGGAGCGCGGAGCGAGCCCGTCCGTGCGGGGCGGCGGCCGCGCCCCGACTGCGGGGGGGGCGGTGCCGCCGGGGGCGTGGCCAGAGCCAGCGCGCCAATCAGCGCGCCGCACCTGCTGCAGCTGGGCGGGGCCTGCGAGTTTGAACCAATCAGCGCCTCGCAATGGCCGCGCGCCGCCCTCTCCGCCGCAGCTCGGCGCTGGTGCGCATGCGCAGAACGAAGGGGCTCTTCTGCAGTTGCCATGGCAGCAGCTCGAGGTTGGGGGGAGAAGCTGCGCCTGCGCAGCGGCGCGATGAACGACGGGAGTTGTAGTCTCAGGAGCGCCCCGCACAAGGGTAAGGGGTTTTGGGGGGACTTCCTGTGAGGGAGGAGCGTTTCGGGGGCTCCGCACGCCCGCACTCCAGTGTCAGGGGGGAATGTCCTCCTAAAGGCGCTGAGAGGCCGTAGGACGCTTCTTAGAGGGCGGGGGTAGGCGCCCGCACCCTCCTGAAGGGCAGGGAGGTTCCAGCTCCTTCCCCTGAGGGGGGCGAAGGGGCCGCAGAGCGCCCGCCCGCGGAGTGGGGGGACCCCGGCGGGGCGGGGGCCATAGAGCGCTCTGGAGGCCCAGAGAGCGCCGTCATGGCGGGCAAAGCGCGCCCCCTGCCGGGCGGGAGGACCGCGCCCCGCGCCGCCGGAACGGGGCGGGGCCAGCGAACGTCACGTGAGATCACCCGACCCCGCCCCTCTCCTTGGCTCCGCCCCCGCCCCGTCAGCGCCCGCGGAGCCGCCAATGGCAGCGGGAGGCTCGGCCGTGACGTCAGACGGCCACGCCTCCTCATGCGAGGAGGGAGGGGGCGTGGCCTCGGGAATGCGTGACATTTGATTGAGCCAATAGCGAGGCGAGGGCGGAGGCGGCCGGGCCAATGAGAAGCCAGGCCTGGGGGAAGGGGGTGTGGCCCCGCTGACAGGGGGCGTGCCCGCTGGCGGGCGGCCAATGGGGGGAGAGGGGGCGGGGCCAGCGGGGCCGCCGGGACGCGGGGCGCAGCGGCGGTCGCGGAGCGGTGAGTGGGCACCACGTGACCTCCGGTATCGCCCGACTATCGCGACATGGCCCCCGCCATGCAGGGCAGCCCCGGGGGAACGGAGGGGCCGGGCCGCCTGCCCGCCGCGGGGGCTGCGACCCCCGCGAGCCCCGGAGCTGGGGAGCCCCCGTGGGACCCCGCACAGGATCGCCTATGGGTCCCCGTGGGTCCCGGGACCCCCCTGTGGGACCCCCCCATAGGGCCTGGGACCCCCTATAGGTCCCCGTGGGTCCCGGGACCCCCCTGTGGGACCCCCCCATAGGATCGCCTATGGGTCCCCGTGGGTCCCGGGACCCCCCACTGGACCCCCTGTGGGACCCCCCATAGGATCGCCTATGGGTCCCTATGGGGCCCGTGACCCCCTATAAGATCCCCTATAGTGCCCGAGACCCCCCTGTGGGATCCCCCATAGGATCCCCTATGGGGCCCGTGACCCCCTGTGGGGCCCGGGACCCCCCTTTGGGATCCCCTATACGGCCCTACACCCCCCGTGACCCCCCCATAGGCTCCGAGCCCTCCCCGTGCAGCCCCAGTGCTCCCAGTGCTCCCAGTTCGGCCCCCGGTGCCCCCCCGGGCCGGACTTTGCCCCCCCAGCCCCGGTTAATGATTTACCGGGGGAGGGGGAATTGGGGGCGGGGGCTGCGGGAGGGGGCGGGGGGAGCCCCGGGGAGGGGTGGGGGGGTCGGGGGGGTCGGGACCGGCGAGGGGCTCGGGAGGGAGGGAGGGGACAGCGGAGAGGGCAGCGGGGACAGGACACGGCCAGGGGACAGCGCGGGACGGTACCGGGGCTGGGGGGGGGTCCCGGGGGAATTGGGGGGTGCGAGAGGGGGTCCTGTGCAAATGGGGGTGTGGAAATGTTGGGGGGGGGTTGTGCAAAGTTTGGGGGGTTGTGCAAAGTTTGGGGGGTTGTGCAAGGGGGGGACAAGCCCGGGCAGGACCCTGAGTGTGCAAAAGGGGGCGGGGGGGGGGAGGGAATTGTGTAAAAAGCCTCGTGCAAAGGGGGGAAGGAGATCGGGGGGGATTTTGGGGGGGATTTTTGGGGGAGACCCCCGTGCGAGGGGAGATCAAAGCGGGGGGGGAGGGGTCAAAGGTCAGTGGGGCAGAGGGGAGTGGGGGAGGGGAGGGGGGGAGCCCCAGGGGCTTTTTTTAATCGGAGGGGTCAAAGGTCAGTGGGGCAGAGGGCAGCGGGGGGAGGGGAGGGGGATTCACCTGGGGGGGGTGGGGGTCGCACTGACCCCCCCTTTTCCCTCATTTTGCCCCCCAGATGTTCCAGCTGTGCCGCCCCCGCGGGGGCCGCGCCCTCCTGGGGCTGCGGCTGCTCCGGGGCCCCCCCGGGCCCGCCCGGCCCCTCAGCTACCGGCCCCTGCGCAAGGTCCTGGTGGCCAACCGGGGTGAGCCGCGGCGGGGACCCCCCGGGAATCCCGGGACACCCCCGGGACCCACCTGGGAACCCCCCCGGGAATCCCGGGACCACCCGGGACACCCCTGGGACCCACCTGGGAACCACCCCGGGAATCCCGGGACACCCCCGGGACCCACCTGGGAACCACCCCGGGAATCCCGGGACACTCCCGGGACCCACCTGGGACCCCCCCGGGAATCCCGGGACACTCCCGGGACCCACCTGGGAACCCCCCCGGGACCCCCCCGGGAATCCCGGGACACCCCCAGGACCACTCGGGATACCCCCAGGACACCCCCCCGGGACAGCCCCCGGGACCCCCCAGGAACCCTCGGAACCCACCCAGGACCCATCCAGGAACCCCCGGGACACCCCCTGGGAACCCACGGGAAACCCCCCTGGGACACCCCCCTGGGAACCACCTGGGACCCCCCCGGGACCCCCAAACCGCCTGAGCCCCCCTGAGCCCCCCCCGTGTCCTCTGCATCCCCCAATGTCCCTTTAACCCCCCCTGAGCCTGGGTGGCCCCAGGTGAGGTCACAAGCAGTGTCCCCAATATCCCCAAGGTGTCCCCAATGTCCCCAGAGTGTCCCCAGGGTGTCCCCAATGTCCCCAGAGTGTCCCCAGGGTGCCTGTCCCCGAGGTGAAGTCACTGTCCACGTGTCCTGGGCATGCACACGGAGCTGGGGATCCGCACGGTGGCCGTGTCCCTGTCCCGTGTGCCGTGTCCCCAGGGTGTCCCCAATGTCCCCAGTGTCCCCACGTCCCAAGGTGAAGTCACCATCCACGTGTCCTGGGCATGCACACGGATCTGCATGGTGGCCGTGTCCCTGTCCCGTGTCCCGTGTCCCCAGGGTGTCCCCATGTCCCCAACGTCCCCGTGTCCCCGTGGCCCAGGTGAGATCGCCATCCGCGTGTTCCGGGCCTGCACGGAGCTGGGCATCCGCACGGTGGCCGTGTACTCGGAGCAGGACACGGGCCAGATGCACCGGCAGAAGGCGGACGAGGCGTACCTGGTGGGCCGGGGGCTGCCCCCCGTGCAGGCCTACCTGCACATCCCCGACATCATCCGCGTGGCGCAGGTGCGGCGGGGACACGGCTGGGACAGCTGGGGACACGGCTGGGACACGGCGGGGACACGGCTGGGACAGCGGGGACACACCTGGGACAGCTGGGGACACAGCTGGGACACGGCGGGGACACGGCTGGGACAGCAGGGACACACCTGGGACAGCTGGGGACATGGCTGGGACACGGCTGGGAGAGTGGGGACACGCCTGGGATAGCTGGGGACACGGCTGGGACACGGCGGGGACACACCTGGGACAGCTGGGGACACGGCGGGGACACGGCTGGGAGAGTGGGGACACGCCTGGGACAGCTGGGGACACGGCTGGGACACGGCGGGGACAGCGGGGACACACCTGGGACATGGCTGGGAGAGTGGGGACACACCTGGGACAGCTGGGGACATGGCTGGGACACGGCTGGGAGAGTGGGGACATGGCTGGGACACGGCTGGGACAGCTGGAATAGCTGGGGACAGCCTCAGACACATCTGGGACACACCTGGGACACAGCTGGAATAGCTGGAACACACCTGGGGTAGGTGGGGACATGGCTGGGGACAGTGGGGACAGCCTCAGACACACCTGAGACACACTTGGGGACACCTGGGGATATGGGGACACACCTGGGACGCACCTGGGGACAGCAGGGACACACCTGGGACACAGCTGGAATAGCTGGGGACAGCTTCAGACACATCTGGGACACACCGGGGAACAGCTGGGGACACCTGGGGGTATGGGGGACACACCTGGGCACCCCTGGATACACCTGGGGACATTGGGACACCCCTGGGCACCCCTGGGGGTATGGGGGACACACCTGGGACACCCCTGGGCACCCCTGGGGACAGCAGGGAGGGGACATCGGGCACGGTGCCGCACCCGGGGACATCGGGGCTGCGCCCTGGCCCCGTAGGGGGGCGCTCTCATGGCCCCCTGTGCCCCTTCCTGGGGGGATCTGGGGAATTTGGGGTGGCCCCGTGACCCCCTCAATGCCCCAGGGGTGCCCTGGCTGCCCCGAGGGTGCCCTGGGGGTGCTCTTGTTGACCCTGGGTGCCCTGGGGATGCCCTGGGTGCCCCCTGGGAGCCCTGGGGGTGCCTTGGGGATGCCCTGGTTGCCCCGGGGGGTACCGTGGTTACCCCAAGGGTGCCTTGGTTGCCCCCAAGGGTGTCCTGGTTGCCCCGGGGGTGCCCCGGGGGTGCCCTTGTTGCCCCTGGGTGCCCTGAGGATGCCCTGGGGATGCTCTGGGTGCCCCCTGGGTGCCCCATTTGCCCCTGACCCACTCGCCCAGGAGAACGAGGTGGACGCCATCCACCCCGGCTACGGGTTCCTGTCGGAGCGGGCGGATTTCGCCCAGGCCTGCCTGGACGCCGGCGTTCGCTTCGTGGGGCCGCGGCCCGAGGTCGTGCGGCAGATGGGAGACAAAGTGGAGGCCCGGGCCATCGCCATCGCCGCGGGTGGGGGTCCCGGGGGGGGGCAGAGGGGGTGGGGGGGTTATCGGGGGGATCTGGGGGGATTTGAGCGGGGGGTTGGGGGGTTTAAAAGGGGATTTGGAGGGGTTTGAGGGGGATTTGGGGGGGATTTGGGGGGGTAATGGGGAGTTTGGGGGGGTTATTGGGGATTTGAGGGGAGTTTAGGGGGCTTATGGGGAGTTCAGGGGGGATTTGGGGGGATAATGGGGAGTTTGATGGGGATTTGGGGGGGCTTACGGGGGGATTTGGGGGGATTTGAGAGGGGGGTTGGGGGGTTATGGGGAGTTTGGGGAGGTTATGGGGGGGGTTAAAGGAGGATTTGGGGGGTTATGGGCAGCTGGAGGGGATTTGAGGGGGATTTGGGGGTTTCAAAGGGGATTTGGGGGGGTTATGGGGAGTTTGGGTGGGTTAAAGGGGGATTTTTTGGGGTTTCAGGGGTTTTTTTGGGGGTTTCAGGGTGGTCTTTTGGGATCTGGAGGATTTTGGGGTTTCAGGGGGGATTTTGAGGGGATTTTGGGGGGATCTGGGGTTTTGGGGGATCTGAGGGGGTTTGGGGGTTTTTTGGGGGGTTTCAGGAAGTTTTTGGGGGGATCTGGGATGATTTTGGGGGGATCCGGGATTTTGGGGGGTCTGGGATTTTGGGGGGATCCGGGATTTTGGGGGATCCGGGTCTCCAACCCTGCCCGCAGGGGTGCCGGTGGTGCCGGGGACGCCGTCGCCGGTGTCGGCGCTGGCCGAGGCTCGGGACTTCGCCTCCCGCGTCGGCTTCCCCGTCATCCTCAAGGCCGCGCACGGCGGCGGCGGCCGCGGCATGAGGGTGGTGCGAGCGCCCCAGGTACCGAGCCCGGGCAGCAGGACCCCAACCCACCCCCCCCGAAATCCCCAAAACCCCAAATCCACCCGAACCCACCCCTCCCGAATCCCCCGGAACCCGAATCCCTCAGAACCCAAATCCCTCAGAACCCAAATCCCCTGGAATTCCTGTGCCCAGGAACCCAAATCCACCAGAACCCAAATCCCTCAGAACCCAAATCCCTCAGAACCCCAAATCCACCAGAACCCAAATCTCCCAGAACCCCAAATCCCTCAGAACCCAAATCCCCCACAAATTCCCCCACCAGAGATCCAAAATCCCCCAGAACCCAAATCCCCTGGAATTCCTGTGCCCAGGAACCCGAATCCACCAGAACCCAAATCTCCCAGAACCCCAAATCCCCCAGAACCCAAACCCCCTGGAATTCCAGTGCCCAGAACCCAAATGTCCCGGAGCCCAAATCCCCCAGGATTTGGGGGAAATCCAGAGGAGAACAAATCCCTCAAGATCCCAAATCCCCCAGGAATGCCAAATCCTCAGAGGCCCAAATTGCTGGGAAATGAAATTCCCCAGCAACATCAAATCCCAAAACCCCAAATCCCCGCGCCCCAAATCCCAGGACCCCAAAATTCCAGGAGCTGTCATGTCCCCAGACCCCCAAACCCGCAGCCATCCCAACCCTCAGGAACCCCAAATCCTGGATCTGGGGGGACCCCAAAACTGGAGTGGGGGGAGCCTGGATTTGGGGGGACCCCGGTGTTTGAGGTACCCCAGGTTTTGGGGTACCAGATTTGGGGTAATGTGATGGGCTAGGGGCGAATCCCAGATCTGGGAAGAGCCCGGAATTTTGGGGACCCTGGATTTGGGTTCAGGGCTATCCTGGGATTTGGGATTCCTGGATTTAGGATTGCCAAGATTTGGGGTTCCTGCGTTTGGGGGGAACTCCAGCCAGGGATGTCCTGGGTTTTGGGTTTGCTGGGTTTTGGGGTCCCTGAAATTTGGGGATCCCTGGAATTTGGGGTCACAGAAATTTAGGCTTGCTGAATTTTTGGGTCCCTGGAATTTGGCAATCCCTGGAATTTGGGGTCTCTGGGTTTTGGGGTCGCTGAAATTTGGGGTCCCTGGAATTTGGGGGTCTCTGGAATTTGGGGAGCCACTTTCGGGGGTCCCGCAGGAGCTGGAGGAGAACTTCTCCCGCGCCACCTCGGAGGCTTTGGCCGCCTTTGGCAACGGGGACCTGTTCGTGGAGAAATTCATCGAGCGCCCGCGGCACATCGAGGTCCAGATCCTGGGTACGGCGCCTCGGGGCCCCCAAACTCCAGGGACCCCAATTTTGGGGGTCCCCGAGACTCTGAGAGGCCCTCGGGGGCTTCGGGGAGGTCTCGGGGGGCGTTGAGGGCACCCGGACAACCGTGGTCCTTTCAAGGGTCCATCTTTGGGGTTCCCAGTTCCCTTTCTGGGGTTCCCAGCTCCGTTTTTGGGTTCCCAGCTCCATTTTTGGGGTTCCCAGCTCCATTTTTGGGGTCTGTTATTCCATTTTTGGGGTTCCTGGTCCCCAGGTGATGCCCACGGGAACGTGGTCCACCTCTACGAGCGCGACTGCTCGGTGCAGGTCCATTTTTGGGTCTGTTATTCCATTTTTGGGGTTCCCATCTCCATTTTTGGGGTTCCCAGCTCCATTTTTGGGGTTCCCAGTTCCATTTCTGGGGTTCCCAGCTCCATTTCTGGGGTTCCCAGTTCCATTTTTGGGGTTCCCAGCTCCATTTCTGGGGTTCCCAGTTCCATTTCTGGGGTTCCTGGTCCCCAGGTGACGCCCACGGGAACGTGGTCCACCTCTACGAGCGCGACTGCTCGGTGCAGCGCCGGCACCAGAAGGTCGTGGAGATCGCCCCGGCCGCGCGGCTGCCGCCCGAGCTCCGCGCCCGCCTGGCCGACGACGCCGTGCGCCTGGCCCGGCAGGTGACACCCGGGGACAGCGGGGGGACAGTGGGGACACCCTGGGGACACTGCAGGGACACCATGGGACACCCCAGGGATGCACCAGGGACGGCGGGGAAACCGTGGGGACACCCTTGGGGACAGCAGGGACACCCTGGGAGAATGGGGTGGGATCCTGGGAGGACATTGGGGCACCCAGGTGGACATTGGGGGGCTCAGGTGGACATTGGGGCACCCAGGTGGACATTGGGGGGCTCAGGTGGACATTGGGGGGTTCAGGAGGACACTGGAGGATCTGGAGAACATCGAGTGAGCGGCAGAACAAGGGCAGCACCCCAGGAGGACATCGGGGGGTTTCAGGAGGACATTGGGGACCCCAGGGGGACATCAGGGGGGTTCAGGTGGACACTGGGGGGCTCAGGAGGACATTGGGGGACCCCGGCCGGGGCAGGGGGCGCCCGGACCCCCTGACAGGCCCGGGGGTCCCAGGTGGGCTACGAGAGCGCCGGCACCGTGGAGTTCCTGGTGGACCAGAGCGGGGAGTATTACTTCATCGAGGTCAACTCGCGGCTGCAGGTGGAGCACACGGTCACCGAGGAGATCACCGAGTGAGCCGGGCCCCAAAAACGGCAGGGGGGATCCCAGAAATAGTGGGGGGATCCCAAAACCAACAGGGGACCCCAAAACCAGCAGGGGCACCCAAAATGAGTGGGGGGGACCCTAAAAATGGTGGAGGAACCGGTGTGTCCCCATGTCCCCGTGTTCCCCGTGCCCCCTGACGCTGTGTCCCCCATTGTCCCACCATTGTCCCCATGTCCCTGCTGTCCCCCCATGTCCCTGTCCCCTGACACCGTGTCCCCCCGTGTCCCCCCATTGTCCCCTGACCCCGTGACCCTGCTGTTCCCCGTGTCCCCCATTGTCCCCACATGTCCCCACGTGTCCCCTGACCCCTGTCCCGTGTCCCCAGCGTGGACCTGGTGCACGCGCAGCTGCAGGTGGCCACAGGCTGCTCCTGTCCCTATGTCCCCGTGTCCCCCCGTGTCCCCTGTCCCATGTCCCCTGACCCGTGTCCCGTGTCCCCTGACCCGTGTCCCCCCGTGTCCCCTGTGTCCCCCCATGTCCCCATGTCCCCGTGTCCCCCCGTGTCCCCTGACCCGTGTCCCGTGTCCCCAGCGTGGACCTGGTGCATGCACAGCTGCAGGTGGCCGCGGGCCGCTCGCTGCCCGAGCTGGGGCTGCAGCAGGAGCGGATCCGCATCAACGGCTGCGCCATCCAGTGCCGCGTCACCACCGAGGACCCCGCGCGCGGCTTCCAGCCCGACACCGGCCGCATCGAGGTGACACGGACACGGGACACGGGACACGGGACACGGGACACGGGACACGGGACACGGGACACAGGGACATGGGGGACACGGGACACGGGACACGGGACACGGGACACAGGGACATGGCGATACGGGAGACAGGGACATGGGGCATGGGGACACGGGACATGGGGACATGGGACACGGGAGACACAGGACATGGGGACACCAGGACACCGAGGACACAGGGACAGCCCCGGGACCACCGGGATGGGGACAGCACCAGGACAGGGACAGCCCCGGGATGGGGACAGCCCCAGGACCCCCGGGACCACCAGGACACCGGGACACCAGGACAGGAACGGCCCCGGGACCCCCACCGGTGGAATCCCCTTGGGACTTCCCGTGCTGTGTCTGTAGCTTTGGAGGGATCTGTGGATTGTTCTTTGGATTTTGGGGTGTTCCCGTTGGATCTTGGGGTGCTCCCGTTGGATTTGGGGTGCTCCGCCTGGATTTGGGGTGTTCCCATGCTCTGGGGGTGCTCCCACTGGATCTTGGACTGCTCCCGCAGGATTTGGGGGTGCTCCCCCTGGATTTGGGGGTGCTCCCGTTGGATTTGGGGTGCTCCTGCTGGATCTCAGGCTGCTCCCCCTGGATTTTGGGGTCTTTCCATGCTCTGGGGGTGCTCCCCCTGGATCTCGGGGTGCCCCCATTGGATCTCGGGGTGCCCCACTGATGTCGGGGTGCTCTCGCTGGATCTCAGGGTGCCCACATTGGATCTCGAGGTGCCCCGCTGATCTCGGGGTGCCCCCGCTGGATCTCAGGGTGCCCCGCTGATCTCGGGGTGCCCTGCTGATCTCGGGGTGCCCTGCTGATCTCGGGGTGCCCCGCTGATGTCGGGGTGCCCGCCCGCAGGTGTTCCGCTCCGGGGAGGGGATGGGCATCCGCCTGGACGGCGCCTCGGCGTTCCAGGGCGCGCTCATCTCGCCGCACTACGACTCGCTGCTGGTCAAGGTGGTGGCGCACGGCCCCGACCAGCCGGCGGCCGCCGCCAAGATGAGCCGGGCGCTGGCCGAGTTCCGCATCCGCGGGGTCAAGGTGGCCGGGGGTCCCGGGGGGCTCCGGGGGGCTCCGGGGGGCTCCGGGGGTTTCCTGGGGGGTCCCGGGGGGCTTTGGGGGGACCCCGAGGGGCTTTGGAGGGTCCGGGGGGGTCCCGGGGGGCTTTGGGGGGGGTCCCGGGGGGCTTTGGGGGGACCCCGAGGGGCTTTGGAGGGTCCCCGAGGGGCTTTGGAGGGTCCCAGGGGGCTCCGGGGGGCTTTGGGGGAGTCCTCAAGGGGCTCCAGGGGGGTTTGAGGGGACCCCGAGGGGCTCGGGGCAGGGAAATGCTGTGGGAAGGGATTTGGGGCGCCCCGGGGTGACATTAGGGGGTGGAGGAGGTTTTGGGGGGGGGTCTCGGGGGGCTGATGTGGGGTTTGGGGATCCCTGGGGTGACATTAGGGGGTGGGGGAGGTTTTGGGGTGGGGTCTTGGGGAGCCCCCATCCCTCCCGGGGGTCTCGGGGTGCCCCTGACCCCGGAGGTCTTGGGGTGCCCCCATCTCTCTCAGGGGTCTCGGGGCACCCCCCAGCCCTCTCAAGGGTCTCGGGGTGCCCCCAGCCCTCTCAAGGGTCTCGGGGTGCCCCCAGCCTTCTCTGGCTGTCTTGGGGTGCCCCCAGCCCCCTCGGGGGTCTCAGGGAGGCCCCATCTCTCCCAGGGGTCTCAGGGCACCCCCACCCCTCTCAGGGGTCCCGGGGCGCCCCCATCTCTCCCAGGGGTCTCGGGGTGCCCCCAGCCCTCTGTGGGGGTCTCGGGGCGCCCCTGACCGCCGTGTCCCCGCAGACCAACATCCCGTTCCTGCAGAACGTGCTGGCTCACCCGCAGTTCCTGGCGGGCGAGGCCGACACGCAGTTCATCGACGAGAACCCCGAGCTCTTCCACCTGCGGCCCAGCCAGAACCGCGCCCAGAAGCTGCTGCACTACCTGGGTGCGCCGGGGGGCACCTGGGGGGCACCTGGGGGGCACCCGGGGGGTTTGGGGGGGGTCTGTGCGCACGCCTGGGCCCCCAAGGGGCGGAGGGACCCGGCCCTGGTACCTGCAGGTGTGCCCAGGGGTGTCCAAGGGTCCTCAGGTGTGCCCAGGTGTGGGGTTTGTCCCCCCAGGTGTGGGGTTTATCCCCCCCAGGTGTGGGGGTTTGTCCCCCCAGGTGGGAGTTTGTCCCCGCAGGTGGGGGTTTGTCCCTCCAGGTGTGGCGTTTATCCCCCCCAGGTGTGGGGGTTTGTCCCCCCCAGGTGTGCCCAGGTGGGGGGTTTGTCCCCCCAGGTGGGAGTTTGTCCCCGCAGGTGGGGGTTTGTCCCCCCAGGTGTGGGGTTTGTCCCCCCAGGAGTGGGGTTTGTCCCCCCAGGTGTGAGGAGCCCCCGAACCCCCTCTCCTGTGGCTCTCAGGGGAGCCTGGCCGAGGCCGGGCAGGCTCTGGGGGGCTCGGGGGGGATTTTGGGGGGTCCCCGGGGCTGCCACCCCCTGTCACACCCGTCCCCCCCCCAGGCCACGTGATGGTGAACGGGCCCAGCACCCCCCTGCCCGTGAAGGCCAAGGCGGCGCTGGTGGAGCCGACCCCGCCCCCGGTGCCCATGGGTGAGTGGGGGCACGGCCCGGGGGTCCCCGGGGTGTCCCAGGGTATCCCACGGTGTCCCCAGGGTGTCCCAGGGTGTCCCCAGGGTGTCCCAGGGTATCCCACGGTGTCCCCAGGGTGTCCCAGGGTGTCCCTGGGTGTCCCAGGGTGTCCCCAGGGTGTCCCAGGGTATCCCACGGTGTCCCCAGGGTGTCCCTGGGTGTCCCCAGGGTGCCCCCTGCCCCACACTGACCCTGTCCCCTTTGGTGACCCCTCACTGCCCCCTCGCTGACCCCCAATCCCTGCCCCACACAGCCCCCTGCCCCCTCTGTGCCCCCTCTGTGCCACTCCTGCCCCTCCGTGCCCCTCACTGACCCCCCTCACCCCCCTCTCTACCCCTCTCTGCCCCACACTGACCCCTCACCCCCACACTGACCCCTCACCCCTCACTGACCCCTCACCCCCACACTGACCCCTCACCCCCACACTGACCCCTCACCCCCTCACTGACCCCTCACCCCCTCACTGACCCCTCCGTGCCCCACACTGACCCCTCACCCCCACACTGACCCCTCACCCCCCTCACTGACCCCTCACCCCCTCACTGACCCCTCACCCCCTCACTGACCCCTCCGTGCCCCACACTGACCCCTCACCCCCTCACTGACCCCTCACCCCCACACTGACCCCTCACCCCCTCACTGACCCCTCACCCCCACACTGACCCCTCACCCCCCACACTGACCCCTCACCCCCTCACTGACCCCTCACCCCCTCACTGACCCCTCACCCCCACACTGACCCCTCACCCCCCACACTGACCCCTCACCCCCACACTGACCCCTCCGTGCCCCTCACTGACCCCTCACCCCCTCACTGACCCCTCACCCCCACACTGACCCCTCACCCCCCTCACTGACCCCTCACCCCCACACTGACCCCTCACCCCCCTCACTGACCCCTCACCCCCACACTGACCACTCACCCCCACACTGACCCCTCACCCCCTCACTGACCCCTCACCCCCACACTGACCCCTCACCCCCTCACTGACCCCTCACCCCCCACACTGACCACTCACCCCCACACTGACCCCTCACCCCCCTCACTGACCCCTCACCCCCTCACTGACCCCTCACCCCTCACTGACCCCTCACCCCCCTCACTGACCCCTCACCCCCCACACTGACCACTCACCCCCACACTGACCCCTCACCCCCCACACTGACCCCTCACCCCCCTCACTGACCCCCCCTCACCCCTCACCCCTCACGCCCTGTCCCGGTGCCGCAGGCGCGCCGCCGCCGGGGCTGCGGGCCGTGCTGCAGCGCGAGGGCCCCGCGGGCTTCGCGCGGGCGCTGCGGCGGCACCGGGGGCTGCTGCTGACCGACACCACCTTCCGCGACGCCCACCAGTCCCTGCTGGCCACGCGCGTCCGCACCCGCGACCTCGCCCGCGTCGCGCCCTTCGCGGCCCACGCGCTCAGCCCCCTGTGCAGCATGGAGACCTGGGGCGGTGAGGGAGGGCAGGGGAGGGGAGGGCAATTGAGGGGAGGGGAGGGGCTTAAGGGGGTGTGGCAGATTGGGAGGGGTTTAATGGGGTGTGCTAGGGAGGGGTTTTGGAGGGTGGGACAGGGAGGGGAGGGGCTTAACGGGGTGGGGAAGTGAGGGGAGGGGCTTAGTTGGGATGTAGCAGGTGTGGGAGGGGCTTGATGGGGTGTGGCAAGCAGGGGAGGGGCTTAAAGGGGCGTGGCGGCGAGGGGAGGGGCTTTGGAGGGTGGGGCAGGGAGGGGAGGGGTGTAACGGTGTCAAATTAAGGGGAGGGGCTTAACGGGGTGTGGCCGACATGGGAGGGGCTTGGTGGGGAGGGGCTTGATGGGGTGTGGCCAAGGGGTGAGGGCAGGGCTTGACTGATGGGGCGTGGCCGTCATGCGATGGGCGTGGCTGTCATGCGATGGGCGTGGCTGTCATGCGATGGGCGTGGCTGTCATGTGATAGGTGTGGCCGTCATGTTATGGGCGTGGCTGTCATGTTATGGGCATGGCTGTCATGTGATGGGTGTGGCCGTCATGCGATGGGCGTGGCTTTGTGGGGGCGTGGATCACAGTGGGCGTGGCTCTCAAGGGGCGTGGCTTGTGAGGGGTGTGGTTTTTGTGATGGGCGTGTCTCGCGTGGGCGTGGCTCACAGTGGGCGTGGCTCTCGAGGGGCGTGTCTCACGTGGGTGTGGCTCGAGGGGGGCGTGGCTCGTGTGGGCGTGGCTCCTGTGGGCGTGTCTCGCGTGGGCGTGTCTCGCGTGGGCGTGGCTCCTGTGGGCGTGTCAGCGAGCCGGGCGCGCCCGCAGGCGCCACCTTCGACGTGGCCATGCGCTTCCTGCACGAGTGCCCCTGGGAGCGGCTGCGGGAGCTGCGGCGCCTCGTGCCCAACATCCCCTTCCAGATGCTGCTGCGCGGCGCCAACGCCGTGGGCTACACCAACTACCCCGACAACGTCGTGCAGCGGTGCGGGCGCGGGGGCACCGGACACCGGGGGGACATGGGGGGACACCGTGGACACCGGGGGGACACCAGGGACACCATGGGGACATGGGGGGACACCAGGGACACCATGGGGACACCAGGGGGACACGGGGGGACATCAGGGACACGGGGGGGACACTGTGGGGATGCTACAGGGAATTGGGGACACCACGGGGACGCCCAGGGACATGGGGGGACACTGTGGGGACACGGGGGAACACCATGGGGACACTGCAGGGAACTGGGGACACCGCGGGACACTGTGGGGACACGGGGGGACACGGGGACCCTGTGGGGACACTACAGGGACACCAGAGGGAGACCTGGGGACACGGGGACCCTGTGGAGACACCACAGGGACACCAGAGGGACATCGCGGGGACATCACAGGGACACTGCAGGGACACGGGGACGTGGGGACACCATGGGGACACTACAGGGAATTGGGGACACCGCGGGAACACCGGGGGACATGGAGAGGCAGGGAGGGACATGGGGGCGTTGGGGACATGGGGGACAGGGGGACAGGGGACATTGGGGACACAGAAAGGGGATCCTGGGGACACAAAGGGGACACGGGGACACACAAAGGGGACCCTGGGGACATGATGGGACAGGGGACTGCGGGACACTGGGGACACAAAGGGGACCCTGGGGACACAAAGGGACCCTGAGGACACAAAGGGCACCCTGGGGACACACAAAGGGGACCCCGGGGACTCTCCGCCCGAGCACCCGAACGTCCCCGCGGGCCGTGGCCGTGACGGCCGCCTGCGCGCGCAGGTTCTGCGAGGTGGCCGTGGCCAACGGCATGGACATCTTCCGCGTCTTCGACGCCCTCAACTACGTGCCCAACCTGCTGCTGGGCGTGGAGGCGGCGGGCAGCGCCGGCGCCGTGGTGGAGGCCGCGCTCTCCTACACCGGCGACGTGGCCGACCCCACGCGCACCAAGTACAGCCTGGACTACTACCTGGGGCTGGCCCGCGAGCTGGTGGCAGCGGGGACACACGTGCTCTGCATCAAGGTCTGGGGGAGTTTGGGGGGTCCTGGGGGGATTTCAGGGGAGTTTGGGGGTCCTGGGGCGGGTTTGGGGGGA
Organism: Lonchura striata; assembly: GCF_050655825.1. Taxonomy (NCBI): domain Eukaryota; kingdom Metazoa; phylum Chordata; class Aves; order Passeriformes; family Estrildidae; genus Lonchura; species Lonchura striata. Next base: position 6,767,061 of record NC_140733.1, on the reverse strand, counting down.
GTTTGAGAAAGGGAGTTTGGGGGCAATGGGATGGGGTTGGCCTGGAGCTGGTGGCAGCGGGGACACACGTGCTCTGCATCAAGGTCTGGGGGGTTTGGGGGAGTTTGGGGGGAGTTTGTGGGTCCTGGGGAGGTTTGGGGGAGTTTGGGGGGTCCTGGGGGAGTTTGGGAGTCCTGGGGTGATTTGGGGGGAGTTTGGGGGTCCTGGGGGGGTTTGGGGTTCCTGGGGGGTTTTGGGGGGTCCTGAGAGGGTCTGAGGGGTCTTGGGGGTGTTTTGGGGTCCTGGGCGGATTTGGTGGTCCTGGGGGAGTTTAGGGAGTCCTGGTGGAATTTAGGGGGGGTTTGGGGGTCCCCCGTGTCCCCCATGACCCCCGTGGCCTCCCCAGGACATGGCGGGGCTGCTGACGCCCGCGGCCGCCCGGCTGCTGGTGGGGGCCCTGCGGGAGCAGCACCCCGAGGTGCCCCTGCACGTGCACACCCACGACACGGCCGGCGCCGGCGTGGCGTCCATGCTGGCGGCCGCCCAGGCCGGCGCCGACGTGGTGGACGTGGCCGTGGACGCCATGTCCGGCATGACCTCCCAGCCCAGCATGGGCGCCGTGGTGGCCTGCACCCGCGGGACCCCGCTGGACACAGGTGGGGACGGGGGCTTGGAGGGACACCAGGGCTTGGGGTGACACCGGGGGTTGGGGGGACACCAGGGGTTTGGGGTGACACCAGGGGTTGGGGGGACACCAGGGGTTGGGGTGACACCAGGGGTTGGGGTGACACCAGGGATTGGGGGGACACCGGGGGTTTGGAGGCACAGCAAGAGTTTGAGATGTCCCCAAGGGTTTGAGATGTCACCAAGGCTTGAAAGGGACAATGAGGGTTCAAGGTGCCACCAAGAGGTTGAGAAGTCCCCAGGGGCTGAAGGGGACAGTGAGGGTTGGAGGGACACCAAGGGTTTGAGGGACACCAAGGGTTTGAGATGTCACCAAGGATTGAAGGGACAACGAGGGCTGGAGGGACACCAAGAACTGGAGGAGATGCCAGAAACTGGGGGGACAATGAGGGCTTGAGATGTCACCGAGAGCTGGAGGGAAGACGGGGCTGGGAGGGGCCTCCAAGGCTCTGAAGGGACCACCGAGCTTTGGGGGACAGCAGGGGATGGAGGGGACATCGAGACCTGGCGGGACAACAAGAATTTGAGTGGCCACCAAAGGTCTGGAGGTGTCACCAAGGCTTTGAGGAGCCACAGTGGTCGTGCAGGCGCCACCGGAGCCAGAACTTCATTCCCAATCCGTGGTGCCTCCACACCCGTGGTGTCCCCACGTGTCCTCACGTGTCCCCGCGTGTCCCCACGTGTCCCCGCGTGTCCCCACGTGTCCCCACATGTCCCCCGTCCCCAGGCATCGACCTGGAGCGCGTCTTCGAGTACAGCGAGTACTGGGAGGCGGCGCGGGGCCTCTACGCTGCCTTCGACTGCACGGCCACCATGAAGTCCGGCAACGCCGACGTCTACGAGAACGAGATCCCGGGCGGGCAGTACACCAACCTGCACTTCCAGGCCCACGCCATGGGGCTGGGACACAAGTTCAAGGAGGTCAAGAAGGCCTACACCGAGGCCAACAAGATGCTCGGGGACCTCATCAAGGTGGGGTGGCCCTGGGGGCTCCGGGGGGTCTCCACAGGAGGGTGGCCCTGGGTGGGTGGTGGCCATGGGTGGGTGGTGGCCATGAGTGGGTGGTGTGGCCATGGGTGGGTGGTGGCCGTGGGGTGGTGTGGCCATGGGGTGGGTGGTGGCCGTGGGGTGGTGTGGCCATGGGGTGGGTGGTGTGGCCATGGGTGGGTGGTGGCCATGAGTGGGTGGTGGCCATGGGTGGGTGATGGCCATGAGTGGGTGGTGGCCATGGGTGGGTGGTGTGGCCATGGGTGGGTGGTGGCCATGGGTGTGTGGTGGCCGTGGGGTGGTGTGGCCATGGGGTGGGTGGTCTCCAAGAGAAGGTCTCCCTGGGGCAGGTGCTGTCCGTGGCGTGGAGGATCTCTGTGGGGTGGGTGGTCTCCATGGGTGGGTGTCCCACCCGGGGTGGTCATGTGGTGACCCCCGGGGTGAGCCAGGAGGGTCCCCCCAAGCTGACCCATGAGATGACCCATGAGATGACCACTAAAATGAAATGACCCCTGAGATGACCCCAAGAGGTTCCCCCCACACTGACCCATGAGATGACCGACGAGGTGACCCCTGAGATGAAATGACCCCTAAGATGAGATGAGATGACCCTGAGAGTTCACCCATGAGCTTCTCTCCACACTGACCCTTGAGCTGACCCCTGAGATGAACCCAAGATGAGGTGACCTCTGAGGTGACCCCTGAGATGAGATGAGCTGACCCATGAGGTCACCCATGAGGTGTCCCCAAGAGGTTGCCCCCACATTGACCCCTGAGATGACCCCTGGGATGAGGTGAGGTGACCCCCGAGATGACCTGTGAGATGACCCATGAGATGAGATGACCCCTGAGATGACCCCTGAGATAAGATGACCCCCGAGATGACCCCTCAGACTTCACCCAAGAGGTTCCCCTCACTGACCCAAGAGCTGATCCTTGAGTTGACCACAAGGTGACCCCAAGTTGCGCCATGAGTTGAGCATGGGGTGACCCCTGGGTGACCCCTGGGTGACCCCTGGGTGACCCCTGGGTGACCCCGGTGCCCGCAGGTGACGCCCACCTCCAAGGTGGTGGGGGACCTGGCGCAGTTCCTGGTGCAGAACGCGCTGTCGCGCGCCGAGGCCGAGGCGCGGGCGGACGAGCTCTCCTTCCCCCGCAGCGTGGTGGAGTTCCTGCAGGGCCACATCGGGGAGCCCCCGGGCGGCTTCCCCGAGCCCCTGCGCTCCCGCGTGCGTGGGGGACGGACGGGGGGACTGGGGGACTGGGGGGACTGGGGGGACTGGGAGGGGAATGGGGGGACTGGGACAGACTGGGACAGACTGCGATGGGATTGGGAGGGACTGGGAGGGACTGGGAGGGGACTGGGGGGACTGGGAGGGACTGGGAGGGACTGGGGGGGACTGGGATGGGACTGGGATGGGACTGGGGGGACTGGGAGGGGAATGGGGGGACTGGGAGGGACTGGGAGGGAACTGGGAGGGACTGGGATGGGACTGGGGGGACTGGGAGGGGAATGGGGGGACTGGGAGGGACTGGGAGGGGAATGGAGGGACTGGGAGGGAACTGGGAGGGGATTGGGAGGGACTGGGAGGGACTGGGATGGGACTGGGAGGGACTGGGGGGACTGGGAGGGGAATGGGGGGGAATGGGGGGGACTGGGAGAGGGAATGGGGGGACTGGGAGGGACTGGGACAGGGATGGGACTGGGATGGGACTGGGGGGGACTGGGAGGGGAATGGAGAGGGACTGGGGGGGACTGTCCCATTTCCATGGTGTCCCTGCCCCATTCCCGAGCCCCCCGCCCCATTTCAATCCCCCCGCCCCATCCCGAGCCCCCCGCCCCATTTCACGCCCCCGCCCCACCCCGAGCCCCCCGCCCCATTTCACGCCCCCCGCCCCACTCCAATCCCCCCACCCCATCCCGAGCCCCCCGCCCCATTTCACGCCCCCGCCCCATCCCGAGCCCCCCGCCCCATTTCACGCCCCCGCCCCGCAGGTGCTGAAGGATCTCCCGCGGGTCGAGGGGCGCCCGGGGGCGTCGCTGCCCCCCCTGGACTTCGAGGCGCTGGGCCGGGAGCTGGGGGCGCGGCACGGGGCGCCCCCCAGCCCCGAGGAGCTGCTCTCGGCCGCGCTCTACCCCAAGGTGTACGAGGAGTTCCACGCCTTCCGCAGCACCTTCGGGCCCGTGGCCTGCCTGGGCACCCGCCTCTTCCTCGAGGGGCCCGCCATCGCCGAGGAGTTCGAGGTGCTGGGGGACTGGGGGGACTGGGGGGACTGGGGGGGGACTTGGGGGTGCTGGGAGGGACTGGGAGGGGAGTGGGGGGTACTGGGGGGACTGGGGGGGGATTTGAGGACACTGGGAGGGGATTTGGGGGGACTGTAGGGACTGGGAGGGGAGTGGGGGGTACTGGGAGGGGATTTGGGAGCACTGGGATGGACTGGGGGAGACTGGGAGGGGATTTGGGGGCACTGGGATGGACTGGGGGGGACTGGGAGGGGATTTGGGGGCACTGGGAGGGGATTTGGGGGGACTGTAGGGACTGGGAGGGGAGTGGGGGGTACTGGGAGGGGATTTGGGAGCACTGGGATGGACTGGGGGGGACTGGGAGGGGATTTGGGGGTGCTGGGAGGGACTGGGGGGGACTGGGGGGACTAGGGAGGGATTTGAGGACACTGGGAGGGGATTTGGGGGTGCTGAGAGGGGACTAGGATGGACTGGGGGGGACTGGGGAGAGACTGGGAGGGACTGGGAGGGGATTTGGGAGCACTGGGAGGGGAGTGGGACCTGTGCACGCCTGGAGCTCCTTGCCCAGCCCTGAGCAAGCGTGGTGAGACCCTGCACATGCCTTACACAGCAGTTACACACAGTTACACACCAGTTACACACGGTTACACGCAGTCACACACAGTTACACACAGTTACACACAGTTACACACAGTTACACACAGTCACACACAGTCACACACAGTTACACACAGTTACACACAGTTACACCCAGTTTACACCAAGTTTACTTGCAGGTGGAGCTGGAGCGGGGCAAGACGCTGCACATCCCTTACACACACAGCAGTTACACACAGTTACACACAGTTACACACAGTTACACACAGTTACACGCAGTTACACACAGTTACACACAGTTACACGCAGTTACACGCAGTTACACAGCAGTTACTCATGGTTTACTCGCAGGTGGAGCTGGAGCGGGGCAAGACGCTGCACATCCCTTACACACACAGCAGTTACACACCAGTTACACCCAGTTACACGCAGTTACACACAGTTACACGCAGTTACACAGCAGTTACTCATGGTTTACTCGCAGGTGGAGCTGGAGCGGGGCAAGACGCTGCACATCAAGGCGCTGGCGCTCGGGGACCTGAACGCGGCCGGGCAGCGCGAGGTTTTCTTTGAGCTCAACGGGCAGCTCAGATCCATCCTGGTCCGGGACACGCAGGCGCTCAAGGTGCGGCCGGGCCGGGGCTCGGCGCAGTTGGGGGAGTTTGGGACAGTTTGGGGGGAGTTTGGGACAGTTTGGGGGGATTTTGGGACAGTTTGGGGGGAGTTTGGGGCAGTTTGGGGGGATTTCGGGGCAGTTTGGGGGGATTTCGGAGGAGTTTGGGAGGATTTGGGAGGGTCTAGAGGGGGTTTGAGAGGAATTTAGGGGCTGTGGGGGGATCTGGGGCACACAGAGGTGACTTTGGGGCACACGGAGGTGACTTCGGGTGACACAGGGGTGACTTTGGGGCACACAAGGTTGACATTGGGTGACACAGGGGTGACTTTGGGTGACACAGGGATGACTTTGGGTGACACGTGGGTGACTTTGGGGCACACAAGGGTGACTTTGGGGCACACAAGGTTGACATTGGGTGACACAGGGGTGACTTTGGGGCACACAGGAGTGACTTTGGGGCACACAGGGGTGACTTTGGGGCACACAGGGATGACTTTGGGGCACACAGAGGTGACTTTGGGGCACACGGGTGACTTTGGGGCACACTGGTGACTTTGGGGCACACAGAGGTGACTTTGGGGCACACAGGGGTGACTTCGGGGCACACTGGTGACTTTGGGGCACACAGAGGTGACTTTGGGGCACACAGGGGTGACTTCGGGGCACACTGGTGACTTTGGGGCACACAGAGGTGACTTTGGGGCACACAGGGATGACTTTGGGGCACACAGGGGTGACTTTGGGTGACACAGGAGTGACTTTGGGGCACACAAGGGTGACTTTGGGGCACACAGGGGTGACTTTGGGGCACACAGGGATGACTTTGGGGCACACAGAGGTGACTTTGGGGCACACAGGGGTGACTTTGGGGCACACTGGTGACTTTGGGGCACACAGGGGTGACTTTGGGTGACACAGGAGTGACTTTGGGGCACACAGAGGTGACTTTGGGTGACACAGGAGTGACTTTGGGGCACACAAGGGTGACTTTGGGGCACACAGGGATGACTTTGGGGCACACAGAGGTGACTTTGGGGCACACAGGGGTGACTTTGGGGCACACTGGTGACTTTGGGGCGCCCGGGGTGGCCCGAGGTGACCCCCGAGAGTCCCAGCTGACCCCTGCCCCCTCCCATCCCCCCCCCCAGGAGATGCACGTGCACCCCAAGGCCGAGAAGGGCGCCAAGGGCCAGGTGGGCGCCCCGATGCCCGGGGAGGTGGTCGAGGTCCGGGTGCAGGAGGGGGCGGCGGTGGCCAAGGGCGACCCGCTGTGCGTGCTCAGCGCCATGAAGATGGAGACCGTGGTGACGGCGCCCGTGGCGGGCAAGGTCACCAAGATCCACGTGCGCCCCGGGCTCAGCCTCGAGGGCGACGACCTCATCGCCGTCATCGAGTAGATGTTGGGGGGGTTCCCCCCCAAAAAATCCCCCCAAGGAACCCCGAAACCCCCCCGGAAACAACCTCGTGGAAATGGGGCGTGGCCCCTTTAAGAGCCCCCCCGGTGGGTGGCGCCCCCTGGTGGGGGCTGGGCGGTACAACAAGGCCTTAATGGGGGGGGCGTGTCTTAATTAGGGGGGGCCACGTCTTAATTAAGAGGTGCCCCGTGAAGGGGGGGTCCCGCTCCGGGGGGACGCCTCATTTTTGGGGAGGGGGCAGCCCCAATTTTGGGGGGGGCTCATTAAGTGGGGGTGGCTCCTTTTTTAGGTTGGTACGATCCATTTTGGGGGGGGGAGACACACCCAATAATTGGGGTGCCCCCCCCATTTTTTGGGCATTTCACCCCATTTTGGGGGCTGAAACTTCTTTGGTGGGGGGGTTGAAGCAGAGTTTGGGGGGGTCACCCCATTTTTAGGGGCTTCATTTCCTGCGGACCCCCCCCCGATTTTGTCCCCCCACAGATTTTGAGCCGGCCAATCCCCCCCCCCATTTTTGGGGGTCCCCTCGCACTCTGGGGGGAGCCCCCCGCCCTCCCCCCATCCCTGCCAAGCTGCCTTAGGGGGATCTGGAAGATTTTTGGGGGGGGGGAGGGGAGGGGTGGGTGTGGCCGCCCCTCCCCCATCCCCCCCCACCCCCCCCCCGCTTTTGCCAAACGCCCCCGGGGGTGGGGGAGGGGAGGGGGCGGAGCCTGTGACCAAAGGAGGGGCTTGAACTGGACTGGGGGGGAGGGGCCGCCCCTCCCCCCTCCCCGCGGGGACTCGAACTGGAGAGGGAGGGGCCGCCCCTCCCCCACGCGCCCCCTCCCCCACCCCCCATTTTGGGGGGTCCCGGGCAATAAAAACTGGACTAACGGCGCCGGTGGTGTGGGGGAGGGGCTGCCGGGACCCCCGGGCGACCCCCGAGGGGAGGGGGCGTGGCCTGAGCACGAGTGGGCGTGGCCTGAGCACGAGTGGGCGTGGTCAGCGAGCTCAGAGGGGCTTTAATTCCCAAATGGGGGAAAGTGGGCGTGGCTTCGACCCCAAAGCCCCGCCCACCTCGCCCCAAAAGGGGCGTGTCCCAACCCGGTGGGCGTGGTCTTCGTTCCCTGGTGGGTGTGGCCTAAGAGCGATTCTTCCCGCACCCAAGTTTGGGTGTGTCCCTAAGTGGGCGTGTCCCCAGGTGGGTGTGTCCCTTCCCTAAAAGGGTGTGTCCCTGCCTAAATGGGTGTGTCCCCAGGTGGGTGTGTCCCCAGGTGGGTGTGTCCCTGCCTAAATGGGCGTGGGCCCCGGTGGGTGTGTCCCCAGGTGGGTGTGTCCCTAAGGGGGCGTGTCCCCTAGGTGGGTGTGTCCCTGCCTAAATGAGTGTGTCCCTAAGTGGGTGTGTCCCCAGGTGGGTGTGTCCCTTCCCTAAAAGGGTGTCCCTGCCTAAATGGGTGTGTCCCCAGGTGGCTGTGTCCCCAGGTGGGTGTGTGCCTAAGTGGGCGTGTCCCTAAGTGGGTGTGTCCCCAGGTGGGTGTGTCCCTGCCTAAATGGGCGTGGGCCCTGGTGGGTGTGTCCCCAGGTGGGTGTGTCCTAGGTGGGTGTGTACCTAATTGGGCGTGTCCTCAGGTGGGTGTGTGCCTAAGTGGGCGTGTCCCTAAGTGGGCGTGTCCCCAGGTGGGTGTGTCCCCATATGGGTGTGTCCTAGGTGGGTGTGTCCCTAAGTGGGCGTGTCCCTAAGTGGGTGTGTCCCCAGGTGGGTGTGTCCCCAGGTGGGTGTGTCCCCAGGTGGGCGTGTCCCCAGGTGGGCGTGTCCCCAGGTGGGTGTGTCCCCAGGTGGGTGTGTCCCCAGGTGGGTGTGTCCCCAGGTGGGCGTGTCCCCAGGTGGGTGTGTCCCCAGGTGGGTGTGTCCCCAGGTGGGCGTGTCCCTGCCCAAAATGGGTGTGTCCCCCCCCCCGGGCGTGCCCCCCGCCCCATCCCCGTTCGGGGTCCCTAGGGTGCCGGGGCGGCGCGGGGCGGGCCGGGGCGCGGCGCGGGCGCGGCCTTGCGGGCCAGCTTGGCCAGGAGGGGGCTGTGGGGGTGGCGCTGGCGCAGGTGCGCCAGGTGCGCGTCCTGGCTCTCGGCCGTGCCGCCGCACTCCTCGCACACGTAGAGCTTGGCCCGGCGCTCCTTGTAGCCGTAGCGCTGCGCCACGCCGTGGATCTTGCGCAGGTGCGACTCCAGCGAGCAGCGCTGCGTGAAGGCCTTGTCACAGAGCGAGCACTTGTAGGGACGGACACCTGGACGGGACAGGGGGACAGGTGGGGACATGAGGGACACGGCCTTGTCACAGAGCGAGCACTTGTAGGGATGGACACCTGGACAGGGGGACATGAGGGGACAGGTGGGGACATGAGGGGACATTAGGGGACACCTGGCCAGGGGTCATGGCCTTGTCACAGAGTGAGCACTTGTAGGGACGGACACCTGGACGGGACACAGGGACAGGAGGGGACAGGTGGGGACATGAGGGACACGGCCTTGTCACAGAGCGAACACTTGTAGGGACGGACACCTGGACGGGACAGGTGGGAACAGAAGGGGACATGAGGGGACACGGCCTTGTCACACCAACAGCACTTGTAGGGACGGACACCTGGACAGGAGACGGGGGGACATGAGGGGATAGGAGGGGACAGGAGAGGACACCTGGCCAGGGGACAGGAGGGGACACTTGGGGACACGGCCCTGTCACACCTTTGGGACGGCCGCCTGGCGGGGTTCGGGGTTCGGGGTTTGGGGTTCGGGGTTCGGGGTTTGGGGTTCGGGGTTCGGGGTTGGGCCGCCTCGTGGCTGTCCCTGTCCTGCCCCAGTCCCACTCTGGCTCCGTCCCGTTCCCGTCCCCCCCTCACCCCCTCCCCGTTCCCAGCTCCGTCCCCGTGCCCAGCCCTCTTCCCACCCCTGGGCCATCCTTGTCCCTGCTGCTGTTCCCGCCCCGTTCCCACCCCGTTCCTGATCCCAATCCCATTCGCATTCCCGTTCCCGTTCCCATTCCCACCCCATTCCCGATCTAGTTCCCAATCCCGTTCCGGTCCCGCTCCCGTTACCGGTGTTGGTGTGGACGTGGCGCTTGAGGTCGAAGGTGTCGTTGAACCATTTCCCAGCCCATTCCCATTCCCATTCCTGTCCTGTTCCCATTCCTGCCCCATTCCCATTCCCAATCCCATTCCTGCCCCGTTCCCTTTCCGGTCCCGCTCCCGTTACCGGTGTGGGTGCGGACGTGGCGCTTGAGGTCGAAGATATCACGGAACCATTTCCCAGCCCATTCCCATTCCCGTTCCCAATCCCATTCCCAATCCCATCCCTGCCCCGTTCCGGTCCCGCTCCCGTTACCGGTGTTGGTGCGGACGTGGCGCTTGAGGTCGAAGGTGTCGTTGAACCATTTCCCAGCCCATTCCCAATCCCATTCCCAATCCCACCCCATTCCCATTCCCAATCCCATTCCCAATCCCGTTCCGGTCCCGCTCCCGTTACCGGTGTGGGTGCGGACGTGGCGCTTGAGGTCGAAGGTATCCCTGAACCATTTCCCAGCCCATTCCCAATCCCATTCCCGTTCCCAATCCCATTCCTGCCCCGTTCCCGTTCCGCTCCCGCTCCCGTTACCGGTGTGGGTGCGGACGTGGCGCTTGAGGTCAAAGGTGTCGTTGAACCATTTCCCAGCCCATTCCCATTCCCGTTCCCAATCCCGTTCCCAATCCCATCCCTGCCCCGTTCCCGTTCCGCTCCCGCTCCCGTTACCGGTGTGGGTGCGGACGTGGCGCTTGAGGTCGAAGGTGTCGTTGAAGCCCTTCCCGCAGTAGGGGCACCGGTGCCGCTTCACTTCGCTGTGGCACTTGAGGTGCCGGTTCAGCATCCGCTGGAACCCGAAGCTCTTGTGGCACACGGGGCACGAGAAGAGCTCGGAGCCCCCCGGGACCCCCCCGGCCACCGGGACCCCCACGGGGACCCCCCCGGCCAGGGGCAGCCCCGGGGGGAGGGGGGCGCCCAAAGGGCCGGACGGGACCTGCGGAGGGAGGGGAGGAAGGGGTTAAATGGGGGGGCATGGTGGGGACCCCCCTCGGGACCCCCCAGTTACGGGGAGAGCGGTGATTTTGGGGACCCCCGGTCGTGACGGACAGCCCCCCTGGGGCACCTCTGATTTTGGGGAGCCCCCAACCCACCTTGGTGACCCCCCCAAATTTGGAGACTCCCCCCACCCCAATTTGGGGACCTCCGTGCTCCCCCAGTCTCAGGCCCCCCCCTCCCCAATTTGGGCACCCCCAGCTGACTTTTCTCCCCCCCCATCCTTCCAAGCCCCCTCCCCAAATTTGGGGTGCCCCTTACCTTGCCCTTGGGGTGCAGGAAGGGGCCGGGGGGGGCGCGGGGGGGCAGCGTCATGTCCAGGGGGGACGCGGGGGCCTCGCCCACGGCCGGCTCGGGGTCCCTGCGCAGGGGGCAGCCCCCCAGGCAGACTGGGGGGGGTGGGGGGCACGGTTTTAGGGGGGGTCATGAACCCCCGAACCGCCCCCCCAAAATTGCATCCCCCCCAAAAAAACTCCCCCCAAAAAAATCGGGACGCCCCAAACGTGACCCCCCCACCCCTCCCCAAATCGGAGCCCACCCTGGGGACGCCCCAAATGTGCCCCCCCCCCATGGCAGGAGGAGGATTTGGGGGGCCCCTCCCCCGCTCCCCTCCCCCGCCCTTCGGGGTTCCCCCGACCGGTCGGACGGCTCGGGCCGCGACACCCCAAATTACCGCCCCAATGACGCCCCTAATTAGGGGTTTCCGGCGGGTGGCGCCCGCGTGGGCCCCGGGGGGGGGACGCCACCCACCCCCCCCGGGGGGACACCGGCGACACCCAAAAATCCCCTCCCCCACCCAGGGACACGGCCGGGCAGCCCGAACCCCCCTAAAATCGCCCCCAGGCACCCCAAAATCCTCCCCAAACCCTCCGGGCACCCCAAACCCGCACCCCCCAAAAGGGTCCGGGGGTGCCCCCCAAAATCCTCCCCAACCCCCCCCCCCACATCCCAGAGTTTGGGTGGGATTTTGGGGCTGAACCCCAACTCTGCCCCTCAGGGGACACCCCTGGGGGGGAAGGAGGTCACCCCAAAACTGGGATCCCTCCAAAATCGGGGCCCCTGGAACCCCCTATCCCCAAAATTCCGGTTTCCCCCTACATTCTTTGGTCGTCCTGCACACTTCCAGAACACCTGGGACCCCCCAAAATTCCTGGATCCCCCTCAAACACCCGGAACCCCCAAATTCCTGACACAGCCCCCCAGACTTCTGGGGACCCCCAGCAGCTGAATCCCAACGGACACCTGAAACCCCCCCAAATCCCGGGGTCCCCCAAATTCCTGAGTCCACCCAAATGCCTGAGTCCCCCCCAATTACTGGGTCCTCCCAAATTCCTGAGTCCCCCCCTAATCCCATCTCCCGACGGATCCTGGCCCCCCCCAAATCCCTGGATCCCCCCAAATCCCATTTCCCGAGGGATCCTGCCCCCCCAGATCCCATTTCCCGATGGATCCTGCCCCCCTGGATCCCCCCAGATCCCATTTCCCGACGGATCCTGGCCCCCCCAGATCCCATTTCCCGATGGATCCTGCCCCCCCAGATCCCCGTGCCCCCCCAGATCCCATCTCCCGAGGGATCCTGCCCCCCCAAATCCCTGGATCCCCCCAGATCCCATCTCCCGAGGGATCCTGCCCCCCCAGATCCCTGCCCCGTACTGGGCACGTAGATCTCCGCCCGCTGCTCGTCCGGGAGCTCGCTCCAGTTGCGCTTGGCCGTGGCCACCACCGGCTTCTTCACCAGGAAGGCGCGCGGCATGGCCGGATGGATCCCGCTGGATCCCGATGGATCCCCCGGTCCCGATGGATCCCGGTGGATCCCTGCTCCGATCCCCGGCGGCTGCGGTGCCGATCCCCGGCTCCCGGCGGGGCTGGGTCCCGGTTCCCCAGTTGGATTTGATCCCAATCCGGAGAGTTTGGCCAAGACCCGCAGCCGATCCCAAATCCTTGGGGACTTTTGATCACAGAACTCAAATATTCGGTCAGCGGCTCCCGCCGATCCCAAATCCTCGCCCGGTTCTGGTGCCGATCCCAAATCCTCGCCCGGTTCTGGTGCCGGATCCCAAATCCTCGCCCGGTTCTGGTGCCGGATCCCCGATCCCGCCGGATCCCCCCGCGCCGCCCCCTCAGCGGCGCTGTCCCGGGGCTGTCCCGGAGCTGTCCCGGCTCTCCTGTCCCGGTTGTGCTGTGCTGCTGCCGGTCCCGGCGGTGTTATCCCGGTCCCGGCTCTGTTATCCCGATTGTCCCGGTGCTGTCCCGGCTGCGTTATCCCGGTTGTGCTGCTCCCGGCTCTGTTATCCCGGTCCTGGCTCTGTTATTCCGGTTGTGCTGTCCCGGTCTTGTCCCGGTGCCAGAGATGCTGTCCTGGTGCTATCCCGGTCCTGGCGGTGCCGTGCCGGTCCCGTTAGTGCTGTCCCGGTGCTGTCCTGGTCTTGTCCCGGTCCCGTTAGTGCTGTCCCGGTGCTGTCCCGGTCCCGGAGATGCTGTCCCGGTCCCGTCCCTGTCCCGTCCCGGTCCCGTTAGTGCTGTCCCGGTTCCGTCCCGCTCCCGGAGCTGCTGTCCCGGTCCCGGTGCTGCTGTCCCGGTTCCGTCCCGTTCCCGGTGCTGCTGTCCCGTTCCCGGTGCTGCTGTCCCGGTTCCGTCCCGTTCCCGGTGCTGCTGTCCCGTTCCCGGTGCTGCTGTCCCGGTTCCGTCCCGTTCCCGGTGCTGCTGTCCCGGTCCCGCTCCCGGTGCTGCTGTCCCGGTCCCGGTGCTGCTGTCCCGGTTCCGTCCCGTTCCCGGTGCTGCTGTCCCGGTCCCGCTCCCGGTGCTGCTGTCCCGCTGCCGTCGCGGCCGTGCCGTGCCGGTCCCGGCGGTGCCGCCCCGCCGCGCGTCCCCGTCCCGCCCCGCGGTGCCCCGGACCGGTTCCGCCGGTCGGGCCGGGCCGCGCCGCAGCCGGAGCCGGTCGGGCGGGCGCCGCTTGGGAAATAACGGGGAGCCCCCGCCCCGGCCCGGGGACACCGCGGGACGCGGGGACGGCCACGGGGCGGGGACAGCGGCCGTGGGGCACCGGGACACGGGGGGACACGGGGACATTGGGGACATTGGGGGACACCGGGCATGGGGGACACCGGGACACGGGGGGGACATCGGGACACGGGGGGACACGGGGACATTGGGGGACATGGGGGGACACCGGGCATGGGGGACACCGGGACATTGGGGGACACCGGGCATGGGGGACACCGGGACACCGGGATATGGGGGACACCGGGACACGGGGGGGACATCGGGACACGGGGGGACACGGGGACACCGGGACACGGGGGGACATTGGGGGACACCGGGATTTTGGGAAACTGGGGACATTGGGGGTATCTGGGGACATCGAGGACACCGGGACATTGGGGACACTGGGGATGGGGACACCGGGGACACGGGGACACTGGGGACAGCCACCGGAGGTGTCCCCGGGGGGTCAGGGTGTCCCCAAAGAGGGTCAGGGTGTCCCCAAGGGGGGGTCAGGGTGTCCCTGGGGGGGGTCAGGGTGTCCCAGGGGCGTCAGGGTGTCCCCAGGGGGTGGTCAGGGTGTCCCTGGGGGGGGGTCAGGGTGTCCCTGGGGGGGGTCAGGGTGTCCCAAGGGGGGGTCAGGGTGTCCCCAGGGGGTGGTCAGGGTGTCCCTGGGGGGGGGTCAGGGTGTCCCAGGGAGGTCAGGGTGTCCCAAGGGGGGGTCAGGGTGTCCCCAAGGGCGTCAGAGTCCCCAAATCCGGGGGACCCCTCCCCAAACCGGGGCGCCGCCCCCCCCCGCACTGGCGCTGCAGCTGCTGCTGGGGGGGGAGGGGCCTGAGCTGTCGCGACATGGCGGGACATGGCCCCCCCCCCAAAAAAAAAAAACCAAACTGGAAATTGCAAAATCCGTGTCTGCTTCTAGGGGGTTCCCTGTGGGGCTGGGGGCTCCGGGGGGGGCTCGGGGGGGGCTCTGGAGGCTAGGGGTCCCCATAGGGCTGGGGGTGTCCCTGAAGGTTTGGGGGGGGGTCCCAACAGACGCTGGGGGGGGGGTGCTCAGAACGCCCCCCGGCCCCGAACTACATCTCCCATCATTCCCCGCCCTTTCCGTACGGCGCCGCCATCTTTGTTCCAAACTGGGCGCCGCCATCTTGGCTCCGTTCCTGGGCGCCTCCGCGCCGCTTCCGGCGCGCGGTGACGTCACTTCCGCCCTCCCCGAGCCGATCAGCGATGGCGGCGCGGGGCTGGGACCGGGTCCGGGTCCGGGTCCCGCCCGGCGCCGCTCCGGAGCCGCTCCCGGTGCAGCTCCTGCCCTGCCGCGTCCGGCACGACGGGCCCGCGCCCGTGGCCGCGTTCCTGCGGGCCCGGCCCGGCCCCGGCGGCGGTGCGGCCCGAGGCGGCCCGGGGGGAGCCCTGGGGGGAGCCCTGGGGGGATCTGGGGGGTCCTGAGGAGAGATCCCGCCGAGTCCGGGGGGCGGAGGGGGGGTCTGTGGGCTCGGGGGGGTCGGGGATCTCGGGAAAGTCTGGGGGTCCCGGCTGGCTTTGGGGGTCGCGTGGCGGTTTAGGGATGCCCAGGGGGTCCTGGGGGTCCCGGGGGGGTTTTGGGGCTCCCGGGCGGGTTCTGGGGGTCCCGGGATGAGGTTTTGGTGGTCCAGGGCCGGTTTTGGGGGTCTCAGGTGGGTTTTGGGGGTCCCGGGATGAGGTTTTGGGGGTCCCGAGCGGGTTTTGGGGTCCCCCATCTCACTCTCCCCCCAGAGCTCTGGGCCTCGTTCCGTGGGCGCCGCTTGGGGGGCCGGGAGCTGCCGCTGCCCCCCGGCTACTCGGGGGTCGTGCTGCGGGGGGGGGAGCCCGGGGACCCCGAGGTGAGGCAGAGACCCCCCCCCAACCCCCCCCCGGGGCTCAGCCCCCCCTTTCCCCATCCCCGGGGGGTCCCGGCCCCCCTGACCTTTTCCCTCTGCCCCTGACCTTTGACCTTTGCCCTCTGCCCAGGCTGGCTGGGTGACCCCGGCCGGGGCCTTCGGCGCCATCACGGACTGGGGGGGCGACGCCGCCCCCGCCCCCGACCGGGGCCTGGCCCGGGCCCTGCAGTGGGCGCCCCTCGCCCGGGCCGTGAGTGGGGCTGGGGGCAATTTTGGGGGGCTGGGGGCACATCTGGGGGGGCTGGGGGCACATTGGGGGGGCTGGGAGCATATCTGGGGGGTCTGGGTGCACATTTAGGGGGTCTGGGGGCACATTTGGGGGGCTGGGGGCACATTTGGGGGATCTGGGGGCATATTTGGGGGGCTGGGGTCTCATTTGGGCTCTGGGGGCACATTTGGGGGATCTGGGGGGCACATTTGGGGGGTTTTGGGGTCACATTTGGGGTCTGGGGTCTCATTTGGGGCTCCCCCAGCCCCCCTCACCCTGCCCCTCCCCCAGCTCCATGCCCCCGTGAGTGACAGCGACGAGGAGGCGGAGCCGTGACAGGCCACGCCCACAACCGGAGCCACACCCACCTCATTAGCATTTCCAGCCACACCCACTGGGCAGGGCTCATTTAAATAAAAGTGCCTGCAGCCCCTCCCAGTGTGAGTGGAGCCTGTGGAAGCCCCGCCCACTTTATTTAAAAAAAACCCAACACACCAATCACTGTCCAGAGGAGGCCCCGCCCACATACGCAGCCACGCCCACAGTGGGCGGAGCCTCCGAGTCACGCCCCGTGGGCGTGGCCCAGCAGAGCCCCGCCCCTTTCTCGGCCACTAAAGGAATTGCAGCGCCAGGTGTGGGCGGGGCCAGGTGTGATTAATGAGCAGCGCCGGGGGCGGGGCCGGGTGGGCGTTTCTGTGTCCATGGGTGTGTTCAGGTGGGCGTTTCCATGGGCATATCCAGGGCGTGTCCAGGTGTCCGTGTCCCTGTCCTCGTGTCCATGTCCATGTCCCGTGTCCATGTCTGTGTCGCAGTGTCTGTGCCGTGTCCGTGTCCCTGTGTCCATGCCGTGTCCGTGTCCATGTCCGTGTCCGTGTTCGTGTCCCGGTCCTCGTGTCCGTGTCCATGTCCTTGTGTCCATGTCCATGTCTGTGTCGCAGTGTCTGTGCCGTGTCCGTGTCCCTGTCCGTGTGTCCATGTCCGTGTCCCTGTGTCCATGCCGTGTCCGTGTCCATGTCCATGTCCCTGTCCTGGTGTCTATGCCATGTCCGTGCCGTGCCCATGTCCGTGCTGTGTCCGTACCATGGCCGTGTCCATGCCATGTCCGTGTACATGTCCATGTCCGTGCCATGTCCATGTCCATGCCGTGTCCGTGTCCATGTCTCTGTCCTGGTGTCTGTGGCATGTCTGTGCTGTGTCCCGGTGTCCGTGTCCCTGCTGTGTCCGTGCCGTGTCCGTGGCATGTCCGTGTCCATGTCCACGCTGTGTCCGTGGCGTGTCCGTGTCCATGTCCACGCCGTGTCCGTGTCCGTGTCCACGCCGTGTCCGTGGCGTGTCCGTGGCCTCACCACTTGCCGCGCTTGCTCCAGTCCTTGGGGGTGAAGTGCAGGCACTTGGCGTCGATGCGCAGCAGCCGCTTCAGCATGGCGCGCTCGTGGCCCTCCACGATGTCCTCAGACAGCGTCAGGATGTACTGGCCCTGCACGCGGGGACGGGAACACGTGTGTCAGGTGTGCACACGTGTGTCAGGTGTGCACACGTGTGTCAGGTGTGTCAGGATGTACTGGCCCTGCACGCAGGGACGGGAACACGTGTGTCAGGTGTGCACACGTGTGTCAGGTGTGTCAGGATGTACTGGCCCTGCACGCAGGGACGGGAACACGTGTGTCAGGTGTGCACACGTGTGTCAGGTGTGTCAGGATGTACTGGCCCTGCACGCAGGGACGGGAACACGTGTGTCAGGTGTGCACACGTGTGTCAGGTGTGTCAGGATGTACTGGCCCTGCACGCGGGGACGGGTGGCAACACGTGTGTCAGGTGGGAACACGTGTGTCAGGTGTGCACACGTGTGTCAGGTGTGCACAGGTGTATCAGGGTGTACTGAGTCTGTACAGGTGTGCACAGGTGTGTCAGGTGTACAGATTCATACAGGTGTGTCAGGGTGTACTGGCCCTGCAGGGATGGGTGTGTCAGGTGTGCACAGGTACAGGTGTGTCAGGGTGTACTGGCCCCGTACACGCGTGTCAGGACCTCCTCCAGGTGTGTCAGGACCCCCCGGTGTGTCAGACCCCACCCAGGTGTGTCAGGTGTGCGAGGCCCCGCCCCCCCAGGTGTGCCAGCCCCACCTTGTAGTAGTTGATGAGGTTCAGGTACTGCAGCGTGGAGATCACGTCCTCCTTCTTGATGCTCGTGATCTCGCTGATCTCGCTGCGGGAGGGGCAGTGAGGGGGGGCTGCACCCCCTGAACCCCCCAGCACCCCCCAAAATCCCCCAGAATCCCGCAAAAATCCCTGGAACCCCCAGAAATCCCTGGAGCCCCCCAGAATCCCCCCAAATCCCCCAGAATCCCCCAAAAATCCCTGGAACCCCACAGAACCCCCCCGAGGTTGGGAAGTGAAGGGGCGGAGCCTGCAGTGGGTGGGCGTGGCCTTGTGGGCGTGGCCTGGAGCAGCTGTCCGTCAATGCTGAGCATTGATTGGCAGCTGGGGCGGAGCATCGGGGGCGTGGCTTGGGGTGGGCGTGGCCTGATCTGCCACGCCCTCCGTTGTGGGCGGGGCTTGGCGGTGGGCGGGGCTTTAGGGGGTGGATCCTGGTAAGGGTGTGGCCCAGGGGGCGTGTCTTCTGCAAGTGGGCGTGGCCTGCATGAGCCACCCATATTGGGTATCGCTGTGGTGGGTGGAGCCTCAGGAAAAGGGGCGTGGCTTCACAGAGGGGCAAGGTTTTACAAATGGGTGTGGTCTCACGAAGGGGGCGTGGTCTCGGGAAGGGGGCGTGTCTCACTTGATGGTGATCTGGGGCCGCTCGCCCGCCTCGGCCTTGAGCCCCATGAGGATCTCCAGGATGGTCTGGGACCAGTAACTGCGGTAGGAGAGCAGCCCCAGGTCCGAGAGCGGCTTCTCGGGGGTGCCCGTCTTGCCCTCCACCTTGGAGAGCTCGTAACCTGCACGGAGCAGCGCGAGCTGAGGGCGACGGGACGGGGACGGGGGACAGGGGGACACGGGGGACAGGGGGAACACGGGGGACAGGGGGACACGGGGGACAGGGGGGATGGGGGGGGACAGGGGGCATTGGGGTGAGTTTGGGTGGGTTTGGGTGGATTTGGAGTGAGTTTGGGTGTGTTTGGGGGGGATTGGGTGGGTTTGGGGTAGGTTTGGGTGGGTCTGGGTGGATTTGGCACTGACTGAACTCGATGAGCAGCTTGCCGTAGCCGCGGCGCTGGTACGGGGGCAGGGTGAGGATGCAGGCCACGTTGTAATCCTCAGTCGACTCCTTCTCCTGCAGGGAACCCGGGATCAGATCCCAAAAACACCCTGGGACCACCCCAAAACCCCCTGGGACCTCCCCAAAAACCCCTGGGACCGCCCCAAAACCCCCCTGAATCCCCCCAGACCCCCCAAATCTCCCCCACACCCCCTCAAATTCCTCCCAAATCCCTCCCAGACTCCCCAGTTCCCCCCCAAATCCCCCCCAAATCCTCCCAGAACCCCTCAAATCCCCCCAAAATCCCCTCTAGACCCCCCAAATGCCCCCTGGACCCCCCCAAATCCCCCCCGGGCCCCCCACCTTGGAGAAGTAGCCCACGATGTGGAAGCCTTTGCAGTCGTACTCGGTCATGACGTAGAAGAGGAAGGGGTCGGTGTCGTAGTAAAGGGTTTTGTGGTCCAGGAAGCACTTGGCCAGCAGGCAGAGGTTCTGGGAATAGCTCTGGGGAGGGGTCCCAGGGGGGTCAGGTGGGGGAGACCCCCAAGGGACCCCCCCGGGACCCCCCGAGCCCCTCACCTTGTTCTTGCGGCCGTCGATCTCGAAGAAGGAGATGGTGCCCTTGCGGTAAATCTCATTGCCAGGGGGGTGCCGCAGGTCACACTTGGTCTGGGGAGGGGATTTTGGGGGGTTTGAGGGGGTTTTGGGGGGTTTGAGAAAGTTTGAGGGTGGAAGGGGAAGATCAGGAGGAAAACGAGGAGGGAAGAGGGGAGAAAAAGGGAAAAATTTAGGGGGAGGAAGTTTGGGGTAAGGGGGTGTCCAAATCCCCAAATCCCTCAAAAGTCTCCTAAAACTCCCCCAAATCCCCCTTACACCCCCCTAAAACTCTCCCAAATCCCCCTAAAACCCCCTAAAACTGCCCCAAACCCCCCTAAAACTCTCCCAACCCCCTCAAACCCCCTAAAATTCCCCTAAACCCCCCTAATACTTCCCCAAATCCCCCTAAAGCTCCCCCAAACACCCCCCAAACCTCCTAAAACTCCCCCAAATCCCCCTAATACTTCCCCAAATCCCCCTAAAACCCTCCTAAAACTCCCCCAAACCCCCCTAAAACTCCCCCAAATCCCCCTAAAACCCACCAAACCCACCTAATGCTCCCCCAAACCCCCCTAGAACTCCCAGAAACCCTGTAAAACTCTTCTGAATCGCCCCAATACTCCCCCAAATCCCCCTAAATCCCCCCTAAAACTCCCCGAAACACCCCTAAATCCCCCCCAAAATCCCCCCAATCCCCCCTAAAACTCCCCAAAACCCCCCTAAACCCTCCTAAAACTCCCCCAAACACCCCTAAAACTCTCCCAACCCACTCAAACCCCCTAAAACTCCCCTAAACACCCCCCAAACCTCCTAAAACTCCCCCAAATCCCCCCTAAAACTCCCCCAAACCCCCCAAAATCCCCCCGCCCGGCCGTACCAGGTGGCGCTGCAGGCAGCGCAGGCTGTGCCCGTACTTGAGGCAGAACTCGCACAGGTAGAGCACGGGCAGCCCCGTCAGCTCCTGCGGGTACGGCGAGAAGTACCAGGGCTTGAGGCGGTGCCGGCCCAGCTCGATGCACTCGATGTTCTTCATGCGCGTCACGATGTCGTCGTGGCTGCGGTCCGACACCAGGCTCCCGGTCATGCGCGGCGCCGACGGGGCCCCGTCCGACGAGTCCTGCGAGTCCTGGGCGGGGGGCAGCGCGCTCAGGGCCCGGGGGGCTCCCCGCCCGCCTCCTGGCGCTCCCCGTTCCGGCTGCTCTGTGCCTTCCCTGCCTCAGTTTCCCCATTCCGGCTGCTCTGTGCCTTCCCTGCCTCAGTTTGTGCCTTCCCTGCCTCAGTTTCCCCATTTCCAGCTGGATTGTGGCTTTCCTGCCTCAGTTTCCCCATTCCGGCTGCTCTGTGCCTTCCCTGCCTCAGTTTCCCCATTCCGGCTGCTCTGTGCCTTCCCTGCCTCAGTTTGTGCCTTCCCTGCCTCAGTTTCCCCATTTCCAGCTGGATTGTGGCTTTCCTGCCTCAGTTTCCCCATTCCGGCTGCTCTGTGCCTTCCCTGCCTCAGTTTATGCCTTCCCTGCCTCAGTTTCCCCATTCCGGCTGGATTGTGCCTTCCCTGCCTCAGTTTCCCAATTCCGGCTGGATTGTGCCTTCCCTGCCTCAGTTTCCCCATTCCGGCTGGTTTGTGGCTTCCCTGCCTCAGTTTCTCTATTTCCAGCTGGTTTGTGTCTTTCCTGCCTCAGTTTCCCTGTTTTTAGATTGCTCTTCTCCAACTTTGCCTCAATTTCCCCATTCCTAGGTTGCTTTTCCCCAACTCTGCCTCAGTTTCCCCATTTTTAGGTTACTTTTCCTCATCCCTGCCTCAGTTTCCCCGTTTTTAGGCCACCCCCCATCCCTGCCTCAGTTTCCCCACTTCCAGCTGACGTTTCCTCATTTCCAGGCCATTTTCCCCTCCCGTGCCTCAGTTTCCCCAGCCCCAGAGCCCGTTTCTCTCCTCCCCTCCCCCCCAGGGCAGGGCAGCCCCTCCCCCCCGGTGTCCCCGTGTCCCCCCGGTGTCTCCAATGTCCCCCCAGTGTCCCCCCGGTGTCCCCACCTCGTCCGTCCCCAGGCAGGCCGACTTCCTCTTGCGGCCCGGCTGAGCCGCCACTGCCCGGCGCGCGGAGCCGTTCTGGGGGAGAGGGGGTCAGTGTCTGCCCCCCAAAATCCCCAAAACCACCCCAAAATCCCACAAATTCACCCCAGAATTGCCCAAAACCACCCAAAACTGCCCCAAATCACCCAAAATCCCCAAATCCACCCCAAAACTGCCCAAAACCACCCCAAAACCACCCCAAAACTGCCCAAAACCACCCAAAATCCCCAAATTCACCCAAAATCCCCAAATCCACCCCAGAACTGCCCGAAACCACCTCAAAACCCCAAAATTCAGCCCAAAGCCCCCCAAAATCTCCCCCAAAACCGACGCAGACACCCCAAACCCACCCAGACTGGTGTTACTGGTATTGTTACTGGCCCATACTGGTGTTACTGGCCCACACTGGTGTCATATACTGGGCCATACTGGTGTTGATACTGGGCCATACTAGTCAATACTGGTGTTACTGGTCCATACTGGGCCATACTGGTATTGATACTGGGCCATACTGGTCCATACTGGTGTTACTGGTCTATACTGGGCCATACTGGTCCATACTGGTGTTGCTGGGCTCACCTGGGGGAACACGGACGCCTGCGAGGTCTCGGTGGGGGCGGGGACGGGCGTGGCCGGTGACACCACCTCGACCTTGCGCTTCTGGGACCAGTTCAAACCAGTTCAAACCGGACCCTCCCAGTCCCCCCAGACCCCCCCAGAACATCCCAGTCCATCCCAGTCCCCCCCAGTCCATCCCAGTCCCTCCCAGTCCATCCCAGTTCATCCCTGTCCCCCCCAGTCCATCCCAGTCCCCCCCAGTTCATCCCAGTCCCCCCCCAGAACATCCCAGTTCATCCCAGTCCCCCCCAGTCCATCCCAGTCCCTCCCAGTCCATCCCAGTCCATCCCAGTAGGCCCGAGGAAGGGGAGGCTCAGGGGACACCCCGGGGACAGGGACAGGGTGACAAAACCGGGACCTGCCAGGGACCACCTCCGGGGCCACTTTTGGTGCCAGCTGGGGACCCTGGGGACATTTGGGGACATTGGGGACCCTGGGGACATTTGAGGCCATTTGGGATATTTGGGGACATTTGGGGCCATTGAGGACATTTGGTGAAATTTGGGGCCATTGGGGATCTTGGGGACGTTCAGGGACCTGGGTGACATCTGGGGACCCTGGGGACATTTGGTGCCATTGGAGACCCTGGTGACATTTGGGGACCCTGGTGACATTTGGGGACCCTGGGGCCGTTTGGGGACATTTGGGGACCCTGGTGACATTTGGTGACCCTGGTGACATTTGGGGACCCTGGGGCCGTTTGGGGACATTTGGGGACCCTGGTGACATTTGGGGACCATGGTGACATTTGGTGACCCTGGTGACATTTGGGGACCCTGGTGACATTTGGGGACCCTGGGGCCGTTTGGGGACATTTGGGGACCCTGGTGACATTTGGGGACCCTGGGGCCGCCGGGGCCATCGGGGGTTACCGTGGGGCGCTGGGGGGGCTCGGCCTCGCTCTCCTTGGGCAGGTGCAAGCGGAGCGTGATGGGCCCCGGCCCCGCTGGCCCCGCTGGCCCCGCTGGCCCCGCCGCTGGCCCCGGTGGCCCCGGCAAACTCTTCCCGCTGGCGGGGGCCACCGGCAGCGCCAGCTCCAGGCTCTTCCTCTGCGCCGGGAGGAAGAGGAGGGTTTAGGGGCACGCGCAGGGGACGGAGCCACCGCGGCTCGGGGACCCTCCCGCCACCCCGGGACCCCTCCCGGGGACGGCCCTTGGTGGCCCCAAGGGCTCCTGAAGGGGGACAGGGTGGCATCCAGGGGTCGGGGGTGGCCCCAGGGGTCAGGGGTGGCCCCAGGGTCCCCTTAGAGGGGTCGGGGGTGTCCCCAAGGGGTCAGGGGTCCCCTTAGAGGGGTCAAGGGTGTCCCCAAGGGGTCAGAACTGTCCCCAGGGTCCCTTAAAGGGGTTGGGGTTGTCCCCAAGGGGTCAGAATGTCCCCAAGGTCCCCAGAGAGTGCCTGGGGATGTCCCCAAGGTCCCCTACAGGAGCTGCAGGTGTCCCCAAGGGGTCGAGGGTGTCCCCAAGGTCCCTTAAAGGGGTCGGAAATGTCCCCAGAGTCCCCTAAAGGGGCTGGGGATGTCCCCAAGGGTCCGGGGTGGCCCCTGGGTGTGTCCTGGGGATGTCACCACCCCCCAGGGGACGTCCCTGCTGTGGGGGGCGAGTGTCCTCCTGTCACCAGGGGGTTTGGGGACTCCAGGTCTGTCCCCAGCGGCTCCACGTGTCCCCTGTCCCGTGTCCCCCCCATGTGTCCCCTCAGCGCTCGGTCCCCGAGGCTGGCCCCTGTCCTTGCCCTGTCCCTTGGTGTCCCTCGCCCGTGTCCCCAAACTGTCCCTGTCCCACCCCCTCCTCAGCCCTGTCCCTTCCGTGTCCCCTGTCCCCAGACCCCTCTGTCCGTCCGGTGTCCCCTCAGTGTCACCTGACCTCCCGTTGTTCCTCATCCCCCGTTTCCCCCCATCCCCTCCCCGTGTCACCTAGTGTCCCCAGTGTCCCCCCATGTCCCCGTATCCATCACCAGGTCTCTGTGTCCCCTCCAGGTGTCCCCTCCAGGTGTCCCCCCCATGTCCCCAGTGTCCCCCCATGTCCCCAGGTGTCCCTCCATGTCCCCGTATCCATCACCAGGTCTCTGTGTCCCCTCCAGGTGTCCCCCCCAGGTCCCCCCGTGTCCCCGTGTCCCGGGGCTCACCGGGTCCCTGTCGGGGGAGCCGGGCCGGGAGCCGGGCAGGCCGTTCTTGGTGGGCGTCTTGGCCTCCTTGCGGGGCACCTGGACCCTCTTGAGGTCCAGCCGGTCGTGGGTCACCCACTCGTCCAGGCGCTTGTTAACTGGGGACAGCGGGGACATGGCGGGCTGGCACGGGGGGTGGCAGTGCCAGGCCAGTGCCAGCCCATTGCCAGCCCAGCGTCCACCCCAGTGCCCATCCCAGCGTCCACCCCAGTGCCCATCCCAGTGTCCACCCCAATGCCCATCCCAGTGTCCACCAGAATGCCACCCCAGTGACCACCTCAGTGCCCATCCCAGTGTCCATCCCAGTGCCACCCCAGTGTCCATCCCAGCGTCCCCCATGTCCCTGTGTCCCCGTCCCCGTGTCCCCCCGTGTCCCTGTCCCCGTGTCCCGTGTCCTGTGTCCCTGTCCCGTGTCTGTGTCCCCGTCCCCGTGTCCCCCCGTGTCCCTGTCCCCGTGTCCCGTGTCCTGTGTCCCTGTCCCGTGTCTGTGTCCCTGTCCCCCTGTCCCGTGTCCGTGTCGCGCTCACAGTCGATGTAGTGCACGTAGAAGAGTTTCCTGCCGCTGATGTCCTTCACGCTCAGGATCTCGGCCAGCGCTGAAACCAGGGGAGGGGGGGTCACCACACAGCCCCTCTTGGAACCCCCAAACCCCCCAGGGACCCCCAAACCCCCCAGGGACCCCCAACATCCACCCAGGCACTCCAAACCCACCCAGGGATCCCTTCAGGGACCCCCAAACCCCCCTGGGACCCCAGACCCACCCAGGGACCCCCAAACCCACTTAGGACTGCCAAACCCTCCTGGGACCCCCAAACCCCCCTGGGACCCCCAAACCCCCCAGGGACCCCCTCAGGGACCCTAAACCCACCCAGGGACCCCCAAACCGGCCTGGGACCCCCTAACCCACCCAGGGATCCCCTCAGGGACCCCAACCCACCCAGTGACCCCCTCAGGGATCCCAAATTCCCCCGGGACCCCCTCATGAACCCCAAACCCCCCAGGACCCCCTCATGAACCCCAAACCCCCCAGGACCCCCGACCCCCCCCGGGCCAGGCCCCGCCCCCTCAGGAGGCCCCGCCCCCGCCGCTTCCCGCCCTTTCCCTTAGCCCCGCCCCCGCGCCCTGATTGGCTGCCCCCGCGCTGAGCCCCGCCCCGCTCACGCCACTCATCCTCGTTGTCCTGGTTCCGGCGCAGCACGGGCAGGCGGCAGCCCTCGGACACCTCCCCCTGCGGGGGCGGGGCCTCGTCAGGGCCGGCGGGGCCCCAAAACCCCCGCGGGGGGTTCGGGGGGTCCCCGAACCCGTCCGGAGGCTCCCGGAGCCCCTCGGGCGGCTCCCCGAGCCCCCTCCGCGCTGCCCCCCCCCGCCCGCTCCCCACCTCCGCCATTCTCCTCCCGGCCTCCGCTTCCGGCCGGCCCGACGCGCTTCCGGGACGCGGCCCCGCCCCCTCCGCGCCTGCGCCCCGCCCCCCGGTTGGCGGGAGCGCTCGCGGGAGGGGGCGGGGCTTTCCCGGCAGCCGCGTCACGTGGGGCGCGGCGCTTCCGCCAGCGGCGGCGCGAGCGGGGCCCCCCCCCCGCCCTTCCCGCTGCCCCCGGGACCCCCCCGGGACCCCCCCGGGACCCCCGGGACCCCCCGACCCCCGCCATGGAGGACGGTGAGTGCTGACCCCCCCCGCGGCGGTTTTGGGACCGTTCCGCCCCGAGTGACGTCGCGGGGTGAGCGGAGGGTGCGGGCCCTTTAAGGGGGGGGGGCGGGTTTAAAGGGGGAGGGGGTTTTGGGGGAAGACCCCCGCCCCCGTTAAAGTGAGCCCCGTGAAGTAACCCCCGGTGTTGTGACAGCGCCGTGAAGAGACCCCCCCCCCGTTAATGTGACCCCTCCCGTTAATGCGACCCCCCCCCCTTAATGTGACACCTCCTTATGTGACCCCCCCTTTATGTGATCCCCCTTATTGTGACCCCCACTTAATGTGACCCCCCTTAATGTGACCCCCCCCCTTTATGTGACTCCCTTTAATGTGACACCCCCTTTAGGTGACCCCCCCCTTAATGCGACCCCCCCCATTAATGCCACCCCCCTATTAATGCGACCCCCCTCATTAACGTGACCCCCCATTAATGCGACCCCCATTAATGCCACGCCCCATTAATGTGAATCCCCCCATTAATGCGACCCCCATTAATGCCACCCCCCTCATTAATGCCACCCCCCATTAATGTGAATCCCCCCATTAATGTCACCCCCATTAATGCGATCCCCCCAATTAATGCGACCCCCCATTAATGCGACCCCCCCCATTAAATCGACCCCCTCCCCTTTGCCCCCCAGTGACCCCCCCGGACCTCCTGCCCTTCCTGCTGCAGGACTGGGGCGCTCCAGGTGAGTGGGGCCGGGTGGGCGGGGGGGGTCCCCCGGGGGTCCCGGGGGTGGGGGGGGTGCGGAGGGGCTGACGGGACCCCCCGGGACCCCCGTGCCCCCCCAGAGGCGGGGGGGGCGGCGCCGTTCGTGGAGATCCTGGAGCAGCCGCGGCAGCGCGGGATGAGGTTCCGCTACAAGTGCGAGGGGCGCTCGGCCGGGAGCATCCCCGGGGAGCACAGCAGCGAGAGCACCCGGACGCACCCCACCATCCGCGTGAGTGTCCCATTATGGACCAGTATAGACCAGTAACCACCCAGTGCCCCCCTGAGCCCCTCCAGTGCGCCCCACCATCCGCGTGAGCGTCCCAGTATAAACCAGTAATGACCAGTAACCACCCAGTGCCCCCCTGAGCCCCTCCAGTGCCCCCCACCATCTGCGTGAGTGTCCCAGTACAAACCAGTATGGACCAGTAACAGCCTGGGACCCCCTCTGATCTCCCCGGCTCTCCCATCCCTGGCCGGGGGGGCTCAGCACCCTCTCCCCCAGCCCCACTGCAGCATCCCCGTGAGCCCCCCAGCTCAGACCAGTGCTGACCAGTCCAAACCAGTGCTGACCAGTGCAAACCGGTCCCGCAGGTGAACAACTACCGGGGCCCGGGGCGCGTGCGGGTGTCGCTGGTGACCAAGGACCCCCCGCACCGCCCGCACCCCCACGAGCTGGTGGGCAAGGACTGCCGGGACGGCTTCTACGAGGCCGAGCTGAGCCCCGAGCGCAGCGTGCACAGGTGGGACCCCAACCCGGATGTCCCCCGCAAAAACCGGGACAGCCCCGAAATCGGGATGGGACCCCAAAATCGGGACAGCCCCGAAATCCGGGATGGGAACCCAGACCGGGACGGGACCCCGAAATCGGGATATCACCCAAAAACTGGGACATTCCCCGCCAAAAACTGGGATATCCCTAAAACCAGGGACAACCCTGAAATTTGGGACAGCCCCGAAATCTGGGACAACCCCAAAATCCGGGACAACTCCGAAATCCGGGATATCCTCCCCCAAAAACTGGGACATCCCCAAAAACCGGGGAGAACCCCAAAATCCGGGGACAGCCCCGAAATCCAGGACATCCCCCAAAAACTGGGATATCCCCCAAAAAAACGGGATATCCCCCCTCCCAAAAACTGGGACAGCCGCAAAACCCGGGTCAGCCCCCCAAAAACCGGGGACATCCCCCAAAAACTGTGGACATCCCTCAGGCTGGGGGCACACCCCAAAACTGGGATGTCCCCCAAAATCAGGGACACCCCCAAAACCGGGAGACACCCCCACGGGGCGGTGGGAGCACCCAAGATTTGGGAACCCCCCCAGAAGAGCAGGTGGTATCTCCCAAAATACTGGGGATCTCCCTCCGGGGCGGGTGGGACCACCCAAAAACGGGGGGGGACGCCCAAAATACGGGACCCTGCCAGGAGTCCTGGGAACCCCCAAAATTCGGGATCCCTGCCCCGGAATGTTCGGGGGGATCCCGAAATCCAGGTGGAGCCCTGAGCCAGCCCAGTTTTGGGGGCAGTTTCCAGAATTTGGGGATCCAGTGCGTGAAGAAGCGGGAGCTGGAGGCGGCCGTGGCCGAGCGGATCCGCACCAACAACAACCCCTTCAACGGTACTGGGAGCACTGGGAGAGACTGGGAGGGACTGGGAGGGAACTGGGGGGAACTGGGAGGGAACTGGGAGGGAACTGGGGGGGAACTGGGAGGGACTGGGAGGGACTGGGAGGGAACTGGGGGGGAACTGGGAGGGACTGGGAGGGAACTGGGGGGAACTGGGAGGGACTGGGAGGGAACTGGGGGGGAACTGGGAGGGACTGGGAGGGAACTGGGAGTGACTGGGAGGGACTGGGAGGGAACTGGGAGGGACTGGGAGTTACTGGGAGGGAACTGGGAGTGACTGGGTATTACTGGGAGGTCACTGAGGACGGTCCTGGGGCTGCTGGGGGCGTCACTGGTCTGTACTGGTCTGTACTGGGCAGTGCCAGGGGAGCAGCGCGGGGGCGAGTATGACCTGGGGGTGTCACTGGGGGTACCTGGGGATGTTAGTGCTTTGTACTGGTATATACTGGTCTATACTGGTTTACACTGGTCTGTACTGGTTTATACTGGTCTGTACTGGTCTGTACTGGTTTATACTGGTCTGTACTGGTTTATACCGGTTCTCACTGGTCTGCACCGGGCAGTGCCGGCGGAGCAGCGCGGGGGCGAGTACGACCTGGCCGCCGTCCGGCTCTGCTTCCAGGTGTGGGTGAGGGGCCCGGGGGGGCTGCAGCCCCTCCCCCCCGTCCTGTCCCAGCCCATCTACGACAACCGTGAGTGGGACACGGGGACACGGGGACAGCTGGGGACAACGGGGACACCTGGGACACCTGGGCACACCTGGGGACACCTGAGTGACACCTGGGACACCGGGGGCACATTGGGGACACCGGGGGGACATTGGGGACAGCTGAGGGACACCAGGGGACAGCTGGGGACACTGGGGACACCTGGGGGACATCCCTGAGACCCATGTGGGACATCCCTGGGACATCCCTGGGACACCCAAGGGACACCTGGGGACACCCGAGGGTGGCCCGGGACCCACGGCGGCCCCGCGCTGTCCCCAGGTGCCCCCAGCACGGCCGAGCTCCGGATCTGCCGCGTGAACCGCAACTCCGGGAGCTGCCGGGGCGGGGACGAGATCTTCCTGCTGTGTGACAAGGTCCAGAAAGGTCAGGGGGCACCCCGGGATGGGGACAGCCCGAAACGGGGCACCCCAAAAACGGGGCACCCCGAAAACGGGACAGCCGAAAAACGGGACACCCCAAACCCGGGACACCCCAAACCTGGGACACCCCAAAACCTGGGACACCCCAAAGCTGGGATGTCCCAAACAGGGCGATATCGGTGTCTGTGTCCCCCGGCTTTGTTCCTGTCGCTGTCACCTGTCCCTGTCCCCGTGTCCCTGTCCCCGTGTCCCTGTCCCCGTGTCCCTGTCCCCATCCCTGTGTCTCTGCCCCCATGTCCGTGTCCCCGTGTCCATGTCCCTGTCCCCATGTCCGTGTCCCCGTGTCCCTGTGGTGTCCCCGGGGTGTCCCCAGTATGTCCCCATCCCCATGTCCATGTCCATGCCCATGTTCCTGTGTCCATGTCCCCATCCCTGTCCCTGTGTCCCTGTCCCTGCAGTGTCCCCGTGTCCCCGTCCCCATGTCCATGTCCGTGTGTCCCTGTCCCCGCGGCACCCCAGCGTGTCCCCGTGTCCCTGTCCCTATGTCCGTGTCCCCATCCCCATGTCCATGCGGGTGTCCCCATGTCCATGCCTGTGTCCCCGTGTCCATGCCTGTGTCCGTGTCCGTGTCCGTGTCCCCGCCGTGTCCCCGCGTGTCCCCGTGTCCCTGTCCCTATGTCCGTGTCCCCATCCCCATGTCCATGCCCATGTCCCCATGTGCGTGTCCCCGTGTCCCTGTGGTGTCCCCGGGGTGTCCCCAGCATGTCCCCATCCCCATGTCCATGTCCATGCCCATGTTCCTGTGTCCATGTCCCCATCCCTGTCCCCGTGTCCCTGTCCCTGCAGCGTCCCCGTGTCTCTGTCCCCATGTCCATGCCCATGTCCCCGTGTCCGTGTCCGTGTCCCCGCGTGTCCCCACTGTGTCCCCGTGCCCGCAGAGGACATCGAGGTGCGTTTCTCGGCCGAGGGCTGGGAGGCCAAGGGCTCCTTCGCGCAGGCCGACGTTCACCGCCAGGTCGCCATCGTGTTCCGCACGCCGCCGTTCCGGGACCCCGCGCTGCGCGCGCCCGTCACCGTGCGCATGGAGCTGCAGCGGCCCTCGGACCGGCAGCGCAGCGCGCCGCTCGACTTCCGCTACCTGCCCCACCAGGGTGGGCTGCGGGGGGCTATGGGGTGGTTCTGGGGGGCTGGGGGTGATCTGGGGTCCCTGGAGCTTCAGTTCCCATTGATTTCCTGTTCCTGCCCCACCAGGGTGGGATTTGGGGGGCTGCGGGGTGGTTTTGGGGGCCTGGGGGTGATCTGGGGTCCCTGGAGCTTCAGTTCCCATTGATTTCCTGTTCCTGCCCCACCAGGGTGGGCTTCGGGGGGCTGCGGGGTGGTTTTGGGGGGCTGGGGGTGATCTGGGGTCCCTGGAGCTTCAGTTCCCATTGATTTCCTGTTCCTGCCCCACCAGGGTGGGCTGCGGGGGGCTATGGGGTGGTTCTGGGGGGCTGGGGGTGATCCAGGGTTCCTCTGGGGCACTCCTGGATCCCTTTGGGACATTCCCGGATCCCTGGAGCTGCAGCACCCCGGTGGAGTTCCACTGCCTGCCCCACCAGGGTGGGCTTCGGGGGGCTGCGGGGTGGTTTTGGGGGGCTGGGGTCCCTTTGGGGCATTCTCAGATCCCTGAATCCCATTGATTTCTATTCCTGCCCCACCAGGGTGACCCTGGGGGGGGTCTATGGGGTGCTGCGGGGTCTTTTTGGGGGGCTGGGGGTGATCTGGGGTCCCTTTTGGGTCACTCCCAGGTCCCGTTCTGGTTCTTTTTGGTTCCTTCTTGTCACCCTGGGACGCTGTGGGGTCTCCTGAGGTCACTGGTGTGACTGGGAGGGGACTGGGGGTCACTGGGAGGTGACTCTGAGTGACTGGGATTAACTGGAAGGTGACAAGGAAGTCACTGGGGGGTCACTGGTTGTTACTGGGAGGTCACTGGTGTGACTGGGAGGAGACTGGGGGGTCACTGGTGTGACTGGGAGCTCCCTGGGAGCTCACTGGTGTCACTGGTGTCACTGGTGCAGGGGACCTGCAGTGCATCGAGGAGAAGCGCAAGCGGACGCGGGAAACCTTCCGCTCCTTCATCCAGCGCAGCCCCCTGCCCGGTGGGGCTTGGGGGGCTTTGGGGGGCTTTGGGGGGATTGTTGGGGTCCCTGGGGGGGTCTAAAGGGGAAATTGGGGGTCCTTGGGGGGAATCTGGGGGGGTTTGGGGCCCCTGGGGGAGTCTGGTGGGGAGATTTGGGGGACCCTGGAGGGAGGCTTGGGGTCTCCGGGGGGGTGTAGAGGAGGAACTGGGGGTCTTGGGGGGGCCTTGGGGGGATTTGGGGACCCTGGGGGGATTTGGGGTCCTTGGGGGGGGGGTCTCTGAGGAAGTTTTGGGGTCCTGGGGGGGTCTCGAGGGGGAAATGGGGGTCCCGTGGGGATGTTGGGGGGGATTTTGGGGTCCTGGGGGGATCATTTGGGGTCCTGGGGGAGGGTCCAGGGGGGATTTGGGGTCCCTGGGGGGGGTCCCTGACAGTGGGACCCCCATTTTCCCCCCCAGCTCCGGCGTCCGGCGAGTCGCGGCCCCCCCGGCGCCTGGCGGTGCCCTCGAGACCCCCCCCGGCCCCCCAGAACCCCCCCAGTGCAGGTGAGGGGGACTGGGAGGGACTGGGGGGGATTGGGATGGAACTGGGAGGGACTGGGAGGGGACTGGGAGGGACTGGGAGGGGAATGGGAGGGACTGGGAGGGATTGGGGGAACTGGGATGGAACTGGGAGGAACTGGGGTGGGGCAAAAGGGGAAAACATTGGGGGGGAATTGGGGAGGGTGGGGGGCAAGGAGGGAATTGGGGAGGGGGAAGTGGGGGAGGGGAGTGAATGGGGCCAGGGGCAATTTTGGGGGGAAGATGGCGGGAACTGGGGGGGGTCGAGCCCCTCCCTCACCCCTTCCCCTCCCCCCCAGCTCCCTCCTTCTCCTTCGGGGGTCCCGGGGGGCTCCTGGGGGGCCCGGCCCCCCCCGAGCCGGAGCCTTTGGCCGAGGCGCTGCTGCAGCTGCAATTTGAGGAGGGGTCCCCCCAGCTCGGGGGGAGCGGCACGGCCCCCCCGCTGGATTTGGGGGCGCTTCTGGGGGGGGGGACTCCCCCTTCCCCGCCCTGGACCCCCTCAACGCCTGCGAGGTCCAGCGCCTGCTGGGCCCCCCCGAGCCCCCCCCGAGCTTTGGGGACCCCTCCCCGGATTTCGGGGCGGGGGTTCCCGAGCCGCCCCCGCCCCCCCCGGATTTCGGGGGCCCCCCCATGTTGATGTCGTACCCCGAGGCCATCGCCCGCCTGGTGCAGAGCCAGCCCCCGGGGGCGCCCCCCGAAATGGGGCTGGGGGCCGAGCTGGCCGGGGGTCCCGAGCTGGGGGGGCTGGGGGGGCCCGAGGAGTCGCTGCCCTCGCTGGGGGAGCTGGACTTGAGCACCTTCCTCAGCCAGTTCCCCTCCTCCTGACTGGGAGCCACTGGGAGGGCTTGAGGCTTTACTGGGTGTTACTGGGAGGGGTCCAGCGTTTATTTGTACTTACTGGGAGGCTTCTAGGGTTTACTGGGAGGCTTCTAGGGCTTACTGGGAGGCACTGGGATGCTTCTAGGGCTTACTGGGAGGCATCTGAGGGTTGCAGGGGCTGACTGGGAGTTACTGGGAGGTTTCTAGTGTTTACTGGGAGGCTTTTAGGGCTTACTGGGAGTCACTGGGAGGCTGTTAGGGGTGACTGGGAGGTTACTGGGGGGCACGGAGAGGTTTCTAGGGGGTGCTGGGGCTTACTGGGAGTCACTGGGAGTTCTCTGCGGTTACTGGGACGCAACTGGGAGTCACTGGGGAATCTCTGCGGTTACTGGGAGGACGCCAAGTGCCTGCTGGGGGTCACTGGGAGCTACTGGGACACTCTTGCCGGGGTCACTGGGTGCCTTTTTGGGGGGTGCCCCCTTTGCCCCTCCCCCGGCATTAACCCCGCCCCCATCGAAGTGCCTGGGGGGGAGGGGAAAGCCCCGCCCCTCCCCCTCCCCCCCCCGGGGTTACCCCAATAAACGGTCCAAGGCCCGCGTGGTTTGATTGACAGCTGGGGGCGTGGTCATGGCGGCTGGGGGCGTGGTTTCCCATCCGGGGGGGCGTGGTTTCGCCTCCAGGGGGCGTGGCCAAACTGGCGCGGCCGCCGGCGGGGCGGGGCGCGCTTTTCTTGCGGGAAGAGGCGTGGCCTCGTCCCGGAAGGGGCGGGGCGGGGAGGCCGCGGCGGAGCCGAGCGGGGCCGGGGCCGGGGCCGGGGCCGGGCCGGGAGCGGCGGCAGCGGGGCCGGGCCGGAGCCTCCGCGATCCCGCCGGGGCCAGCGAGGCGGCCATGCCGAGCAAGAAGAAGAAATACAACGCGCGCTTCCCGCCGGTACCGGCTGAGGGGGGACGGGGGCGCCATGGCAACGGGGAGGGGGCGGTTACCATGGCAACGGGGGCGGGGGGGGCGCGCGGGGGTTACCGCGGCAACGGGCGGGGTCTCGGCGCCATGGCAACGGGGGCGGGGCCACGGGGGCGCCGTGGGAACGGGGAGGGGGCGGGGCTTGGGCGGGCGGGGCCGCGCGTGAGGGGCGGGGCCTGGGGTGGGCGGGGCTCAGGTGAGGATGGGGTCCTGCAGGTGAGGGGGTTCAGGTGAGGGGGGGCTGTGCAGGTGAGGGTGGGGCTGTGCAGGTGAGGGGGTTCAGGTGAGGGGGGGTTGTTCAGGTGAGGGCGGGGCTCAGGTGAGGGCGGGGCTCTGTGGCAGGCGCGGATCAAGAAGATCATGCAGACGGACGAGGAGATCGGGAAGGTGGCGGCCGCTGTGCCCGTCATCATCTGTATCCTCTGGCACACCTGGGCCCCGCCCTGGGACCCCGCCCTGCTCACCTGGGCACCTCTGGGACCCCACCCTGCTCACCTGGGCCCCGCCCCAGGACCCCTCCCTGCTCACCTGGGCACCTCTGGGACCCTGCCCTGCTCACCTGGGCACCCTGGGACCCTGCCCTGCACACCTGGGCACCCTGGGACCCCACCTGGGCACATCTTGGACCCCGCCCTGCTCACCTGGGCCCCGCCCCAGGACCCCTCCCTGCTCACCTGGGCACCTCTGGGACCCCTCCCTGCTCACCTGGGCACCTCAGGGACCCCACCCTGTGTACCTGGGCACCTCTGGGACCCCGCCCTGCTCACCTGGGCTCCCCCGCCTTGCACAGCCCGGCCCCCCAGGTGCCCCTACCTGTGCCAGCTGAGGCTGCCCGTGCTGGGGGGCGCTGGGAGGGTTCACCTGC
This sequence comes from Lonchura striata, assembly GCF_050655825.1. Taxonomy (NCBI): domain Eukaryota; kingdom Metazoa; phylum Chordata; class Aves; order Passeriformes; family Estrildidae; genus Lonchura; species Lonchura striata. The sequence goes on along the minus strand of NC_140733.1, from coordinate 6,732,280 downwards.
ACCCGCGGGTGCCACCTGCGTACCTGGCCGTCCTTAGCGTGGCAGCGCGGGCGCTGGAGCTGTTCCTGGAGTCGCTGCTGCGCAAGGCGTGCCACGTCACGCAGTCCCGCAACGCCAAGACCATGACGACGTCCCACCTGTGAGTGCCCAGTGTCACACCTGTCCCCCCGTCCCACCTGTCCCCAGTGTCTCCAGTGTCCCACCTGTGAGTGCCCAGTGTCACACCTGTCCCCCGTCCCACCTGTCCCCAATGTCCCCAGTGTCCCACCTGTGAGTGCCCAGTGCCACACCTGTCCCCCGTCCCACCTGTCCCCAATGTCCCCAGTGTCCCACCTGTGAGTGCCCAGTGCCACACCTGTCCCACCTGTGAGTGCCCAGTGCCACACCTGTCCCCCGTCCCACCTGTCCCCAGTGTCCCCAGTGTCCCACCTGTGAGTGCCCAGTGTCACACCTGTCCCCCCATCCTACCTGTCCCCAGTGTCTCCAGTGTCCCACCTGTGAGTGCCCAGTGTCACACCTGTCCCACCTGTGAGTGCCCAGTGTCACACCTGTCCCCCCGTCCCACCTGTCTCCACCTGTCCCACCTGTCCCACCTGTCCTACCTGTCCCTCCTCTCCCACCTGTCCTCAATGTCCCCCCTCTCCCACCTGTCCCCACCTGTCTCACGTGTCCCCACCTGTCCTTCCTGTCCCACCTGTCCCCAATGTCCCACCTGTCTCCACCTGCCTGGGACACCTCTGGGAGGTGGGGAAGGGTCCCTGACACACCTGAGGCCCCTTTTGGGGCTGGGTGTGGCCTGTCCCAGGTGCGGTGGGTGTGGCCAGGTGGGTGTGGTCTGTCCCAGGTGGGGTGGGCGTGGCAGGGCGGGTGGGCGTGGTCTGAGGCCCCGCCCACAGGAAGCAGTGCATCGAGCTGGAGCAGCAGTTCGACTTCCTCAAGGACCTGGTGGCCGCCGTGCCCGACATGCAGGGGGACGGCGACGACCCCCACGGCGACGGCGAGCGGGGACCCCGCAGGTGGGGCACACCTGGGACACGCTCCGATACCTGGGGGGCACCCGGGGACACCTGGGGGACACCTGGGGACAGCCCTGGGAAACCTGAGGGATATCTGGGGACACCCCTGAACACCTCGGGGACACCTTGGGAACACCTGGGGACACCTCGGGGACACCTGGGGACACCCCTGGATATCTTGGGGACACCCCTGGATATCTGGGGGACACCCCTGGACACCTTGGGGGCACCCCTGGATATCTGGGGGACACCCCTGGACACCTTGGGGACACCCCTGGATATCTGGGGGACACCCCTGGACACCTTGGGGACACCCCTAGATACCTGGGGGACACCTGGGGACACCCCTGGACACCCCGGGGACACCCCTGGACACCTTGGGGACACCCCTAGATACCTGGGGGACACCCCGGGGACACCCCTGGACACCTGGGGACACCCCTGGACACCTTGGGGACACCCCTAGATACCTGGGGGACACCTGGGGACACCCCTGGACACCCCGGGGACACCCCTGGACACCTGGGGGACACCCCTGGATATCTTGGGGACACCCCTGGACACCTGGGGGGGGTCCTGGGGTACCTGGGGGCACCTTGGCACACCTGAGGTCCCTGACGGGGGCGTTAGGAGGGATTTTGGGGTGCAGGCTGGGATTTGGGGCAGTTTTGGGGGCAGGGGTCTCTAATTTTGGGGGGTCTCTAATTGGGGGGGGGTCTCTTTCAGGGGGCGCCGCCCAGGCAGTGGCCGCAAGAACGGGGGTCCCGGGGCCAAGGGGACCCCAAAACAGTCGGGGACAGACTCGGAGCAGGAGGTGGGGGGGTTTTGGGGGGTCCCAGAGGGGTTTTGGGGGTCCCGGGGGGATTTTGGGGGTCCCGGGTGGATTTTGGGGGGTCCCGGGGGTGTTTTGGTGGGTCCCGGGGCCAAGGGACATTTGGGAACCAACCCAGAGCTGGAGGTGGGGCGGGGTTTGAGGGGTTTTGGGGGCACCTGGACCCTTGAGTTTCCTTTGGGGGGACCCTGGGGGATTTTGGGGGTCCCCCCTGAAGGGGATTGGCCGTTCCTGGTTGTGGGGTCACTGCTGGTGGGGGGGGATTTGGGGGGTCCCGGGTGGGTTTGGGGTTTCCGGGACCCCTCTGGGGAGGGGTTTTGGGGGTCCCTGGGCGTGGGGAGGGTTTGGGGTCCCCGGGGAGGGTTTGGGGTCCCCGGGGTGGGTTTGGGGTCCCCACATTGTCCCCCCGTGTCCCCCCAGGAGGAGTCTGAGGACAGCGACAGCGACGGGGACGAGGAGACCCCCCCTCAGCCCCCCCCGGCCCCGCTCCCCTTCGCCAGGTGGGGCCGGGGGGGCAGAGAGCACCGGGGGCGTTTTTGGGGTGGTCCCGACAACACCTGGGCCGTTTTTGGGGTTGTTTCGGGGGGTTTTGGGGTGTTCCCCCCTCCCTGAGTCCCTGTGGGGGGGTTGGGTGGATCGGGGTTGCCCCCCCCGTGTCTCTGGGGGTTTTTTGGGGGCGTTTTTGGTTTTTTTTGGGGGGCTTTGGGGTGTTCCCCCCTCCCTGAGTCCCTGGGGGGGGGTTGGGTGGATCGGGGTTGCCCCCCCCCGTGTCTTTGGGGGGGATTTGGGGGGATTTGGGGTTTTTTTGGGGGGTTTCCCCCCTTCACTGACGCCTCTTCCCGCAGCCCCGGGGTCCCCTTCGCCCCCCTGGGCCCCCCCAGCCTCCCGGGGGGGCTCCCGGGGGGGCTCCCCCCGGCCCCCGGCCCCCCCCGCGCCCGCGAGGAAGAGGAGGAGGATGAAGATTACGATTCCTAGCGACCCCCCCCACAATTTTTACCCGTTTCTCCAGAGTTTTCCCCCATTCCGGGGCCGGGCGGCGCCTCCCAGTTGGGCCTTGCTGGGGGCTGGGCCTGGCACCAGTTTGGGGGGGCTGGGGGGTGCTGGGAGCACTGGGACCCCCTCCCTGCCCCACTGGTGTCAGGAATTCTGGGGGGGGCTCAGCCCGGGCTCCCGGGACCCCCCCGGACACACCTGGGACCCCTTTTTGGGGGTGGGGGGGGCCGGGGGTTGATTTTGGGGCACTTTGGGGGGCGTTTGCTGAGTCGGGGGTTTTGTATCGGCTCAATAAATTCCTGTTTCCATATGGACCCCCCCAAAAACACAACCCTGGGAGACCCCAAATCCTGGGACCCCCCAAAAACGCTGGGACCCCTCCCCCCAACCCTGAATTCCTTCCCTAAAATCACTGGGACCTCCCCCAAAAACACTGGGACCCTCCCAAAAACACTGGGACCCCCCCAAAAACACTGGGACCCCCCCCCAAACCCTGAATTCCTCCCTTAAAACACTGGGACCCCCCCCCTCCAAAAACCCTGGGACCCCCCCAAAAACACTGGGACCCCCCCAAAAACACTGGGATCTCTCCCCAAACCCTGAATTCCTCCCCTAAAATCACTGGGACCCCCCCAAAGAACCCTAGGACCCCCTCCCAAAAACCCTGGGACTCCCCCCCAAACCCTGAATTCCTCCCTTAAAACACTGGGACCCCCCCAAAAAAACCTTGGGACCCCTCCCCCAAAAACCCTGGGACCCCCCTCCAAAGTCCGGGACGCCCCCGCCCCAAGATCCGGGCATCTCAAACCTCTGAACCCCCTCCCCAAATTTTCAGGACCCCCCCAAATTCCCGGGACCCCCCCCAATGCGCGTTTCCTTTCTCGGCCGCCAGGGGGCGGCGGAGCCCCCGGGGCGCTGTGGGGTCCGTGGGGGATTTTGGGGGGTCTCGGGGGGGTTTGGGGGGTTTTGGGGGGGTTTTGGGGGGTCTCGGGGGATTTTGGGGGGGGTTTGGGGGGTCTCGGGGGGTTTTGGGGGGTCTCGGGGGGTTTTGGGGGGTCTCGGGGGGTTTTGGGGGGGTTTTGGGGGGTCTCGGGGGGTTTTGGGGGATCTCTAGGGACCCATGGGGGAGGTGCAGCTGTGGGGGGTGGGGGGGCTATCGGGGAATTCTGGGGGGCTGCAGGCACCGGCGGGGGGATTCTCGGGGTGTCTGGGGGGGTTTGGGACCTGCAGGGGACTTGTAGGATCTCGAGGGACCTGCCGGGGGGGTAGGACCCTAAAAAAGGGTTTAAAGGTTCTAGGACCCTAAAAGGGGGGGTGAGAGGTTGTAAGACCCTAAAAGGGGGAGATTAAAGGTTGTAGAAACCTAAAAGGGGGAGATTAAAGGTTGGAGGACCCTAAATGGGGGGGTTTCAAGGGTGTAGGACCCTAAAAAAGGGGTTCAAGGGTGTAGGACCCTAAAGGGGTGCTGGAGGGGGGTCAGTGAGCTGCTCCAGGCCTCTGCAGGGCTGCCAGGGCCCGGAAGGAGATTTAAAAGGATTTTAGGGGCTCTTTAGGGGGGGTCTGTGGGGTTTGGGGGGGTCTGTGGGGTTTGGGGGTGGTCTATAGGGATTTGGGGGTGGTCTAGAGGGGTTTGGGGGTGGTCTATAGGGGCTGGAGGTGGTCTGTAGGTGCTGGGGGGTGTCTGTAGGGGTTTGGGGGTGGTCTGTAGGGGTTTGGGGGTGGTCTAGAGGGTTTGGGGGTGGTCTGTAGGGGTTTGGGGGTGGTCTAGAGGGGCTGGGGGGGTCTAGAGGGGTTTGGGGGTGGTCTAGAGGGGTTTGGGGGTGGTCTAGAGGGGCTGGGGGGGTCTAGAGGGGTTTGGTGGTGGTCTAGAGGGTTTGGGGGTGGTCTGTAGGGGTTTGGGGGTGGTCTAGAGGGGCTGGGGGGGTCTGTAGGGGTTTGGGGGTGGTCTGTAGGGGCTTGGGGGTGGTCTAGAGGGGGCTGGGGGGGTCTAGAGGGGTTTGGGGGATCTCGGGGGGCTCTGTGGGGTCCAGAGGGGCTCCTGGGGGCTCTTTGGGGTCCGGGGGGGGCACCAACAGGGGGTGGGGGTCCCTAAGTGTGGGGAGGGGGTGCTGGTCTAGGGGGGTGTCCCCGTGGGGCCGCAGAGACCCCGGGCGGGCGGGCGGGGGGACCCGGAGGCGTCCGGACCCCCCCGCGGCGCTGGAATTCGCCCCCCCCCGTTAATCCCGGGGGCACCAAAAGCGGCGCTTTTGGCCTCGTTGTGTAACGGAGCGAGCAGGGACCGCGACCGGGACCGGGACGGGAACCGGGACCGGGGAGAGGGACAGGGACAGCGGCGGCAGCGCAGGTGGGACACGGGGGGAGCCGGGACAGGGACAGGGGGACAGGGGGACAGGGATTGGGACAGGGGGACAGGGACAGGGGGACAGGGATTGGGACAGGGGGACAGGGACAGGGATTGGGACAGGGGGACAGGGATTGGGACAGGGGGACAGGGGGACAGGGACAGGGATTGGGACAGGGATTGGGACAGGGACAGGGACAGAGGGACAGGGACAGAGGGACAGGGGGACAGGGACAGAGGGACAGGGACAGGGGGACAGGGACAGAGGGACAGGGGGACAGGGACAGGGACAGGGGGACAGGGACAGAGGGACAGGGACAGGGACAGGGACAGGGGGACAGGGATTGGGACAGGGGGACAGGGACAGAGGGACAAAGGGACAGGGACAGGGACAGGGGGACAGGGACAGGGGGACAGGGATTGGGACAGGGGGACAGGGACAAAGGGACAGGGACAGGGACAGGGACAGGGGGACAGGGACAGGGACAGGGACAGGGACAGGGACAGAGGGACAGGGACAGGGGGACAGGGACAGGGACAGCACAGGTGGGGACACGGGAGGACAGCGGGGAGGACCCCTGGCACAGGGGACAGGGACAATTGGGGGGACCCCCGGGACAGGGGGTCCGGTGGGGTCGGGGGGAGCAAACTGGGAGGGGACAACAGATGGGGACAGTGGGGGGACCTCGGGATGGGGGCGGCACCTGGAGGACACCTGGGGACACCTGGGGACACTTGGGGACATTCCTGGGACAGGACTGGGGGGCACAACGAGGCGGGGATGGAGGGGGGGGACATCGGGGGGTTACAGGATGGGGTGGGGACACTGTGGGGGGACATGGGAACAGCTTGGGGCACCAGCGAGGGGTTGGGGACATCGTGGGGGGGTTGGGGACACTCTCTTAGGGAGGGGAGGGGACATTGGGCAGGTTGGGGACATCGTGGGGGGACACTGGGAGCATTGGGGGTGTGGTGGGGCCATGGCTTGGGCTGGGGAAATCACAGAGGGGACACGGGACAGCTTGGGGACATGGAGGAGAACGGTGGGGACATCAGGGAGGGTTTGGGGACACCACAGGGGGCACCCTTCACCTTGGGGACACGGAGTCACAGCTGGCCGGATGTCCCCATCCCTGGGGAGCTGCGCCGAGGTGGAGCAGGGACAGGGACATGCTGGGGACATCAGAGGGGTTGGGGACGCGTGACGCAAGCGGTGACACCGTCCCCAGTGGTCACCACACCCCTGCCCCGTGTCCCCTCCCCATCTCTGGGTCCCCGTGGTGTCCCCTGTCCCCACATCCTGGTGGCCCCAGCTCAGCACTCCCAGCGGTGCCCACCCCGTCCCGTGTCCCCATGGCCCTGGGGTGGCTGTGTCCCCTGGGATGGTGTCCCTCTGTCCCCGTGTCTCCATGTCCTGCCATCCCCATGGCTGAAGATGTCCCCACGCCCCAGGTCCCCGTGTTTCATGGTGTCCCCTCAGTTGATGAAGCCCCAGTGGGGGTGGTGGTGTCCCCACAGGTGACGTCCCCATGTCTTGGGTGTCCCCAGGGCCCTGTGTCCCTGTGTCCACTGGTGTCCCCAGGGATTGTGGTGTCCCCATGGATTGCGGTGTCCCCATGAGTGCTGCCATCCCCCTGGGTGGCACCGTCCCCCAGGCTGGCAGTGTCCCTGTGTCCAGCAGTGTCCCCGTGTCTGGCAGTGTGCCCATCTCCAGCGGTGTCCCTGTGTCCAGCGGTGTCCCCGTGTCCAGCGGTGTCCCTGTGTCCATCAGTGTCCCCGTGTCCAGCAGTGTCCCCGTGTCTGGCAGTGTCCCCATCTCCAGCGGTGTCCCCGTGTCTGGCAGTGTCCCCATCTCCAGCAGTGTCCCCATCTCCAGCAGTGTCCCCGTGTCCATCAGTGTCCCCATGTCCCGTAGTGTCCCTGTGTCTGGCAGTGTCCCCGTGTCCAGCAGTGTCCCCGTGTCCAGCGGTGTCCCCATCTCCAGTGGTGTCCCTGTGTCCAGCAGTGTCCCCATCTCCAGCGGTGTCCCCGTGTCCCACGGTGTCCCCAAGCCGGCGGTGTCCCCATCTCCAGCGGTGTCCCCAAGCCAGCGGTGTCCCCGCCATGCCGTTCGCGGCGCTGCTGGCGCAGGTCGGGGGCCTGGGCCGCTTCCAGGTGCTGCAGACGGCGCTGCTGGCGGTGCCCATCCTGCTCATGGCCAGCCACAACCTGCTGCAGAACTTCACCGCCGCCGTGCCCCCGCACCGCTGCCGCGTCCCCGCTGTCCCCAGCGTCGCGCCCGCGCCGCTCGGAGCCACCCCCGATGCCACCTCAGCCCATCCTCGGGACACCTCGAGGGCCTCCGACGCCGTCCTCGGGTCTCCTGGTGGCACCTCGGGGTCACCTGGTGCCACCCTGAGGTCCCCCAGTGGCGTCCCCAGCCCCGGTGCCACCCACGTCACGCTCGATGGCACCGCAGGGACACCCAGTGACACCCATGTCCGGCCTGATGCCACCTGGGGGTCCTCCAATGGCAGCCTGGGGCCCACTGGTGCCGCGATGGGGTGGTCCAATGTCACCCCAGGGTCCCCTGATGTCACCCTGGGGTCCTGCCGGCGCTACGTGGCCAATGCCACCGGCGGTGCCCGGGCCACCGAGCCGTGCCGTGACGGCTGGGACTACGACCGCAGCATCTACGTGTCCACCATCGTCACCGAGGTGGGGACGGGGACGCGGGGACGGGGAGGGTGGGGAGGTGACCACGGTGTCCATGGGGAGACAACAGCTCTGTGGGGAGGGGGTGGGATCTTGGGGGAGGTGGGAGGGAGGGACAGACAAGGGATGGATGGGTGGATGATGGATGGATGATGGATGGATGGATGGATGATGGATGGATGGATGGATGGATGGATGGATGGATGGATGGATGGATGGATGATGGATGGATGGATGGATGGATGGATGATGGATGGATGGATGATGGATGGATGATGGATGGATGATGGATGATGGAGGATGGATGATGGATGGATGATGGATGGATGATGGAGGATGGATGATGGATGGATGGATGATGGATGGATGATGGATGATGGATGGATGGATGATGGATGGATGGAAGATGGATGGATGATGGATGGATGGATGATGGATGGATGGATGGATGGATGATGGATGATGGATGGATGATGGAGGATGGATGATGGATGGATGATGGATCAGAGGAAGAAGGAGGGACTGACACTGGCAGATGTCCCCCTGTCCCGGCAGTGGGACCTGGTCTGTGCCTACCGGCAGCTGCGGCAGATGGCCCAGTCCATCTACATGGCCGGGGTCCTGGTGGGCGCCCTGGTCCTGGGGGGCCTCTCAGACAGGTAAAGGCAGCAGAGACCCCCCCGCCTCTGTGCCTCAGTTTCCCTGGTGGCTCCCAGTGGCTCCCAGTGGCTCCTGTTGCAGGTTTGGGCGCAAGGCCATGTTGATGTGGTCCTACCTGCAGCTGGGGGTGATGGGGACGTGCACGGCCTTCGCGCCCACCTACGCCTCCTACTGCGTCTTCCGCTTCGCCGGCGGGATGGCGCTGTCCGGCTTCGGCCTCAGCATCGCCTGCCTGGGTGAGGGGACACAGGGACAGCCCGTGCTCAGGGGTGGGGCATAGCCATGGCCATGGAGGTGGACACCCCAATGGTCCTGGGTGGGGACAACCCAGCGGTCAAGGAGGGGACGTCCCCGTGTCCGTGGGCGAGGACATGGCTGCGGCCACGCCGGGGGCACGGCCACGTGTGACCGCGCTGGGGCGGCCGCTCCGCCCACGAGGGTCCCGGCGCTCCGGGGACACGCGGAGCGAGCCATGTCCCCGTGTCCCTGGCAGTGGTGGAGTGGATCCCCACGCCCTACCGCGCCATCACCGTGGCCATCACCGGCTTCGCCTACACCCTGGGCCAGATCATCCTGGCCGGGGTGGCCTACGCCGTCCCCCACTGGCGCTGGCTCCAGCTCTCCGTGTCCCTGCCCTTCTTCGTCTTCCTCCTCTACTCCTGGTAGGACGTTGGGCCCCTCGGGGAGGCCGTGGGGGCGCGGGGGGTGATGGCTGTGCCTCAGTTTCCCCTCGCCGGCGGCAGGTGGTTGGCGGAGTCGGCGCGGTGGTTGGTGCTCTCGGGCAAAGCTGACCGGGCGGTGAAGGTCCTGCAGCGCGTGGCCACCTTCAACAACCGGAAGGAGGAGGGGGAGAAGATCACGGTGGAGGTCTGGTGGCCCCATGGTGGGCGTGGAGGGTGGGGTGGGGGTTCCAGCCCCCCCACCTCTTCCCTTTCCCCTCTCCCAGATGTTGAAGTCCAACATGAAGGAGGAGTTGGCAGCTCTGAAATCCTCCTACACCATCTCCGACCTGGTCCAGACCCCCGTGATCCGCCACATCTTCTTCTGCCTCTCCATCGTCTGGTGGGGCTGGGGGCGAGGAGGGACGGAGAGAGGGAGAGATGGATGATGGATGGATGGATGGATGGATGGATGGATGGATGGATGGATGATGGATGATGGATGGATGGATGGATGGATGATGGATGGATGGATGATGGATGGATGGATGATGGATGACGGATGGATGATGGATGACGGATGGATGATGGATGGATGGATGGATGGATGATGGATGGATGATGGATGGATGGATGATGGATGGATGGATGATGGATGACGGATGGATGATGGATGACGGATGGATGATGGATGGATGGATGGATGGATGATGGATGATGGATGGATGGATGGATGGATGATGGATGGATGGATGATGGATGACGGATGGATGATGGATGACGGATGGATGATGGATGGATGGATGGATGGATGATGGATGGATGATGGATGGATGGATGATGGATGGATGGATGATGGATGGATGGATGGATGGATGGATGATGGATGGATGGATGATGGATGACGGATGGATGATGGATGACGGATGAATGATGGATGGATGGATGGATGGATGGATGGATGGATGGATGGATAGATGGATGGATGATGGATGGATGGATGATGGATGGATGGATGGATGGATGATGGATGGATGGATGGATGGATGGATGGATGATGGATGGATGGATGGATGGATGGATGGATGGATGGACAGATGGCTGGTCAGGCTCACAGATGGATGAAGGGAAGGATGGACACCTGGACACCCAACCAGTGACCCCACCCATCCAACTGCCTCCCAGTCCTCTCCTCTCCCACCTGCCCATCCCAGGAGGGTGATGTCACCTCAAGGTCCCCCCACTCCCACCTCGCTCCAGGTTCTCCATCAGTTTCTCCTACTACGGCTTGGCCATGGACCTGCAGAACTTCGGGGTCAGCATTTACCTCATCCAGGTGATTTTCGGCGCCGTTGACTTTCCGGCCAAGGTGGTGGTGACCGTGTCCCTGAGCTACGTCGGCCGGCGGCTCTCGCTCATGGTGGCCTTGTTCTTCGCGGGACTGGTCATCGTGGCCAACATCTTTGTGCCCACAGGTGGGTGTGGAGGGGGTTCTCCAACACCTGGGTCATCAATGTCCCCAGATCGTCTTTCTCCATGTTTCCATCCCTGTGTGACCACTGACTTCCCCATCCCTCCATCCTCCCTCCCTGCCCCATCCCCACCTGCCCGAGGTGGCCCCGCACGGTGGTCAAGCCCTGGTGTCCCCATGTCCCCCCGCTCGGTGGCCGAGCCGCGGTGTCCCCGCAGAGCTGCAGACGGTGCGCACGGCGCTGGCCGTCATCGGCAAGGGCTGCCTGTCCGCCTCCTTCAACTGCGTCTTCCTCTACACCACCGAGCTCTACCCCACGCCCATCAGGTATCGCCCCGGCCCCAGGTCCCTGCGGTGGGGCGGGTCCTGGGGACGCCTCCCCGGGCACCCCAGGGTGCTCCGTGCCGCCCATGACCCTCCCGGCGCCGCAGGCAGACGGGGCTGGGCTTCGGCAGCACCATGGCGCGCGTGGGCGGCATCGTGGCGCCGCTGGTGAAGATGATGGACGAGTACTACCCCTTCCTGCCCCCCGCCGTCTACGGGGTGGCCCCTGTGGTGGCCGCCGTGGCGGCCGCGTTCCTGCCCGAGACACTCAACACGCCGCTGCCCGACACCATCGAGGAGGTGGAGAACAGGTGGGTGGCAGGGAGGGTGGGGGATGGATGGATGGATGGATGATGGATGGATGGATTTTGGATGGATGATGGATGGATGGATGGATGGATGGATGGATGGATGGATGGATGGATGATGGATGGATGGATGATGGATGGATGGATGAATGGATGGATGGATGAATGGATGGATGGATGGAAGATGGATGGATGATGGATGGATGGATGGATGATGGATGGATGGATGGATGAATGGATGGATGGAAGATGGATGGATGGATGGATGGATGGATGGATGATGGATGATGGATGACGGATGGATGGATGGATGATGGATGGATGGATGGATGGATGGATGATGGATGGATGGATTTTGGATGGATGGATGATGATTGAATGATGGTTGGATGATGGACAGTGTATGGTTGAGTGATGGATGATGCATGGATGGTTACATGGACAATGGATGGGTGATGGACAGTGATGGATGATGATGGCCAATGATGGACAATGGATGGACAACGGATGGTTGGATGATTGGCAATGGATGGATGATGGACAATGATGGACAACCCCAGCCACAAAGAGGTTCAGGGTCAAGGGACCCTTGGCTGCATTGAGGGACAGGTGGATGGGGATTTTGGCAGAAGAACGAGCTCTGTGATTGGCTGAATGCTCAGCCTGGGCCACTCTCCCTTTGCCATGACCCTCCTCCTCCTCCTCCTCCTCCTCCTCCTCCTCCTCCTCCTCCTCCTCCTCCCTCCAGGACCAAGCAGAAGCCAGCAGGTGACCCCAAGGAGAAGATCGCGCTCCAGCCCCAGGACAGGTCCCCCCTGAAGGAGGCCTGAGGGACCCTGGGGGTGGACGCAGCGCCCCAGCCCCGGCCACCAGCGGCCACCACCGCAGGGGTCCCCACAGCTTGAGGGGGAGACCTCGGTCGTGACTGGTGACCTCCTGTTGGGGCAGGGACATCCGGGTGGGAATAAAACAGCTCTGGTGGGGACATGTCTCGGGGTCTTCTCTGTGCCCCCCCAGGTCACCCCTGACAGCCACGTCCGAGGTCACCTCCCATGGGACAGTGCCCACGAATTGTGTCCCTGAGGTCACTTCCAATAAGGAGATGACCAAGGACCCCGTTTTTTGGAGGTCATCTCCACAGGAGGACACCCCACAACCTTGTCCGTCAATGAGGTGGCACCCAAAACCCCCGTTTTTAATGACACCTCGTCACCTTCTCCAGTAGGATGGTGCCCAAGAACTGTGTCCCCAAAGTCACCTCAGATAAGGTGGCACCAAGAGCACCACGCTGGATGTCACCTCCAACAAGCCAATCCTCAAGAACTCCAAACTCCAATCCCTCAAATCCCAGAGAAGCTCCAGGAGCTCCCGAATCCTGCCCGGCCCCATCCCGGCGCCGCCGCGACGCCCCTTCCCCGATTCCTGTCCCCCGAAGCCACCTTGGCCCTTGCTCCCGTTTCGGACGTGTCCCTTGGCCCCATCAAGTCCCCATCAAAAATTAACCCCGGCGGGGAATGCGCTGACCCAGGCAGGGCCACCTCCGTCAGCACCTTCCGCTCGCCTTTTGACCACCGAAATCACTAAAATTTAACCCAAAGGCGCCACCGAGGGCCGGGCATTGGTCCATGCCAGGAGACCTCCTCTCCTTGCGGTGCCCACCCAACCTCCTGGACGCCCCCTCTCCAAAATCTGACTTTTCCCCTCAAAAAGGCATCGCTATGAAATAACAATTCAAAAGAATTCCATATTCCTCATCTTCCTGCCCCAAATCGCTCCAGTTTTGCCCCATTTTAGGGGACTTCTGCGCCTAAATCACCTTTTTTTTCACTCCTGGGCACCTTTGCGCTGCACTTTTGCCTTCTTCTGCTGGAAACCCACCAAAAACCCCCCGGAGAAGTCAAACATTAACCCAAACCACCCTTGGGCTGGGTTATATAGGAGACCACCCCTGGGTGCTGTGGAGGGAAGGCGCCGTGTGGGACAAGGAGGCGTTTTTGGGGCGAAACCCCCGAAATCCGGGGTTCTGCATGGCTGTGGGGCGTTCCCGGGCCCCGGTGGTGGCAGGATGGCTTTCGGCAGCCTCCTGGAGCACGTGGGGGGCATGGGGCGCTTCCAGGTGGTCTCGGTGCTGCTCCTGTCCCTGCCCGTGCTGATGATGGCCAGCCACAACCTCCTGCAGAACTTCACCGCCGCCACCAGCGCCCACCAGTGCCGCCCGCGCCCGGAGGCCAACGCCAGCGGCCTCGACCCCGAGGTCCTGCTGAGGGTGTGGGTGCCCCGCGGGGAGCGGTGCCGGCGCTTCGTGACGCCCCAGTGGTGGCTTTTGGAGGCCAATGGTTCGGAGCCCAACAGCTCTTGGCCGGAGACGGAGCCATGCGGCGACGGTTGGACCTACGACCGCAGCGTCTTCACCAGCACCATCGTCACTGAGGTGGGACGGTGGTGGAGGGGTTTTGGGGGGGTTCTGGTGGGCTTTTCACCCAATCCCGTGGGTGGGTCCCACCTGGAGGCACCAACAAAGGCTCTGCTGCCAACACAGCATTGACCTCTCCCAACTGGAGCATCTTCCCGGCTCAACCTTTGGTGGAGACGCTCAACACCAGGAAGCCCCAGGAGAAGAAGGGAGGGATGGGGAGTTGGTGGCCATCAACAAGAGGGTCACCAGGGGGTCACAGGAGCCTTGGATGGACCTTCCAACCACAGCAATGCCATCAAGGGTGGCCGAGAATTAAGTGTCACCTCTCCACTGGCCATGCATTGACCTTACCGGCCACCGCGGGTGGGTTTGGGGTTTGGGAGGCCAGAGGGGACCCTGATCTCTGTCCCACCCCACGTCCTCGTCCCTCGGCAGTGGGACCTGGTGTGCAGCTCCCGCGGGCTCAAGCAGCTGGCGCAGTCGCTCTACATGGCCGGAGTCCTGGTGGGCGGCTTCTTCGGGGGGCTCTCAGACAGGTGAGGGGGAGCTCCTGCAGGTGGGCGGGGTGGCACCGGGAGGTCCTCTCACCTTCTCACCCTCTCACCTTCTCACCCTCTCACCTTCTCACCCTCTCTGCCTCCTCCTCATTCCCTCCTCCTCCTCCTCTTTCTTTCTTCTGCTCATCCTCTTTTTCCTCCTCAACTCCTTTTTCTCCTCGCCTCCTCTGTCTTCCTCCCCTCCTCTTCCTCTTCCCCCTCCTCCTCCGCCCCCATTTCTTCATCCTCACCCCCTGCTCCTCCTCCTCCTCCTCCCTGCCCAGGTTCGGCCGCCGCTCGGTGCTCACCTGGTGCTACCTGCAGATGGCCGCCATGGGCACCTGCTCGTCCTTCGCGCCCACCTTCACCGTGTACTGCCTGTTCCGCTTCCTGACGGGCATGGCCTTCTCGGGCATCGTCCTCAACAGCGTCTCCCTCTGTACGTCACCCCCGCGCCCGGTACCCGCCCTGGCTGCGACCTGGGTGGGCTCCGTGACCCCCTGAACCTCTGGGAGCCATCCCGGTGGTCTCCATGCCCTCCAGGAACTGTCCTGGTGGTCTCCATGCCCTCCAGGAACCATCCTGGTGGTCTCCATGTCCCCTGGGCACCGTCCTGGTGGTCTCCATGTCCCCTGGCACCTGTGGGTCCATGTCACCCCAGAACCTGCCCTGGGCTCCATGTTCCCCTAGGATACCTGTGGGCACCATCCTACTGGTCTCCATGTCCGTTGGGCACTATCCCAATGGTCTCCATGGCCCTTGGGCACCATTCCAGTGGTGTCCGTGTCCCCCGGGTACCATCCTGGTGGTCTCCGTGTCTCCTGGGGTGGTGGTGGGCACTCCCAGCTGGTCCCCACGTGCCGTTTCCCACAGCACTGGAGTGGATGCCAACACACATGCGGGCGCTGGTGGGCACCTTCATGGGGTACTGCTACACCACCGGGCAGTTCCTGCTGGCCGGCGTCGCCTTCGCCGTCCCTGACTGGCGCCGGCTGCAGCTCGTGGTGTCCCTGCCCTTCTTCGGCTTCTTCCTCTACTCCTGGTGAGGAGGAGGAAGGGACAGGGATGGATGGATGGATGGATGATGGATGGATGGATGGATGGATGGATGGATGGATGGATGGATGGATGGATGATGGATGGATGATGGATGATGGATGGATGATGGATGGATGATGGATGGATGATGGGTGGATGGATGATGGATGATGGATGGATGATGGATGATGGATGATGGATGATGCATGGATGATGCATGGATGACTGATGGAGGGATGTCCCCTCCCATGCAGGTGGCTGACGGAGTCAGCACGGTGGCTCGTCATGGTGGGGAAGTCCCACCAGGCCCTGCAGGAGCTCCAGAAGGTGGCCAGGATCAATGGGAAGAAGGAAGAAGGGGACAAGCTCGACATAGAAGTAAAAGACTCCATCGGGTCCCCCAGGGTGTCCCTGGGGTGTTTTATAGGGGGTCCCTTGAATATCTACCCCATGGACAGCTGTCCATCCATCATCCCTTGTGCATCCTGTCCATCCACCCACTCATCTTCATCACCTCAACAGCATCCATCACCTCCATCTCCTCCATCTCCACCCACCCATCCATGAACCCACCATCTCCATCCCACCATCCACCCATGACCCCCCTTCCCCTTTTCCACCCGTCCTGCCCAGACCTGGAGGGTCCCCAGTGCCCCCCGCCCATCCCAGAGCCCTCCCTGTCCCTCCAGACCCTGAGGTCCCACATGGAGAAGGAGATGACGTCGTCAAAGACCCGCCACACCCTGGTTGACCTGGTCCGGACGCCGGTCCTGCGCCGCATCTCCTTCTGCCTCTGCTTCGTGTGGTATGGCCGGCGGTGGAGGACACCAGTGGGTGGTTGTCCATCCCCCTCTACGTCCTTGACCCCCCATGCCACCCCACACCTCCCCACAGGTGATATTTTATCCCCCCTCCCATCTCGTGGCCCAGGTTCTCCACCAGCTTTGCCTACTACGGGTTGGCCATGGACCTGCAGAACTTTGAGGTCAACATCTACGTGATCCAGCTGATCTTCGGCGCCGTGGACATCCCGGCCAAGCTGATGTCCATCCTCACCATCACCTACGTGGGGCGCCGCTTCACCCAGGCCATCACCCTCATCCTGGCCGGCTTGGCCATCCTGGCCAACGTCTTGGTGCCACGAGGTGAGGCCGGGGGTGGTGGCAGTGGTGTCCCCTCATCTCCAACCTTCCTGGGAGGGCCCGGATGAGCTCAGCCCGTTGATGGAACCCCCAGGTTCGGTAATTTTACCTTTTTATGGGGGATTTGCCCCAATCCCGGTGTTTGGGGTCTCCTCTTGTCAAGTGAACTCAGCGCAGGTAGGGACACTGAGGTGACTCCCAGGTGTCCCGCTGTCCCCTCAGAGCTCCGGACAGTCCGGACAGCCCTGGCCGTTTTTGGGAAAGGTTGTTTGGCCGCGTCCTTCAACTGCGTCTTCCTCTACACGGGCGAGCTCTACCCCACCGTGATCCGGTAAGGCTGGGGCGTGGCCGGGGCGGCTGTGCCGGGGTGGTCCCTCAGGTCCCTCAGGTCCCTCAGGTCCCTCAGGTCCCTCAGGTGCCCTCGGGAGCTCCGTGTGTCCCACAGGCAGACGGGCATGGGCTTGGCCAACACCATGTCGCGGCTGGGCAGCATCATGGCCCCCCTGGTGAAGATGGCGGGCGAGCTCTTCCCGGCGCTGCCCTTCGTCATCTACGGCGCCGCGCCCGTGGTGTCGGGGCTGGTGGCCGCCTTCCTGCCCGAGACACGGAACATGGCGCTGCCCGAGACTGTGGAGGAGGTGGAGGGAAGGTGGGGCTGGAGAGGATCAGGGATGAGGGGAGGGGATGGATGGTGGATCGGGGATGGTGCTGGGATGGGATGGAGGATGGGGAGGGACAGGGGGTGGGACAGAGGGAGAGAAGGGTTGGTTGAAGGGGGGGGTGGAGGGATGGAAGTTGGTTGGGAGGGATGGATGGATGATGGATGATGGATGGATGATGGATGGATGGATGGATGGATGGATGGATGGATGGATGGATGGATGGATGATGGATGGATGATGGATGGATGGATGGATGTATGGATGATGGATGGATGATGGATGGATGGATGATGGATGGATGGATGATGGATGGATGGATGGATGGATGGATGATGGATGGATGGATGGATGATGGATGGAAGGATGGATGGATGGATGGATGGATGGAGGGATGGATGGATGATGGATGGATGGAAGGATGGATGGATGGATGGATGGATGGATGGATGGATGGATGGATGATGGATGGATGGACAGACACCCATCCCAGCACCACAAACCTCCTCATCCCTCCCTCCCCACCAGGACGCAATCCCAGAAGGACGAAGCCCGACATCTCCAGGTCCCTCTCCAGCCCACCCCATCCAGCAACTCCACAGGGCCCCATTAGTGCCACCCCCCACCAGGGGACCCCCAAAATCCTCAGCCCTCGATGCTCCTGCCAGATGAATGAGCAGGACTGGGGTGTGGAGGGGGTTCCAACCACCCGTGAAGAGCAAAGGGGCAGCAGCGACCACAGAGTGGGGCCCCCCCAGATTTCCGTGTCGAGGACTGTCGGGCCGCGCTGGAATAAAAAACAATAAAAGCAAAGCTGGTGTGGGGGTGGGGGTTGTTTTCCCACGGCCGCGGGGGGTCCCGCGCAGCCGGGCCCGTCCCGCCCCGAAGGAAAACACGGGAGCCAGCGGGACACCGGGGCCTCGGCACCGCGGGACCTCGGCCGGAGCTGCCGGGGATGGACAATGCCGGGAGAGAGTGTGGGAAGGAGCCGGGACCCCGAGGATTGGGGGTCTGGGGATTGGGGACCCCGAGGACTGGGGGTCTGGGGATTGGGGATCCCAGGGACTGGGGACCCCGAGGATTGGGGATCTGGGGATTGGGGGTCTGGGGATTGGGGACCCCGAGGATTGGGGGTCTAGGGATTGGGGACCCCGAGGATTGGGGGTCTGGGCATTGGGGATCCCAGGGATTGGGGACCCCGAGGATTGGGGGTCTGGGGATTGGGGACCCTGAGGATTGGGGGTCTGGGGATTGGGGGTCTGGGCATTGGGGATCCCAGGCACTGGGGACCCTGAGGATCAGGGATCCCAAGGATTTGGGATTTGGGGGTTGGGGATCCCGAGGACTGGGGACCCCAGGGACTGGGGATCCCCAGAATTTGGAATCCCGAGGATAGGGGACCCCAAGAATCCCCATGTCCGGGTGCCTGGAGATCCCAAGGACCCACACACCCTGATCCTGGACACCCCAAAGACCCAGATCCCCAGGATTCGGGTGTTAGGGTGTCCAGGGATCCCAGGGACACAATATCCAGGCCCCAAGGTGCCCAGACATCCCAAGAGCTCAGGGATCTCGAGGCCTCAGGGATCCCGAGGATCCCAAAGACCCAGGGATCCCAAGGACCAGAGACTCCGGTGCCTGAATGTGCGGGGATCCGGGATCCCGGGGATCCAGACCGCCCAGGCACCCCTGGGATCCTGACATTCTGAGGGCGTGGGGATGTCACAGACCCAGGGATCCTGAGGATCCACGTGCCCACACCCGGCCCACGCCATTCCGGCCGGCGCCGATCCGGGTGTCCAGCCCCCCCGTCCCCCCCCACGTCCCCCCATGCTCCGCTGCCCCCGGTGCCCTCCTGCCCGGGGTCCAAGGGGCTCCCAGGGATGCGGTTCAGGGCTCCCGGGACTTTGCCTCATCCATGATCCACGCTGGAGTAGCAGAACGGGCCAGAGGGGGCCGGGGGTCCCCAGCTGCCGGGGCCGGGGGGCTTCCAGGGTGAGGAAGAGGATGGCTTGGGTGGGATGGAGGGGCAGCCGTCGGGTGTCCCGGGTGGGCCTGGCACCGGCGATTCCGCCCCGGGAGCGTCTCCACCGATCCATGGCAGAGTCAAACGTTAACCGGGACCGGGGCGGCCTTAAATAGGAGCGGGGCCAGGCCGGGGGCAGGGCAGGGCCGTGGGCAGCCACGGGGCCGGGGGGTGGCAGCGGCCGGCCGAGGGCTCCGGGACCTGGTGCTGGGAGAGGCCGGGAGCCGCCGGGACCGACAGACAGGTGAGTGATCAATAGAGACATCGATGGGTGGGTCACCGAGAGCCCAGCGAGGGCAGGACAGAGATCAAAGCTCAACAGATCGATTGATGGAGGAAAGGGCTGATCAATAGAGAGATTATAGGTCAGGAGGTTGATCGATAGAGAGATTGAAATGAATAAGTCAACAAATAGAGGGATTAAAGGTCAATATATCAATTAAGAGAGCAATTAAAGATCAATAAATCAATCAATAGGAAGATTACAGGCCAAGGGACGGATCAATAGAGATGTTAATATGAAAACATTGATAAATAGATTATAACTCAATAACTGAATGATTGGTGGAGAAGTAGATCATTATTCTGATTTGTTGATCGTGGTTCAATAGATTCATCAATAGAAAAATAGAGACTAATTGGATCAACAGATGAGAGATCAATTTATTGATACTAGAGATACACAGACTAACAGATGGATCAATTGAGATCCCTCTAGGTTAATAGATTGATTGACCAAGCCATCAATAGATTAATAGATCAGTCAATAGGTCAATAGATCAATAACAAAAACATATAGATCAATAAACTAATACAAAAAGAGATCATGGACTAATTATGATCAACCTATTATAGCTAAAGGGAGTCTAGTAATCAATAATCTATCAATAGAGGAAGAACTCACTGTATTGATTGGCAGGGGGATCAATAGATCGATCAATAGGTTATTATCAGCAGGAAATCCATTTGCTGACAGGCTAAGGATCAATAAATGGGCAGAGAGAGTGAAGCAATCCATTGATCCATGGATCAATGGATTGACCGAGGGGTGAAGGAGGGGCCGGGGGCGGGGCCGAGGGAGGGACGGCCGGAGGGACAGAGGGACGGCCGGAGAGCCGGACAGAGGGACGGACGGTCCCGAGAGCCGGACAGAGGGACGGCCGGAGAGCCGGACAGAGGGACGGCCGGCCGGACAGAGGGACGGACGGTCCCGAGAGCCGGACAGAGGGACGGCCGGCCGGACAGAGGGACGGACGGTCCCGAGAGCCGGACAGAGGGACGGCCGGCCGGACAGAGGGACGGCCGGTCCCGAGAGCCGGAGCCGGGAGCGGCCGGGGAGGAGGAGGAGGAGGAGAGCAGGTGGGGATCGATTGATCGTGAGGGATCTGGGGGATTGGTGGGACCGGGGACAGAAGATTGATTGATTGATCGATTGATTGCTTGATAGACTGATTAATTGGGAAGGGCTGGGGGGAGCTGAGAACAAGAAATAATCAGTGACTGATTGATTGATGAATAGAGTGAGCGTGATGGTGATAGGTGGATTGATTGATAGATAAGAGATCAATATATTGATAGATCAGAGAGACAGATTAATGGATCAATAGAGATTGATAGATTGATAGACTGGTCAGCAGATTGATCAGTCAGACAGACAAGTCCATTGATCAAGGGATGGATCAATCAACAGATCAGTTGGCCCATCTGATAGACCAATTGATTGATTGATCTATCGATCGATCGATCCCTCACCCTTCCCTCCTCTCCCCACCCGCAGCTGACCTGGGCCGTGTCCAGCTCCGTGCCCTCTCCGGCCATGTCCTTCGTGGAGCTGCTGGCCCGCCTGGGTGGCATGGGCCGCTTCCAGGTGACCTACGTGGCCGCGCTGGCCACGCCACTGCTCATGCTGGCCAGCCACAACCTCCTGCAGAACTTCACCGCCGGCACCCCCGCGCACCACTGCCGGGCCCGGCCCGCGGCCAACGCCACCGCGGCCGGCGTCCCCCCGGTCGTGTCCATCCCCCTGGACGGCCACCGCCGGCCCCAGAGCTGCCGCCGCTACGTGGAGCTCCAGTGGCACCTCTTGGACGTCAACGGCTCGGCCGACGCCGCGGCCAACGGCACGGCCGCCGGGGCGGCCACCGAGCCGTGCCGCGACGGCTGGACGTACCTGGATGGCATCTTCACCGACACCATCGTCACTGAGGTGAGGCAGGGCCGACGCCCCGGGGTCGCCCAGGGTGGGGGGATGCCGGTGTCCCTGCGGTGGCCTCGTGGTGTCCCCATGGTGTCCCCGTGGTGACCCCTGCGGTGATCTTTGTGGTGTCCCCATGGTGACCCCCATGGTGACCCCCGTGGTGTCCCCATGGTGTCCCCATGGTGACCCCTGCGGTGATCTTTGTGGTGTCCTCATGGTGACCCCCATGGTGTCCCCGTGGTGACCCCCATGGTGTCCCCTGTGGTGATCTTTGTGGTGTCCTCATGGTGACCCCTGTGGTGACCCCCGTGGTGACCCCCGTGGTGACCCCCGTGGTGACCCTCGTGGTGACCCCGTGTCCCCTCCCGTGGCAGTGGGACCTGGTGTGTGACTCCAAGAAGCTGAAGCAGGTGGCCCAGTCCATCTACATGGCCGGGATCCTGCTGGGCTCCTGCCTCTTCGGGGTCCTCTCCGACAAGTGCGTGCTCCCCCGGCGCTGGACTGGGAGGAACTGGGAGGAACTGGGAGGAACTGGGAGGTGCTGGGAAGGGGGAGAGGGGTGGCGTGCTCTCTGCTCCCTCTGGCCCCCGCTGTCCCAGTGTCCCCAGGGTGGGTCTGTCCCAGCGTGGGTTGTCCCCCTCTGTCCCCACATCACTCCCAGTGTCCCCAGAGCACCCCAGTGCTCCCAGTGCTCCCAGAGCTCCCAGTCCCTCCCAGTCCCTCCCAGTGCTCCCAGTTCCTCCCAGTGCTCCCAGTCCCTCCCAGTGCTCCCAGAGCTCCCAGTCCCTCCCAGTCCCTCCCAGTGCTCCCAGTCCCTCCCAGTGCTCCCAGTTCCTCCCAGTGCTCCCAGTGCTCCCAGTGCTCCCAGAGCTCCCAGTCCCTCCCAGTCCCTCCCAGTGCTCCCAGTCCCTCCCAGTGTTCCCAGTTCCTCCCAGTGCTCCCAGTCCCTCCCAGTGCTCCCAGTCCCTCCCAGTGCTCCCAGTGCTCCCAGTCCCTCCCGTGCGTGTCCCCGCAGGTTCGGGCGCCGGGTGCTGCTCACCTGGTGTTACCTGCAGCTGGGGGCGACGGGGGTGGGCACGGCGGCTGCCCCGTCCCTGCTGATCTACTGCGTGTGCCGCTTCCTGACCGGGCTGGCCATGGCCGGCGTGTCCCTCAACTCCGCCTCGCTCTGTGAGCCACCGCCCAGGACCCCGCGGGGACCCACACACCCGCCCCAAACCCAATGATCTATGGGAGGGTCCCCACCCCACCCCACTGACCCCACCCCATTGACCCAACCCCATCCCCACCCCATTGATCCAACCCAACCCCATTGACCCCACCCCATTGACCCAACCCCATTGACTCAACCCAACCCCATTGACCCAACCCAACCCCATTGACCCAACCCAACCCCATTGACCCCACCCCATTGACCCAACCCCATTGACCCAACCCAATCCCATTGACCCAACCCCATTGACCCCACCCCATTGACCCAACCCCATTGACCCAACTCAACCCCATTGACCCAACCCAACCCCATTGACCCCACCCCATTGACCCCACCCCATTGACCCAACCCAACCCCATTGACCCAACCCCATTGACCCAACCCAACCCCATTGACCCAACCCATTGACCCAACCCCATTGACCCAACCCCATTGACCCAACCCAACCCCATTGACCCAACCCATCCCCATTGACCCAACCCATCCCCACTGACCCCACCCCACTGACCCAACCTCCCACGTGAGGAACCCAACCCCCAGGCCCACCCCAGGGCCCCCTGGGACAGCCCCTGACCCCGCGGTGGTGCCGCAGGCATGGAGTGGATCCCGACGGAGGCGCGGGCCGTGGTGGGGACCATCAATGGCTACTGCTACACCCTTGGCCAGTTCGTGCTGGCGGCCGTGGCCTTTGGGCTCCCGCGCTGGCGGCAGCTCCAGCTCGCCGTGTCCCTGCCCTTCTTCGTCTTCTTCTTCTACTCATGGTACAGGACCCCCCAGTGCCCACCCCCGGTGTCCACCCCCGATGTCCACCCCCGTGTCCATCCCTGGTGCCCACCCCTGTCCTGATTTTGGGGGAGAAAAGGGGATATTGGGAGTCTGGGGTCTTTAAAGATTGGGAAAGGCCCCCCCTCAAGTGTTGAGGTTGCCACTGACCTTCCCCTGACCCCTCTGTCCAGGGTCCTTTGGGGTGGGGGGGGGATGCAGGGACCCCCAGGCCTTCCCCCACCATCCCAGTCTGGGATTTTTGGGGTGCAGAGACCCCCAGATCCCCCTCCCAGTCCGGGGTCATTTGGGGTGCAGAGACCCCCAGATCCCCCCTCCCTATCTGGGATCTTTGGGGTGCAGAGACCCCCAGATCCCCCCGCCCAGTCTGGGATCTTTGGGGTGCAGGGACCCCCAGATCCCCACGCCCATTCCGGGATCCTTGCGGAGGGTGGGAGGTGATGGGAACCCCCGGCCCCCCAGTTCGGGCTGCTCTGGGGGCGCTGGGAGCCGGGGTGGGACCCGCTGCCAGCCGCCCCCTGCCCAGGCTGTACGTGGAGTCGGCGCGCTGGCAGGTGAGCTCGGGCCGAGCCGACCTGGCCCTGCGGGGGCTCCGCAAGGTCGCGCGGATCAACGGCAGGAAGGAGGAGGGGGACAAGCTCAGCGAGGAGGTGGGGAGGGGTCTGGGGCCCCTCTGAACCCCAAAATCCCCTCGAGCTGCCTCGAAATCCCCCCCAGTTCGCCCTCCGTCCCTGACCCGCCCCGATCTTGGGGGATCTCCCAAATCCTCCCCCAGTCCCTCTCTCCACGGCCTCGATCCCCCCAGATCCCCTCGGTGGGATCGGCGCGATTCCCCCAACCCCCGGCAGACCCCTCGGGTTGCCCCCAGACCCTCGGATCCCCCCCAGACCCTCGGATCCCCCCAATTCCTCGGATCCCCCCAGACCCTCGGATCCCCCCAATCCCTCTGATCCCCCCCAGTCCCTCGGATCCCCCCAGACCCCTCGGATCCCCCCAGACCCCTCGGATCCCCCCCAATCCCTCGGATCCCCCCAGTCCCCTCGGATCCCCCCAATCCCTCGGATCCCCCCCAGACCCCTCAGGTTGCCCCCAGACCCTCGGATCCCCCCAATCCCTCGGATCCCCCCAATCCCTCTGATCCCCCCCAGTCCCTCGGATCCCCCCCAGACCCCTCGGATCTCCCCAATCCCTCCGATCCCCGGATGCCCCCAGACCCTCCAGGTCCTTCCTCGACCCCCCCAATCCCCCTGGGACCCCTCGGGTCCCCCGAAGCCCCCCGGGTCCCCCTCCGCAGCCCCCCGGAGCCCTCCGCGGGCGGATCCCGGCGGATCCCGCAGATCGCGGCGATCTCCGCAGGCGCTGCGGGCTCTGGTGCGCCGGGAGCCGCCGCTGCCCGGCGGGGCCGTGGCCGCGCTCGCCCGGACCCCCGGCATGAGGACGGTGTCGTGCGGGGTCTCCTTCGTCTGGTGCGTCCTGGCCAAAAGCACTTCTGCGTTTGGTTTTTTTTTGGGTTGGAAAAAAAGCACTATTTAGGAACAAAACCCAATTGAGGAGAAAAAAAAACCACATTTCGGGGAAATAACCCATCAATTTGTGGGTAAAAAGCCCTGATTTTGGGTGCAAAAGAAACACTTTTTGAGAGATAGAATCCCCCCAACTTTTGAGGCAGACCTCAGGTTTTTGGGGAAAGTTTTTCACTTGTTAGGGAAAAAACATCTTTTGGGGGAAGAACATCTTTGGGTAAAATAAATCCAGACCTTCATTGAGAAAAAAACCCTCATATTTTGGGCAAGAAACAACTTTGGGGGAAACAACCCACTTGTTTTGGAGGGGGAAAACACCTTTTGGGGTAAATTTCCCATATTTTCGGGGGAAAACCCCCACTTTTTGGGAGAAACACACAACTTCTGGAGCAAAAAAAATCCTCTCTTGGGACCAAGCCCCATTTTCAGGGCAAACCTTCATCTTTTGGGACAACCTCCATCTTTTGGACAATCTCCATCTTTTGGAGGCCATCCGTTCAGTTTTGGGTGGTTTTGGTGCTGATTTGTCGGATTTTGGCGCAGGTTCTCCACCAGCTTCGCCTACTACGGGCTGGCCATGGACCTGCAGGGCTTCGGCTTCAACGTCTACGTGAGCCAGCTGGTGTTCGGCGCCGTGGACATCCCGGCCAAGCTCCTGTCCGTGCTGGTCATCTCCTGCCTCGGCCGGCGCCCGGCCCAGGGCGGCGCCCTGGTGCTCGCCGGCCTCTGCATCCTGGCCAACATCTTCGTGCCCAGCGGTGGGAGCGGCCACGGGGACGGAGGGACCGGGAGGGGACGGGCAGGGATGAGGGGAATGGGGTGGAGGAGAAAGGGATGGAGAATGGGATGGAGAATGGGATGGAGAATGGGATGGAGAATGGGATGGAGAATGGGATGGAGGAGAATGGGATGGAGAATGGGATGGAGAATGGGATGGAGAATGGGATGGGGAACAGTGGGATGGAGAATGGGATGGAGGAGAATGGGATGGAGAATGGGATGGAGGAGAATGGGATGGAGGACAATGAGTTGGAGGAAAATGGGATGGAGGACAATGAGTTGGAGAAGAATGGGATGGAGAATGGGATGGGGGAGAATGGGATGGAGGAGAATGAGTTGGAGGAGAATGGGATGGGGGACAATGGATTGGAGGAGAATGGGATGGAGAATGGGATGGAGGAGAATGGGATGGAGGAGAATGGGATGGAGGAGAATGGGATGGAGGAGAATGGGATGGAGAATGGGATGGAGGAGAATGGGATGGAGGACAATGGATTGGAGGAGAATGGAATGGAATGGAGGGATGGATGATGAACAGTGAGGTGGAGCGGGGATGGAGGGAAGGAGGAAGGCAGGGAGGGAGGGAGGGATGCAGCAGGAGGGTGCAGGGTCACCGCAGGGGTGAAGGGTGACCGGTGGCCGGACCCGAGGAGCTGCGGGGCCGGGGTGACGGTTGGGTGGTCCCCAGAGCTGCCGACGCTGCGCATGGCCTTCGCCGTGGTTGGGAAGGGCGCCTTGGCCGCCTCCTTCAACTGCGCCTACATCTTCACTGGGGAGCTCTTCCCCACCATCATCAGGTGGGTGGGGTCACCCCAGCCCTGCCCCCACCCATCCAGTCACTGTCCACGTGCCAACCCCACCTTCCATCAGCCCGACCCTCCATGAACCCAACCAAGTCATCAGCCCAACCACTCATTAACCCAACCATCCATCAAGCCAACCACTGACCACTTCATCCATCCATCCATTATCCATCCATCCATCCATCCATCCATCATCCATCCATCATCCATCCATCCATCCATCATCCATCATCCATCCATCCATCATCCATCCATCCATCATCCATCCATCCATCCATCCATCCATCCATCCATCATCCATCCATCATCCATCCATCATCCATCCATCATCCATCCATCCATCCATCATCCATCATCCATCCATCCATCATCCATCCATCCATCATCCATCCATCCATCCATCCATCATCCATCCATCATCCATCCATCATCCATCCATCATCCATCCATCCATCCACCCATCCATCATCCATCCATCCATCCATCCATCCATCCATCCATCATCCATCCATCATCCATCCATCATCCATCCATCCATCCATTATCTATCCATCATCCATCCATCCATCATCCATCCATCATCCATCCATCCATCCATCCATCCATCATCCATCCATCATCCATCCATCCATCCATCATCCATCATCCATCCATCCATCATCCATCCATCCATCATCCATCCATCCATCCATCCATCCATCCATGCATCATCCATCCATCATCCATCCATCATCCATCCATCATCCATCCATCCATCCATTATCCATCCATCCATCATCCATCATCCATCCATCCATCCATCCATCATCCATCATCCATCCATCCATCCATCCATCCATCCATCATCCATCATCCATCCATCCCCGTGTCCATCCGTCTGTCCATCCCCGTGTCCGTCCTTGTGTCCATCCCCGTCCCATCCCTCTGTCCATCCCCGTGTCCGTCCCCGTCCCGTCCCCGTGTCCGTCCGCCCCTCCCGCACGCGGCTCTCCCGGCACAGGCAGACGGGGATGGGCCTGGGGGGCACCATGGCCCGCGTGGGCAGCATGGTGGCGCCCCTGGTGCGCATGATGGCCGACGTCAGCCCGGCACTGCCGCTCGTCATCTACGGCGCCGCGCCCGTCATCTCGGCCATCGCCACCTGCTTCCTGCCCGAGACCCGCAACGCGCCCCTGCCCGAGACCGTCAAGGACGTGGAGAGGCGGTGAGGACCCCCCAAACCCCCCCGAGATCCCCCAACCCTGCCCAGGGGGCAACGTCCCTGTTCTGGGACGCGATCGGTTCTTGGAGGAACCCAGGAGCTTTGGGGTTGGAAAGGGATGGAGAAAGTTTGGGGTTGGGATGGAGGTTCTGGGTTGGGTTGGAGGTTTGGATGGAAGTTTTGGGTTTGGGGTGAAGGTTTTGGGATTATGATGAAGGTTTTGGAGTTGGGTTGGAGGTTTTGGGGTTGGGATGGAGGTTTTGGGGTGAGGATGGAAGTTCTGGGGTTGGGATGGAAGTTCTGGGGTGAGGATGGAAGTTCTGGGGTTGGGATGGAGGTTTTGGGGTTGGGATGAAGGTTTTGGGGTGAGGATGGAGGTTTTGGGGTGAGGATGGAAGTTCTGGGGTTGGGATGGAAGTTCTGGGGTTGGGATGGAGGTTTTGGGGTTGGGATGGAAGTTCTGGGGTTGGGATGGAGGTTTTGGGGTTGGGATGAAGGTTTTGGGGTGAGGATGGATGTTCTGGGGTTGGGATGGAAGTTCTGGGTTTGGGATGGAGGTTTTAGGGTTGGGATGGAGGTTTTGGGGTTGGGATGGAGGTTTTGGGGTGAGGATGGAAGTTCTGGGGTTGGGATGGAGGTTCTGGGGTTGGGATGGAGGTTTTGAGGTGAGGATGGAGGTTTTGGGGTCAGGTAGGGTTGAGAGTTTTGGGAAGACCTGAGCATTTTGGGGAGAACGTCGAAGGTTTTGGGAAGGCTTGGAGGTTCTGGGATTGGGAAGAATGGAAATTTTGGGAATTTTGGGATCGGCTGGGAGCTTTCGGGGTCCCTCCAGGGCGGGTCACCTCGAGGACGACGACGTCGCCGTCCCCCTGAGCAGCACCAAGAGCAAGGACGGCGCCTGAGGGGGGTTTGGGACCCCCGGGGGGATTTTGGGGCCGGGACCCCCCTGGAGCCCCCCAGCCCCTCCCCCCCACGTTATTTATTCAATCCCAATAAAATCTCGTGGGAATTTCGGGATCCGGCTCCGCCCGCGGCCGTTCTGGGGGGGGGAGAAGGATTTGGGGACGTCCCCACCCCCAAAGGGGGCTCCGACATCAGGGGACCCCCCGGGAGCTCGTTAGCGAGGATTAATTGGAATTCCCGGAGCTCGCCGGCCTTTGCCCCAGTTCCGGCGATTTGGCTGCAAAATAAATCTGGGAATGGGATTAATTCGCATTTCCAGGCGGGAAAAAAAACCCCAAACGGGGCAGATTTAACCCCAAAAAAAGGGTGGAACAACCTCAGCATGGGCTCTGGGAGAAGCCACGGCCCAGTCCCAAAACTGGGAATTTTCAGCCCAAAAACCAGGCAGCACCAACTCAATCCCAGCCCCTAAATTGGGCTTTTTTACCCCAAATCCAGGCACCTATCAGCCCCAAAACCCTCCAGTTTTGCCCCAAATCCACACTGTGCTCTCAAATCCCCATTTTTACCCTGAAATCCCCATTTTTTGCCCCAAAATCCTCAATTCCTGCAAAGCTGCTCAATTTTTGCCCCCCAAATTTCCCCCCCGATGTCATTTTTTCCCAAAAAACCCCACGCACTCCATTTTTTGCCGCTTTTATTACGAAAAATGAGCCGTTTTGGTGTCGTTTTGCTCTTTCCCGGATAAGACACAACCGTGAAGCTTCGCCGAGGGGACTTTGGGGTGAATCTCCCTGGTTTTGGGACATTTCCACGTCCCCACCCCCAGCAGGGCATGAAAACGGGGGAAAAAATCCCATTTTGACCCAAAACGCCGTCGATTCCCCCCAAAATCGTGCTCAGGACAGGGAGGAGAGAAACCACCGGGATGAGGCCTCGGATCCGGAATTTTGGGGGGGATTTCAGGGATTTGGGTCAATTTGGAGCCCTCTGGGGCCATTCTTCAGTCATTTTTGGGGTTATTTTGGCCAATTTTGGGGTATTGCAGTCATTTTGGGGTCATTTCCAAGACTTTTTGGGGCCATTTTGGTCAATTTTTAGTTTTATTTCGGAATCTTTTGGGTTTTAAAAATATTTTTGGGGGGTGCATCATCACTTTGGGATTATTTGGTTATTTTAGGGCTATTTGAGTCATTTTGGGGTTATTTGGGTCAGGTTTGGGGCTGTTTGAGTCACTTGGAGGTTATTTTGGGGTATTTTAGTGCTTTTAGGGCTGTTTTTGTCCTTTTTTTTGGTTATCAGAATAATTTTGGACAACTTCAGTCATTTTGGGGTTATTTCAGTAATTTTGGGGTTATTCTGGGGGCTATTTGGGGTGGTTTCATCATTTCAGTGAGTTTGGAGCTGCTTTGGTCATTTTGGTGCTATTTTGGTTAAACTTTGGGCTGTTTCAGGGATTTTGGTCATTTTCGGGATTGTTTTGCCCATTTTTGGGGCTATTTTGGCCGTTTTTGGGGCCCATCCCAGCGGGTCCTCTCGGGGGTCCGGGGGGGAGTTGGGGGTGCAGGGGGGAGGGGCAGTCGGAGGTAGGTGCTTTAAAGTCCATTTATTTTTGTTTTTTTTTTTTAGAAAAACAGGCACATTCAGTCCACGGGAGCCGGGGAGGGGAAAATTTGGGATTTGGGGGGATTGGGGGAATTTTGGGGGGGTTCCCCCAGCCCCAAACACCTCCCCTCCCCCCCAGTGGCGTTTTGGGGCCAAAAGGGGCTTTTTCCCCCAAAAAAATCCAACCTCAACCCCCCCCCACCCCCAACCCCAAACCAGCCCTGGGGGGGGGGTGGGAGCCAGGGGAAAACCCCAAAATTGGGGGGTTTTGCCCCATTTTGTGTCAGCAGGGGAGGGGTGGGGGGGAATCCCCAAATCCAGGAATTCTGCCCCATTTTGAGGTGGGGGAGGGGTAAGGCCTCGTGGGGGTGGGGGAGGGGCCGGGAGCATCCTTTGGGGGGGATAAAAATGGGGGGAAAATGAATAAAAATCAAAGTGGGAAAAATCCCTCAAAAATGAAAAAAAAAAAAAAAAAATCCCAAAATAGCTCCGGAATTCCCAAAAAGAAAAAAGGGGGAAAAGGGGAAGCCAGGAGGGGGAGGGGGGTGAGTTTTGGGGTGAAATCCTGGGAATTGGGGAGGAGAAAGGGATGAAAGTCACCCCAAAAATGTCACCCTGGATGGGGGGGGTGTCACCCCAAAAAATGTCAGGAGGGGAAAAAATCGGGGAAAAAAGGAGCCAAAATTGGGAAAAGGGAGGAAAAAAAGAGGTGGAATGAAGGGAAGGGTTAAAACAAACCAAAAAAAAGGATGAAAAAATGTGAAAAAAAGAAGGGGAAAAGGGGAAACAGAGGGGGGAAAAGGGGATGGGAGGGAAAAAAAGAAAAATAAAAAAAAGGGGGAAAAAAGAGGGGAAAAAACCGGGGAAAAAAGGGAAAAGGAGCCAAAAGAAAAGGGAAATGAAAGGCCCCAAAGGCGAGGGGTGAGGATGAGGAGGATGAGGAAGGGCGGGGGAGGATGAGGAGGGCTGGGGGAGGATGAGGAAGGGCGGGGGAGGATGAGGAGGATGAGGAGGGCCGGGTGAGGATGAGGAGGATGAGGAGGGCCGGGTGAGGATGAGGAAGGGCAAGGTGAGGATGAGGAGGGGATGGGGAGGATGAGGAAGGGCGGGGGAGGATGAGGAAGGGCAAGGTGAGGATGAGGAAGGGCAAGGTGAGGATGAGGAGGATGAGGAGGGCAAGGTGAGGATGAGGAGGGCAAGGTGAGGATGAGGAAGGGCAAGGTGAGGATGAGGAGGGCCGGGTGAGGATGAGGAGGGCCGGGGGAGGATGAGGAGGATGAGGAAGGGCAAGGTGAGGATGAGGAGGGGATGGGGAGGATGAGGAAGGCCGGGGGAGGATGAGGAAGGGATGGGGAGGATGAGGAGGGGCTGGGGAGGATGAGGAAGGGCAAGGTGAGGATGAGGAAGGGCAAGGTGAGGATGAGGAGGATGAGGAGGGCAAGGTGAGGATGAGGAGGATGAGGAGGGCAAGGTGAGGATGAGGAGGGCAAGGTGAGGATGAGGAGGCCGTGGGCACGGGAGGAAGAGCGGATCAGGAGCTGTTCTGGTTCTGGTAGATCGACGCCTTCTCCTTGAGCAGGTCCAGGCAGAGGTGGCAGCTCCAGCTCCCTGCGGAACGGAGCAGCCTTCGGCCTCGGCCCCCCTCCTCCCCAGGGGCCACTAACCAGCCAGTTAACCGGCCAGTTAACCCATCACCCAGTTAACCCATCAACCAATTAACCCATCAACCAATTAACCAGTGAGGGCGGGAGGGAGAGGGAGAAGCAGAAAGGAGGAAGAGGAAGGAGGAGGAGGAGGGAAAGGAGAGGAGGAGGAAGGAAGAGACCAAAGAAAGGGGAGGGAGGAAGAGGAGGAGGAAGAGGAGGAGGAAGAGGAGGAGGAAGAGGAGGAGGAAGAGGAGGAGGAAGAGGAGGAGGAAGAGGAGGAGGAAGAAGAGGAGGAAAAGAGGAAGAGAAAAGGAAGGGAGGGAGAGGATGGACAGGAGGAGGAAGAGGAAGAGGAGGGAGAAGGAGAAGAAAGGAAGGAGGAGGAAAAGGAGAATGAAGGAAGAGGAAGAAGAGGAGGAAGAGGAGGAAGAGGAAGAAGAGGAGGAAGAAGAGGAGGAAGAGGAAGAAGAGGAGGAAGAGGAGGAAAAAGAGGAAGAAGAGGAGGAAGAAGAGGAGGATTTGGGACAATAAAACCCTCCCCACATCCCAGGGGGAAGCCCAGGGAGAACCCGGGGGGATGGGGGATCCCAGGGGAGGTTTTGGGGTGGGATCCCGGGGGATCAGGAATTTCGGGGGAGATTTTGGGGCAGGATCCCAGGGGAGGTTTTGGGAGGGGATCAGGATCCCAGGGAAGGATCTGGGAGAGGATCCTGGGGGAGGTTTTGGGACAGAATCCCAGGGAAGGTTTTGGGAGGGGATCAGGATCCCGGGGATCAGGATCCCAGGGAAGGATTTGGGGTGGAATCCCGGGGATCAGGATCCCAGGGAAGGATCTGGGATGGGATCCCAGGATCAGCCCCCGCGGCCGGACTCACCCTCGGGGGGCTCGGACATGGGTGGGGTCAGGCAGTACATGTGGTACCCGCGGTCGCAGTCGTCGCAGAACAGCAGCTGGTCCTGGCCCGGGGACACCCCATCATCCCACGGCCCAAATTCCCCCTTTTCCCCCAAAAAATCCTCCCCCACAGCTCCCTAAAGGATTCCCATCATCCCACTGCCCAAATTCCCCCTTTTCCCCCCAAAAATCCTCCCCCACAGCTCCCTAAAGGATTCCCATCATCCCACTGCCCAAATTCCCCCTTTTCCCCCCAAAAAATCCTCCCCCACAGCTCCCTAAAGGATTCCCATCATCCCACTGCCCAAATTCCCCCTTTTCCCCCCAAAAATCCTCCCCCACAGCTCCCTAAAGGATTCCCATCATCCCACTGCCCAAATTCCCCCTTTTCCCCCCAAAAAATCCTCCCCCGCAGCTCCCTAAAGGATTCCCATCATCCCACTGCCCAAATTCCCCCTCTTCCCCCCAAAAAATCCTCCCCCACAGCTCCCTAAAGGATTTTCCCCACCCCAACACTGTCCTCCCCCGTATCCACAAAGTTCTGCAAAGGCAGAAGTTTCCTGCAGGAAGATTCCCAGGGATGATGAAAAGCCCAGGATTTCTCCCAGAATGGCTCTGGGATCCTGCAGATTACCAAAATCCATTTTTTTTCCCCCAAAAAAGCCTTTCCTGGGTCACATGGACTCCTAAAGCCCAAGGATTTCCCCCACTAAAGAGCCTCCAATGGGAATTTCGGGCCATTCCCAGATGGTCTGGGGGCATTCCCGGGTTCCAGGTGAGTTCTGGGGCATTCCCAGATAATTCTGGATATTCCCAGGAGATTTTGGGGCACTTTTAGGTGGATTTTTTTGGCACTCCCAGGTGATTTTTGGCGCTCCCAGGTGATTGTTGACATTCCCAGGTGCTTTGGGCCATTCCCAGGTGACTTTGGGCTATTCCCAGGTGTTTTTTTGGCACTCCCAGGTGACTTTGGGGCATTCCCTGGTGATGATTTTTGGGCATCCCCAGGTGATTTGGGCAGCCCCAGGAGATTTTGGGCACCCCAGGAGATTTTGGGCACCCCAGATTCTGGGCACCCCAGGAGATTCTGGGCACCCCAGGAGATTCTGGGCACCCCAGGAGATTTTTGGCACCACAGGTGATTTTTGGCACCCCCAGGAGATTTTTGGCACCCCAGATTTTGGGCACCCCAGGAGATTCTGGGCACCCACGTCGTTCTCGGAGGTGCCGCAGATGTTGCAGCACTTGCACTCGATGCACTGCCAGCGGTACGTCTTCACCGCCGCCATCATCACCGGCGTGAACTGCAGGCACGACGGGTGACCTGGGGACACGGGGACACGGCAGGGACACGTCAGGGACACGGCAAGGACATGGCAGGGACACGGCAGGGACACGGCAGGGACACGGCAGGGACACGGCAAGGACACGGCAGGGACACGGCAGGGACATGGGGATGTCAGGGACACAGCAGGGACATGTCAGGGACATGTCAGGGACACGGCAGGGACACGGGGACACGTCAGGGACACGTCAGGGACATGGCAGGGACACAGCAGGGACACAGCAGGACCAATCCGGAAGGAAACCCTCAGATCTCCGATCCCAAAGATCTTCCCCAACCCCGATCCAGGAGGAAACCCTCGGATCCCGATCCCAAACATCCCCCCAGCCCCATCTGGGCCCCAATCCAGGAGGAGGAAACCCTCGGATCCCCGATCCCGAACGTCCCCCCAGCCCCATCCCTGATCCCAAACATCCCCCCAGCCCCATCCTGATCCCAAACATCCCCCCAGCCCCATCCCGATCCCGAACGTCCCCCAGCCCCATCTGGGCCCCGATCCAGGGGAAACCCTCGGATCCCGATCCCGAACGTCCCCCCAGCCCCATCTGGGCCCCGATCCAGGGGAAACCCTCGGATCCCGAATGTCCCCCAGCCGTGCCCACCGGAGCGGCCGCAGTCGGAGCAGGACACGAGCTCCTCGGGCTGTCCCGTCTTCTTGTTGATCTTGGAGTCCCCCAGGCAGAAGTCGCAGTAATTGTTGGGAAGCGCCAATCCGTCGGGACCCTTCTTGGCTGGAAAAGGGAATCGCTGGGGATCAGGGCCGGGAATTGCCCACTTCTCCCCGGGTGCTCTGGGGTTCTCCCCTCACATTTCTGCTCCTCGGAGCGCTGGGACACCGGCGTGGGCGGCTGCGAGTCGTCCTTGTCGTCGCCCTCCTCCTCGGCCAGGTGGGAGTGGGCGTAGTGGTAGCTGAGCCCCGGGCGGTTCTTGTAGCGCTTCCCGCAGACTGCCGGGGAAATCCGGGAAAAACCCCGGGAAATCCGGGAAAAACCCCGGGAGAGCCCGGTTAGGGGCGGCCAGGGGAGGGAAATCCCAAATCCTGAACCCTCCTGGCCGATCCCAGCGCCGGGCTGGGAGAGGAAAGAGGCTGGAACTGGGTGAAAGCACCCGGAATTGCTAAGGAATGGAATTCCAGGTGAATTCCCTGGGATCCCAAAGGAATTGCAGGTGAATTCCCTGGGATCCCAAAGGAATTGCAGGTGAATTCCCCAGGAGATCCAGAAGGAATTCCAGGTGAACACCCTGGGATCCCAAAGGAATTGCAGGTGAATTCCCTGGGATCCCAAAGGAATTCCAGGTGAATTCCCCAGGAGATCCCAAAGGAATTCCAGGTAAATTCCCCAGGATCAATCCAATGGCAAAATCCTCATTGGGAATGTGTCGTGGAAAGGAAATTCCCACCCCACAAATTCCCATCCTTAGGTTAAAGACCGAGGGAAGGGGGAATTTGGGAATTCTGGGGTTCCAAGGAAGGATTTGGCAGCGGCCATGGATCCATCCCAGCTCCTTGGAACTCCAAAATCCATCGCTCTTCCTGTTCCCCACCCCAGAATTTGGGAGATTTCTGCCTGGATCCGGCTCCTCGTGGATCAGGGATCAGCTCCAGGTCCCCAGCGCTCCTTTTCCAGGGATTTTTGGGTTTTTCCTTATCCAAGGACACCCCAAAATCCCTTTCCAGCCCCGTTTTGGTGTGGGAAGGACGAGCCCGAGGAATTGGGATAAAATCCCAAAAAAGCAGCACCGGAGCGGGAATTCCAGGGCTCGATGCAGATGTTTCCCAAGTTTCCCCTGCATTTTTCCAAAAACTGGGAATGAGCTGCTTTGGGATGAGATTTCCTGATTTCGGAGCTTTTCCAGAACACCACGGGAGTTTCTGGATCCGCTTCCACCTCAGGATCTCCCCAGACCGTGGAAAAATCAGGAAAAAAACCAGCTGGATCGGGGAAAATGGGAGCTGAACTTCCAGAGGGAGGCTGGCTCCTGCAGCCACGCTGGATATTTTGGGATGAAAACCACAGGAATCGCCCCGGGATCGGTGGGCTTCCAGGGGAAAACGGGATTGGAGCAGCAGCGAGCAAGAGGCAGCAATCCCAATGTGATTCCCAGGAAATTCCCGCTTCCCTCCCGATCCACGGGGCTCCAAAGTCACCTTTGCTCCCCCCAAAACCTCCAGGACAATCTCCAGACTCCACTCTGGAATTCTCCTCCCGAGGGGAGGAAGAGGAGCCTCAGGAACATCCCGGGAATATCCCAAATCCCCCTCCCCACCTGCGGCCCATCCCCGTTTTTTGGGGCTTTTTGGAGGCAAAATTCCGCGGATTCGGAGCGGGAAAACAACGGGGGGGCTTTGGAGGCAGCGGCACATCCCGGGATTTGGGATTGGGGTGGGAACTCTGGGATTGGGGTGGGAACTCGGGGATTTGGGTGCAAACTCCAGGATCTACGTGCAAACTCCAGGATTTTGGGTGAAAATTCTGGGATTTGGGTGCAAACTCTGGGATCTGGGTGCAAACTCCAGTATTTTGGGTGCAAACTCCAAGATTTGGGTGCAAACTCCGGGATTTGGGTGCAAACTCCGGGATTTGGGTGCAAACTCCGGGATTTTGGGTACAAACTCCGGGATTTTGGGTACAAACTCCGGGATTTTGGGTACAAACTCCGGGATTTTGGGTACAAACTCCAAGATTTGGGTGCAAACTCTGGGATTTGGGTGCAAACTCCAGTATTTTGGGTGCAAACTCCAAGATTTGGGTGCAAACTCTGGGATTTGGGTACAAACTCCGGGATTTGGGTACAAACTCCGGGATTTTGGGTACAAACTCTGGGATTCTGGGTACAAACTCCAAGATTTGGGTGCAAACTCCAAGATTTGGGTGCAAACTCCGGGATTTGGGTGCAAACTCCAAGATTTGGGTGCAAACTCTGGGATTTGGGTGCAAACTCCGGGATTCTGGGTGCAAACTCCGGGATTTTGGGTACAA
The DNA here is from genome assembly GCF_050655825.1 of Lonchura striata. Taxonomy (NCBI): domain Eukaryota; kingdom Metazoa; phylum Chordata; class Aves; order Passeriformes; family Estrildidae; genus Lonchura; species Lonchura striata. The sequence continues at coordinate 6,695,290 of NC_140733.1, read as the reverse complement.
ACTCCGGGATTTGGGCGGAACTCCGTGTTTTTCCCATTGCTGGCTCCGCAGGGGGGTTAATCTTTGTTTTCCCGGCCCCGTTCCCTGCTGGAAAAGGGTCAGGGGGCCCGAGCGGGGCCGGCGCTGACGTCGCTCCCGTGGCCTTTGGCTTCTCCCTCCCCTCCTCCTGCCCACCCCGGGGCTCCGCAGGGGGATTGGGGTTTTTTTTTTTGGTTGTTTTGTTGTTTTTTTGGGGTTTTTTTTGGGTGGAAAAAAGGGGGAAAAAAAGGAGGAAAAGCAGGAAAAACGAGCAGAGAGAGAGCGGAACTACCTCGGTCGGGAGGTTTCAAGGAATGCTTTTGTTTGTAACTGTCTGAAACACAGAAAGAGAAGTCGTGAGAGGACACGGACACACACGGAAAACCGGGAAAAAAGGGCAGGAAAAACACAACCTCAGGGAGCCAGGGGGAGAATTAGTGCTGGGAAGCGGCAGGACAGGAGGAAGAAGAGAGAAAAAGGAGCTGGCAAAGCCTCCCTCGCCTTCCCCATCCCGCTATCCCTGGATTCGTGGGCCGGGAGGGACAGAGCCCCCACTCCGAGGGTTTTGCTGGAATTCACGGCTCCCAGATCCTTAGGGAGGGCTGGGAAGGGCTCCCGGGGACTGGGATCCCACTGGAAAACCACTGGGATGAAGGGGAGGGGCCTTCCCGGCCTTTTGGGGGGTTGCTGGGGAAGTTCACCCTGGTTTTTGATCCTGCTTTTCATCCTGGCTGCAAGCTGCTCCGATCCTGGCTCGTATCCTGCTGCCTGCCAGTATTCCCGGTGGGAAAAGGCCCCGGGAGGAGGGTGGGAAGGGACCCGGGGCTGTCCCGGCACTCACTGTCACACGCGTAGGGCTTGTCCCGGTCCTCCAGGATGGCGGCGTCCAGCTTCTTGCGAGCCCCGCCCACGCCTTTTCCCTGCGGAAAAACCGGGATTTCGGGAAAAAACCGGGATGGGGAGCGGGGAAAGGAGCGACCCGACAGCGCCCCGCGGTGGGAACGGCCCGGAAGCGACCGCGGATCCTTGGGAATTGGGGAAAAATCTCGGCGCGGAGCCCGGTTTTCCCGGCCGCGTCCCAGGAATGGCCTGGAATTACTGCCTGGAATTACTGCCTGGAATTACTGCCTGGAATTACTGCCTGGAATTACTGCCTGGAATTACTGCCTGGAATTACTGCCTGGAATTACTGCCTGGAATGGCCTCACCTTGGCCTTGCCCTTCCCTCTCCGCTTGGGCGTGTCCTCCTCGTAATCCTCATCGTCCAAATCGTCCAGGAAATCGTCGGGCTCCAGGATCCGCTGGGAACGAGCGGAGCAGAGGGGTCAGAGCAGGGAAAAATGGGGGAAAATAGGAAAAACCGGGAAAAATGGGGAAAAATAGGAAAAATGGGAAGGGATGCAGGAGGAGCCACAGCTGGATCCATCCCAGAGGAGGCACCAAAAGGTTTTTGTGAATGGAGAGGGAATTTCAGGTGTTTTATCCCCAAAAAAATGTCCTGGAAGGGCCTGATTTGGTGGGAAAGCGCTTGGAGAAGGAATTAAGCGAAAAGGAAAAGGAAAAGGAAAAGGAAAAGGAAAAGGAAAAGGAAAAGGAAAAAAAGGAAAAGGAAAAGGAAAAGGAAAAGGAAAAGGAAAAGGAAAAGGAAAAGGAAAAGGAAAAGGAAAAGGAAAAGGAAAAGGAAAAAAAGGAAAAGGAAAAGGAAAAGAAAAAGGAAAAGGAAAAGGAAAAGAAAAAGGAAAAGGAAAAGGAAAAGGAAAAGGAAAAGGAAAAGGAAAAGGAAAAGGAAAAGAAAAAGGAAAAGGAAAAGGAAAAGGAAAAGGAAAAGGAAAAGGAAAAGGAAAAGGAAAAGGAAAAGGAAAAGAAAAAGGAAAAGGAAAAGGAAAAGGAAAAGGAAAAGAAAAAGGAAAAGGAAAAGGAAAAGGAAAAGGAAAAGGAAAAGAAAAAAAGGAAAAGAGAAAAAGGAAAAGGAAAAGGAGGCTGGGGAAAGATTTCCCGGCTAAAAAATCCTGTGGGAAAGCCCCAGGAAGGGAAAAATGCGGAATTCTGGGAAAATGACCCCAAAACTCCCCTCTCCCTGAATGACAGGATCGGAAAGTTCCCTGAATTTCTGGGCTGGAATTTCCCTCCCGTTGATTTTTGGGAGCAGAATCTTTTTTTTCCCAGAATTTTGGGACCAGCATCTTCCTCCTTCCCAAATTCCCAATTCCTGGTTGGAATTTCTGGTCCCCATCCCAGAATTCCTGGTCCCCATCCCAGAATTCCTGGTATCCTGAATTCCTAGATCCCATCCCGAATTCCCACTTTTCTGGTTGGAGTTCCTGATATCCTGAATTCCCATCCCAAATTCCCGGTATCCCGAATTCCTGGTTCCTGGCTGGAATTCCCAGTTCCCAGCTGGAATTCTTGCTATCCTGCCCGGAATTCCTGCATTCCCGTCCAGAATTCCCACATTCCCGTCTGGAATTCCTGCTATCCCAGCAGAATTCCCGCTATTCCGGTCAGAATTCCCACTATCCCGCCTGGAATTCCCGTATTCCCGCCTGGAATTCCCACATTCCCAGCCAGAATTCCCGCTATCCCATCCGGAATTCCCGGAATTCCCGCATTCCCGCTCTCCAGAATTCCTGCATTCCCACTATCTGGAATTCCCGCCTTCCCACTATCCGGAATTCCTGCATTCCCGTCTGGAATTCCTGCATTCTCACTATCCAGAATTCCTGCTATCCTGCATTCCCGCTCTCCGTCATTCCCGCCTTCCCGCTCTCCGGAATTCCCACATTCCCGTCTGGAATTCCTGCATTCCTGGTCTCCGTCATTCCCGCTCTCCATCATTCCCATCATTCCCATCATTCCCGTCATTCCCGGTCCCTGTCATTCCCGTCATTCCCGTCATTCCCGCATTCCCATCATTCCCGTCATTCCCGCTCTCCATCATTCCCACATTCCCGTCATTCCCGCTCCCTGTCATTCCCGTCATTCCTGCTCTCCATCATTCCCGTCATTCCGTCATTCCCATCATTCCCGTCATTCCCATCATTCCCATCATTCCCGTCATTCCCGCATTCCCATCATTCCCGTCATTCCCGCATTCCCGTCATTCCCATCATTCCCATCATTCCCATCATTCCCATCATTCCCGCATTCCCGTCATTCCGTCATTCCTGCTCCCTGTCATCCCCGTCATTCCCGTCATTCCCGCATTCCCATCATTCCATCATTCCCGCATTCCCGTCATTCCCGCATTCCCATCATTCCCGTCATTCCCGTCATTCCATCGCTCCTGCTCTCCATCATTCCCATCATTCCCATCATTCCCGCATTCCCGTCATTCCCGCATTCCCGCTCTCCCGGGGCACCTTGCGGGCGCGGCTGTTGGCGCCGGGGAAGTCGGCCAGGCCGTCGTCGTCGCCGCGCGGCTCCGGCAGCGCGCGCTTCTCCGGCGGCTCCGTGCGCAGCAGCGCCTCCAGGCTGCTGCCGTCCGCCGCCAGCAGCGCCTCCTTCTTCAGAGCCTGCTCCGCCTCTGGGAACCGGGGACGGGACACGGGGAACGGGGACGGGGACAGCGGGGAAAACGGGGAACGGGGAACGGGGAACGGGAACGGGGAACGGGAACGGGACACGGGGAACGGGGACGGGGACAGCGGGGAAACGGGAAACGGGGAACGGGAACAACGGGACAGCGGGGACAACGGGGACAACGGGGAAAACGGGAACCGGGAACCGGGGAACGGGAACGGGAACGGGGAACGGGGAACGGGAACGGGGAACGGGGAACGGGAACGGGGAACGGGGAACGGGAACGGGGAACGGGAACGGGGAACGGGGAACGGGAACGGGGAACGGGAACGGGGAACGGGGACGGGGAACGGGGAATGGGAACAGGGAACAGGACAGCGGGAAACGGGGAACGGGGAACGGGGAACGGGAAACGGGGAACGGGAAACGGGAACGGGAAACGGGGAACGGGAACGGGAACGGGGAACGGGAACGGGGAACGGGGAACGGGGAACGGGGAACGGGAACGGGAACGGGGAACAGGGAACGGGAACGGGGAACGGGGACAGTGGGGAACAGGGAACGGGGAACGGGACAGCGGGGAAATGGGAACAATGGGGAAAACGGGAACAACGGGGACAGCGGGGAAACGGGAAACGGGGACAGTGGGGAAATGGGAAACGGGAAATGGGGACACGGGGAAACGGGAAACGGGGACAGTGGGAAACGGGAAACGGGGAACGGGGAACGGGACAGCAGGGAACGGGGAACGGGGAATGGGACACGGGAAACGGGGAATGGGGAACGGGACACGGGAAACGGGGAACGGGGACAGCGGGGAAACGGGAAACAGGAAACGGGAACAGCGGGGAAAACGGGAAACAGGAACAACGGGAACAACGGGGAAAACGGGGAAAAAGGGAACAACGGGGACAACGGGAACAACGGGAACAACGGGAAAAACGGGAACAACGGGTAAAACGGGGAAACGGGAACAACGGGGAAAACGGGAACAACGGGGGGGAAACGGGAACAATGGGAAACGGGAACAATGGGGAAAACAGGAACAACGGGAAACGGGAACAACGGGGAAAACAGGAAGAACGGGGAAACGGGAGGGAAACGGGCAAAAAGGGGGGGGAACGAGAAAAACGGAGGGGAAACAGGAAAAACAGAGGGAGAACGGGAAAAACGGGGTAAAAATGGGAAAAACAAGGGGGAAAATGGGGAAACAGGAAAAACGAGGGGGAAAATGGGAGATAGATGGGGTAAAAATGGGGTAGAAAATGGAGGATAAATGGGGGTAAAAATGGGAAAAATGGGGGGGGAAATGGGGAAAAAACAGAGAAAAATAGAGAAAAATGGTGAAAAACTGGGAAAAAGGAGGGTGGGTGAGGGATGCTGGCGGATCCGGGGTGGAATTCCCAGGGATCCAGCAGGAATTCAGGGAATTACCGGGTTTGATGGAAGGGAAGGAGAGGCGGGGGTCCTCCGGGGGGTGGGCGCGGCGTTTCTTGCGCCAGCGCCGCGCCGGGTACGAGTAGAGCTGCCCGGCCGCCAAACCTGCGGAGAAATCATTTCCCAATTGTTCCCCATCATTTCCCAATTGTTCCCCATCATTTCCCAATTGTTCCCCATCATTTCCCAATTGTTCCCCATCATTTTCCCGTTGTTCCCCTTCATTTCCCCATTATTCCCCATCATTTCCCCACTGTTCCCCATCATTTTCCTGTTGTTCCCCATCATTTTCCTGCTGTTCCCCATCATTTCCCAATTGTTCCCCATCATTTCCCAATTGTTCCCCATCATTTCCCAATTGTTCCCCATCATTTCCCAATTGTTCCCCATCATTTTCCTGCTGTTCCCTAGCATTTCCCCTTTGTGTCCCCATCATTTCCCCATAATTTCCCTGTTGTTTCCCCATCATTTCCCCATTATTCCCCATCATTTCCCCACTGTTCCCCATCATTTTCCTGTTGTTCCCCATCATTTTCCTGCTGTTCCCCATCACTTCCCCTTTGTGTCCCCATCATTTCCCCATAATTTCCCTGTTGTTTCCCCATCATTTCACCATTGTTCCCCATCATTTCCCCATTGTTCTCTATCATTTCCCTGCCATTTCCCATCACTTCCCCGCTGTTCCCCATCACTTCCCCACTGTTTCCCATCACTTCCCCACTGTTTCCCATCACTTCCCTGCTGTTTCCCATCACTTCCCCACTGTTTCCCATCACTTCCCCACCATTCTCCCATCACTTCCCCGCCGTTTCCCATCACCGTTTCCCATCACTTCCCCACTGTTCCCCATCACTTCCCCGCCATTTCCCGTCACTGTTTCCCATCACTTCCCCTCCGTTTCCCATCACTTCCCCGCCGTTCCCCATCACTGTTTCCCATCACTTCCCCTCCGTTTCCCATCACTTCCCCACCATTCTCCCATCACTTCCCCACTGTTCCCCATCACTTCCCCACTGTTTCCCATCACTTCCCCACTGTTTCCCATCACTTCCCCACTGTTTCCCATCACCGTTTCCCATCACTTCCCCGCCATTTCCCATCACCGTTTCCCATCACCGTTTCCCCGCCGTTTCCCCGCCATTTCCCATCACTGTTTCCCATCACTTCCCCTCTGTTTCCCATCACTTCCCCTCCGTTCCCCATCACTTCCCCGCCATTTCCCATCACCGTTTCCCCGCCGTTTCCCCGCCGTACCGGGCCCGCGGTGCCGTTTCTCCATCCAGATGTAGCAGTTGCTCTGGGCCACGCCGGTCTGCGAGTCCAGGAAGGGCAGGCGCACGCTGCGCTCGGCGCAGAGCCGCGCGTTGTAGCTGTGGCACTGCTCCATGGCGTCCCGGTAGTACTGCTCGCCCAGCCTGCAACGGCACCGCGGCACGGCGGCGTTGGCGCCGGGAACGGCGGGATGGGCGCCGGGAATGGCGGGATGGGCGCCGGGAACGGCGGGATGGGCACAGGGAACGGCGGGATGGGCGCTGGGAATGGCAGGGATGGGCGCCGGGAACGGCGGGATGGGCACCAGGAACAGCAGGGACAGGCATGGGGAACGGCGGGATGGGCACAGGGAACAGCGGGATGGGCACCGGGAACAGCGGGATTGGCGCTGGGAAGGGCAGGATGGGCACAGGGAACAGCGGGATTGGCGCTGGGAAGGGCAGGATGGGCGCTGGGAACAGCGGGATTGGCGCTGGGAAGGGCAGGATGGGCGCTGGGAACAGTGGGATGGGCACAGGGAACGGCGGGATTGGTGGTGGGAATGGCAGGGATGGGCACGGGGAACGGCGGGATGGGCGCTGGGAATGGCAGGGATGGGCACCAGGAACGGCGGGATGGGCGCTGGGAACGGCGGGATTGGCGCTGGGAACGGCGGGATTGGCGCTGGGAATGGCAGGGATGGGCGCTGGGAATGGCAGGGATGGGCACAGGGAACGGAGGGATTGGCGCTGGGAACAGCGGGATGGGCACGGGGAACGGCGGGATGGGCGCCGGGAACGGCGGGATGGGCACAGGGAACAGCGGGATTGGTGGTGGGAATGGCAGGGATGGGCACAGGGAATGGCACAGGGAATGGGAGGGATTGGCAAAGGCAATGGCACAGGGATTGGTAGGGATCAGTGCTGGGAACGCCGGGATCGGCACCGGGAAAGGCGGCATGGGCACGGGGAACGGCGCAGGGAATGGGACAGGGAATGGCAGGGATGGGTACAGGGAATGGCGCAGGGAATGGGAAGGATTGGCACAAGGAATGGCAGGGATGGGTACAGGGAATGGCGCAGGGAATGGGAAGGATTGGCACAAGGAATGGCAGGGATTGGCACCGGGATTGGCAGGGACGGGTACAGGGAATGGGGAACCTCTCAGGGATGTCAGGGATACCAGGGGAGTGTCAGGGATACAAACGGAGAGACTCGGGGATAAAATCCTGGAGAATATCAGGGATAAACCTAGAAACCCTCAGGGACAAAATCCTGGAGAATATCAGGAATAAACGTGGAAATCCTCCGGAATAAAGTTTCCAATTTCCCATTCCTTGGCTTCTTCAGGACACTCTCACAGGGGCGGGAAGAGATGGAGCCAAGGGATGGACAGGAAAACACAGGGATTTACAGGAAATACGGGGATTTAAAGGTAAATACAGCAATACACAGGGAAATACAGGGATTTAGAGAGCAATACAGGGAATTAGAAGGAAGCACAGGAATATACAGGGAAATGCAGGGATTTCGAGGGAGATACAGGGATTTTGAGGGAAATACAAGGATTTCGAGGGAAGTACAGGGAAGCTCCCCCCAGCTCGGCCTCCACAGGACCCTCTGGCTGGGATGCACAGGGAAGCAGTGCAGGAAAAAGCAGGAAGGTACAGGGATATTCAGGGATATTCAGGGATATTCGGGGATATTGAAGGAGGCACAGGGACTCTCCAGGGATGCGCTGGGAAGCAGTGCAGGAAAAAGCAGGAAGGTACAGGGATATTCAGGGATATTCGGGGATATTCAGGGATATTCGGGGATACTGAAGGAGGCACAGGGACTCTCCAGGGATGCACAGGGAAGCAGTGCAGGAAAAAGCAGGAAGGTACAGGAATATTCAGGGATATTCAGGGATATTGAAGGAGGCACAGGGACTCTCCAGGGATGCACAGGGAAGCAGTGCAGGAATAAGCAGGAAGGTACAGGGACATTCAGGGATATTCAGGGATATTGAAGGAGGCACAGGGACTCTCCAGGGATGCACAGGGAAGCAGTGCAGGAAAAAGCAGGAAGGTACAGGGACATTTAGGGATATTCAGGGATATTCGGGGATATTGAAGGAGGCACAGGGACTCTCCAGGGATGCGCTGGGATGACTCCCCCGTCCTTGGCCTCTCCAGGACGCTCGCAGACGGAGTTTAGGGCCACACGAGGGAGCACAGGGAAGCACAGGGATACGATCCAGGGAATTTTCCAGGGGCGAACCCCCGCCTTTGCCCTCTCCAGGACCCCCTCAGGGCCAGACCTGCGGGACCCCCCCGGCCCCTCGGGACCCTCGCAGGCTCTGCTCTCCCCTCACACCTCTGCGGCCCTCCCGGTGCCGGGGGAGGATTTTGGGGTGTCCTCAACGTCCCCCTCAGCAAAGTTCACGGCGAACAATGCGCGCGTGTCGCTTCCTCCCCACCCCCCTGCCCGCCCGCTTGGTCCCGTCCGGCGCGCGCGGGGCCAAGGGGGGGCCCCGCTTCCCGCGCCCGGCCGGGCCGCACCATTCCCGCGCCGCGGGGGGGGAGACCGGCGGTGTGCGGGGAGGGGGGGGAGCCGCACTCACAGCTTGACCACATTCTGAACCACCGCCGCCATCTTGGCTCCGCCGCCGGGGCGCCGCGGGGCGCGTGCGCGGAGGGAGGGGCGGGAGGGCGGGGAGGGGGATGATGGAGGAGGAGGAGGAGGAGGAGGAGGAAGGAGAGGGATGGAGGGAGGAGGAGGAGGAGCGGGGAGAGGGAGGGTGGGGAAAGGGGAGGCGGAGGGAGGGAGAGGGAGGGCCGGGGGAGGGGAGCGCGGAGTCCTCCCGGCCGCTGGGGGGCGCTGTGCGCCGCGCGCGTGCGCGGGGGGGGGGGGCGCGAGAAAAGGCGGGAAAAGGGGGAGTGGGGGAGGGGCGAAAGCCTGAGGGGAAAAATGGCGGGAAAAGGATCTGAGGGGGAAAATGCACAAAAAAGGAGAAAATCCGGGAAAAAGGGGCGGCTGAAGGTACGGGGAGGAAGGGAGGGCGTGGGGATGGGGGCGGGAGGCAGAGTGGGGATACGGGGGGAGACTGAGGGGAAAAATGGGAGAGAACAAAGCACGAGAGTGAGGCAAAAATGGACAGAAAGTGAGGGCGGAAATGATGGCAGAGGATGAGGGGGTTTATCGTGGAAAAAGGAGATTTGAGAGACCGCACTGCTCCCTAGATTCCCTGGAATGGGGCTGGGGGTGAGATCCCTTCTCCCCATGGATCAAACAAAAGGAACAGCCCCGAGTTGTGTCAGGGGAGGTTTATTCAGGAAAGTCCCTGGAAAGGGTTGTCCCACCCTGGGGTTATCCCAAAAAAAGCTGGGATGTGGCACATGGGGACGCTGTTCAGGGGTGGCCGGGTTGGATTTTGATGATCCCAAAGGTTTTCTCAGCTTTTCCATGGAATGGGGTGAGAAGAGGGAGGATGGGGAGGGATGGAGGAAGGAAGGGATAACATGGAAAGAGGGGTGAGGGTTGGGAGGGAAATGAGGGATAAATTGGGGATGGGGGAATGAAATGAGGGATGAACAGCTGGGAGAGGGGAAATGAGGGATAAATTGGGGATGGGGGAATGAAATGAGGGATGAACAGCTGGGAGAGGGGAAATGAGGGATAAGTGAGGATGGATCCCTCAGATCCCCCCCAGATTCCTTACGGCTTCTCATCCCCAAAAACTCCTGCCAAAAGTTCCCATTGTTGAGCTCTTTTCCCTTTTTCTCCAACCTGAATTAACCAAGTGTCCCCAAATTCATCCCTCAGGACCGAGGTCACCCACAGACCCCACGGCGAGCGTGGTTTGACGGCAGCTTCCAGGTGAGTTTTCCTTTCCAGGTGAATTCCTCATTTATTTCCAGGTGAATTCCACATTCCAAGTGAGTGCCTCACTTCCAGGTGAATTCCCCATTTATTTCCAGATGAATTCCTCTCTCTTTTTCCTCCTTATTTCCACATCCTACCTGGGTTTTTTTTTCCCTGTTTGCTGGGAATTTGCATTTCTCCCCCAAGGTCACCCCCTGGTCAAACCTTCCTCCTCCTCCTCCTCCTCCTCCTCCTCCTGGTAATCCCAGGCCGGCTGTTGCTCCGGCTCCGTTCCCGGCTCCGGCCACGCCGGGGGTCAGGCACTGACCGCTGGCGTGGGCGGCGTTAATCCAGCGGAAATCCCGGGATAACGAGGAAATTGGGAGGGAGGCCTGTGCCCCTGCTGGGGTTAATGAACGATTCCATCCTTGATTGAATCCGGAGTTATTCTCCAAAAAGGGAGGGGAAGCTGAGTCAGGGCTGCTCCGGATGACTCAAATTCTTGGAATTGGGAGCAAATCAGCAGCTGTGGTTTGCATAAATCATTAATTCGGGGAGTGATTAATTAGGGGAGAAGTGAAGGAGGCTCCAGTCCTGTGGAAAGGGATCCCAAATGATTTATTCATTAATTAAAAGTTAATTAAGGAATTTGGTTTTTTTTTTTTTTTGCAGGAGATGAGATTGAGGGAAAAAAAAACATTTCAGGGATAATAACACTAATTTTGGGGATAATTTCAGGGGTTTATAGCAAGTTGGTCTGGGGGGTGTGGGAGGGAGGGAAGAGAGAAAGGAGGGGAGGGGGGGAGAAAAGAAAAATCACCTTTTCAAGGTTAAAAAAACCCCAAATTTGATAAATTAAAGGAGCTTTTCCAGGACTGGAGCAGAGAGAACAGAAACGAGTGAACGAGATCCCAGATTAAAGCTGGAGCACCCCAAAAGTCAGCCCTGGGTTGTGGAAGGGAAAAAACCGGGACACAAAAGGGACAAAACAGGAAAAAAAGGGGATTTTGGCTGATTTTGATTATTTCGAAACCGCTCCGGCAGCGACGGTTTCGCAATTCCTGGGCCGAGGTGGGGCACAAACAGCTCCATCTTCAAATCACTGATTAAGGTGGAAGCCAGGAAAACTGGGGTGAAATCCAGGAAAAAAAGTCCATCCACATTGTCCCAGCCCAGCTCGCGTTGGAAAACCCCCAAAGCACAGAAATCCACCCAAAATGAGCCGTGCTGGGCTGGCTTCCCTTCACGTTGGTCCGAGTGGCAGCTGTGGCGTGTCTGGAGCCACCTTCCCATCCCAATCTCTGGGCTTAATTAATCACAAACGTCCCGGGGGTTAATTAATCGCAAACGAGGCTCTGAAACGGCTGGAATTGATTTGGCGAGGAAAAATCCCAAAATAAATAAAATGTGGACAGAGTGTGGGGGGAGAAAAGAGTTCAGAGCAGGGAAGAGTTGGACCAAATAGAAATTAAACCTGATCGAGCCCAATCAACCTCGGTCTGCTAATTATTTTACAGACGAAAACGTTGGGAAATGGGTTTATCCCCAAATTCTGGGTGTTTGCACCAAAAGCGGTTCGGGTTTACCGACGCAGAGGGGGAGGGGAAGGAAGAGGCGGGACAAGGGTTCGTTAAGGAGAATCTAATGAGTCATTAGTCAGATAATCTAAATTAGACTCGCTGGTCAGGAGGGGCCCGACTCTGCCCTGGGGGGATCCCGGCCTCATTCTGGGCTCAAACTCCCCGGAATCGGGAAAAGATGGAATTTGTGACAGGAGCCTGGGCAAGGAGGCCCCGCGAATCCCCCCCGTCACCGGCAGCGTGTCCAGCTGGGTTTTTGTCCCGTTCCCCAAAATCCAGCTGGAATTCCCCGTTCCCGCCGCTCCCAAACAGTCGGCGGCGGATCCGTCGGCCCGGATCGGGATTTTGGGTTGGTTTTGCGTCTCCTCGAGGATTCCCAGCCCAGCCCTGCTCCTGCCGGCCCCAGAGGGGTTTTTTGGCCCCTCCGTGGATTGAGTTCCTAAAACAAGAGCCCTGCTCCTCCACGGGGACTTTTGGCTTCTCCACGGGGAGTTTTGGCGAGATCTCCCGGGGGAGATTGCCCTGTCTGGGATTTCCAAAGGATTTCACGGAGCAGGAGTTGAAGTGACGGCGCCGTGACGGTTCAGAACAAACCCCGCTGCGCCCCCAAATCCTCCTGGCCGGAATCTTTGGGAATTCATCCCAAAAGAGGAATTCATCCCGCGGGGTCCGACAGACACGGGGTCGCGTTTCCCGTGGTCAGCTCTGGCACTGAGGAGAGCTCGGGGGTTCTGCCCTGAGGGTGAACCCTCACCCGGCGAGAGGAAAGGCGGAAAATGAGCTGGGATCCGAGCTGGGATCTGAGTTGGGATCTGAGCTGGGATCTGAGCTGGGATCAGAACTGGGATCTGAGCTGGGATCTGAGCTGGGATCAGAACTGGGATCTGAGCTGGGATCAGAACTGGGATCTGAGTTGGGATCTGAGCTGGAATCTGAGCTGGGATCTGAGCTGGGATCTGAGCTGGGATCAGAACTGGGATCTGAGCTGGGATCAGAACTGGGATCTGAGTTGGGATCTGAGCTGGAATCCAAGCCGGAATCTGAGCTGTAATCAGAGCTGGAATCCGAGCTGGGATCTGAGCTGGGATCCGAGCTGGGATCCGAGCTGGGATCTGAGCTGGGATCTGAGCTGGGATCTGAGCCAGAATCCGAGCTGGAATCCGAGGTGGGATCTGAGCTGGAATCTGAGCTGGAATCAGAACTGGGATCTGAGCTGGGATCTGAGCTGGGATCTGAGCCGGAATCCGAGCTGGGATCTGAGTTGGAATCCAAGCTGGAATATGAGCTGTAATCAGAGCTGGGATCTGAGCCGGAATCCGAGCGCCGTATCCGAAAACCGCCCCGCATCCTGCTCGCCATCCTCATCCTCGCCGTCCGCCTCCCCGCGCCGTCACGTCCGGATCTCCGGGCGGGCGCCGCGCTCGGCCCGGTGCCGGTCCATGACCCGCAGCACGTCCTCCAGGATGGACGGCCCCAGGTCCACGTGCAGGGACAGCAGCGAGCCGGCGTGCGCCGGGAAGGGCTCGGCCTCGCCGGCGCCGGGCCGCGGGGACGACGGCGGCGCCGGGGCCTCGTCCGGGCGCAGCCGCGGGGGTTTCGGCGGGGCCCGCGCCGCGGGCAGGCTCAGCGCCCGGGCGGCGCCGAGCGCCGGCAGCGAAACGGCGTTCTGGAGCGGCGGCGCCGCGCGCGAGGACTCCAACGGCGCCGCCGCCCCGCCGCGCTCGGCGTCGCGGCCGCCGGGCAGCAGGTGCAAGTTGCCCTGCAGGAAGGAGATGTCCCCGAACGCGTCGCTCTGGCCGCCGCTGCCCACGTGGATGGTGTGGCGGAAGTCGCCCAGCGGCGGGCTGATCATGTCCGAGGACAGGATGTCGCGCAGCTTCTCCTTCTTGCCCTTGCGGCTGCCCCGCTTCAGGTAGATCGGCACCTTGGTGGACATGGCGGCCGCCGGCACGCGGCCCAGCTGGCCGGCTCAGGACAGCCTGCGGAGGAGTGGGGGAAAGGCTCAGTTCCTCACCCTCCAAACCAATCCCAGACCTTCCCTTGGGGCATCCTCACCCTCCAAACCAACCCCAGACCTTCCCTTGGGGTGTCCTCACCCTCCAGACAATCCCAGACCTTCCCTTGGGGTGTCCTCACCCTCCAAACCAATCCCAGACCTTCCCTTGGGGTGTCCTCACCCTCCACACAATCCCAGACCTTCCTCTGGAACATCCTCACCCTCCAGACAACCCCAGACCTTCCCTTGGGGCATCCTCACCCTCCAAACCAATCCCAGACCTTCCTCTGGATCTTCCTCACCCTCCAAATGAATCCCAGACCTTCCCTTGGGGCATCCTCAGCCTCCAAACCAATCCCAGACCTTCCTCTGGATCTTCCTCACCCTCCAAACAATTCCAGACCTTCCCTTGGGGCATCCTCACCCTCCAGACAACCCCAGACCTTCCTCTGGAACATCCTCACCCTCCAGACAATCCCAGACCTTCCTCTGGAACATCCTCACCCTCCAGACAATCCCAGACCTTCCTCTGGAACATCCTCACCCTCCAGACCATCCCAGACCTTCCCCTGGATCATCCTCACCCTCCAGACAACCCCAGACCTTCCTCTGGAACATCCTCACCCTCCAAACCAGTCCCAGGACCATCCTCACACTTCAAACAATCCCAGATCTTTTCTGGGGGCATCCTCACCCTCCAGACAATCCCAGACCTTCCCCTGGATCTTCCTCACCCTCCAGACAATCCCAGACCTTCCCCCAGAGGCGCAGGTGGAAGCCAGGCGCGGGTGGGAGGGAGGGAAGCAGGGAAATCCAGAGGATTTGTGATTTTGGGGAGGAGCCGGGCTGTGCACTTGGAGGTCGGGAGAGCAGAGTGCTGGGAAGAGGCGTTTTTAACCCAAAAGGGATTTTCTCACCCCGTCTCTCGGCCCCACCCAGTAAAAACCAGAGATTTCGGGGATCTGGGGCCACAAGGGGAAGGAAGTTGGGGTTTTCCCGTTTCAGTCGTCAGCTCTGAGCTCAGCCATCGGATCTGGGCCGCATTTTCCAGCTCTGGGGAGAAATGAGGCAAAAATGGGAATTTGCGGTGCCGTGAATGTGTCCAGCTTTGGGAATTGCCTCAGTGGGAGGGAAAAGGGATGGAAGGAGTTTGGGGCCGCCAGAAGGTTCCCTGTTAAATCAGCAAGTGGGGAGTTCCGGAGGTTTTCACCCTTATCAGGAATTTTCAGGGGAAAAGAATTCCATCCTTCCTTGTTTTTGTAAGGGAGCAGCAGTGAGGGATTTAGGGACACCCTGAGGGGCCCCTCCCGGAATTCGACCCAGAAAAGCCCCGGGAGGATTTATCCCTAAAAACAACAACACCACCGAGGGCCCGAGGGATGGAAAATCCCATTTCCCCTTCACCGCTCCAAACCTCCCCCGGCCGACTGCTGCCCGCCTGTCCCTGCTTTGGGGAATGTTCCCTCATCATTCCTTGTTTTTAGGGAATATTCCCTTATCATCCCCCATTTTTAGGGAATATTCCCTTATCATCCCCCGTTTTTAGGGAATATTCCCTTATAATTCCCTGTTTTTAGGGACTATTCCCTTATAATTCCCTGTTTTTAGGGAATATTCCCTTATCATCCCCCGTTTTTAGGGACTATTCCCTTATAATTCCCTGTTTTTAGGGAATATTCCCTTATATTTCCCCGTTTTTAGGGAATATTCCCTTATAATTCCCTGCTTTGGAGGAATACTCCCTTATTATCCCATTTTAGGGACTATTCCCTTATAATTCCCTGTTTTTAGGGAATATTCCCTTATAATTCCCTGCTTTGGAGGAATACTCCCTTATTATCCCATTTTAGGGACTATTCCCTTATAATTCCCTGTTTTTAGGGAATATTCCCTTATCATCCCGTTTTTAAGACATTTATCCTGTTTTCATGGAATTCCCTCCCTCCTCTCCCGTTTCCATGGAATTCTCCCCCATAATCCCCCGTTTCCATGGAGTTCTTCCCTGTTTTCACAGAATTCTCCCCTGTTTTCATGGAGTTCTCCCCATTATCCCGTTTTCATGGAATTCTCCCCCATTTTCATAGAGTTCTCCCCCGTTATCCCCCGTTTCCATGGAATTCTCTCCCGTTATCCCCCGTTTCCATGGAATTCTCTCCCGTTATCCCCCGTTTTCATGGAATTCTGCCCCGTTTTCCCCCATCCGCCCAGACCCCGTTACCGACCGGCGCTGGCGCCGCTCCCGAGGCCGCGAGGGGAGGGAGGGGAGGGGAGGGAGGGGAGGGGAGAGGGTCCCGGAGGGGAGGGAGGGGAGAGGGTCCGGGAGGGGAGAGGGTCCCGGAGGGGAGGGAGGGGAGAGGGTCCGGGAGGGGAGAGGGTCCGGGAGGGGAGAGGGTCCCGGGCGGTCCCGGGGATCGGGGCCCGGCCCCGGCCCTGTCCGGCGGCTCCGGGCAGGAGAATCCTGACGGTGCAGAAGCGGCGCCGCTAATCCCGGGATTAGTGCGGGACGGGCGGGAGGGGCGGGGACAGGGATGGGACAGGGATGGGGATGGGGATGGGACAGGGATGGGGATGGGATAGGGATGGGGATGGGATAGGGATGGGGATGGGGATGGGGATGGGACAGGGATGGGACAGGGATGGGGACAGGGATGGGACAGGGATGGGACAGGGATGGGGACAGGGATGGGACAGGGATGGGGATGGGGATGGGACAGGGATGGGGATGGGACAGGGATGGGGATGGGATAGGGATAGGGATGGGACAGGGATGGGACAGGGATGGGGACAGGGATGGGACAGGGATGGGGATGGGGATGGGACAGGGATGGGGATGGGACAGGGATGGGGATGGGATAGGGATAGGGATGGGACAGGGATGGGGATGGGGATGGGACAGGGATGGGACAGGGATGGGGACAGGGATGGGGATGGGGATGGGACAGGGACAGGGATGGGACGGGGATGGGGACAAAGGGACAGGGACAAGATTGGGGACAGGGACAGGGACGGGGACAGGGAATCTTCCTCTGGAATCACATCCACACCGGTGCCGCGGGGAAGCACCGCGGCCATTGGAAAAAGGGGAACGTAGGGCAAAAAGTAGGATTGAAGTGGAGAAAAAAAAGTGAAATTGTAGGGAAAAAAACTGGGCTGTAGGGGAAAAAAAATGGAATTCTAGGAGGGAAAATGGGTTTGTGGGGGAAAGAAGTGGATTTGGAGGGAATAAGGTGGATTTGGAGGGAAAGAAGGCTGTGAAATGTGGATCCCCAGGTGTGCCTGGGGCTGACGGGGATGCCTGTCCCGGTGCTCCGGGATTTTTGCCTCCTGGAAATCTCCGGCAGCCCGAACAAGGCCCCGGTCCCTCCCCTGGGCCGCTCCCGCGCGGCTGCGCCGGGACAAAGCCCCGGAACGTTCCCGGAGCTCCGGGAGCTCCGTTCCCTTTGTGCTGCCAGAGGGAAACCCCTGCAACGGGCGACTCCAGCCCCAGAATCCCCTCCTCTGGAATTCTTTAGGATTTTATTTTTTTTTTTCCTCCCCCAGGCAAATCCTGTAGGGAGATCCGGAACAGGTGAAAAATGGGCTGGAAAAGGAGGAAAACCGTGAAGAAAGCTCCAAAAAAACCCCAATTTCTGGGAGTTTCCACCCCTGAAATCCCAGGAGAACCCAGGACACCCCAGAAGGAAGAGTCAGGAACGAGGAAAACAGGGAAAAAGAGCAAAAAACAGGGGAAAAAAGGGATGTTTTCCCCAGGATCTGAGTGGGAGGAGCTCCAGGAGGTGTTTCCAGGACTCCGACCCTTGGAATCGCCTGAATCAGCAGATTCGATTCCCACGGAGGAAAATTTGAGGAATTTTCCCCTGTTTCCATCAATTCCGGCTCCAATGGAGGCTATCCTGTTCCTTTTCCACCCATTTTTGGTGATTTAGGGTTTGGATTGGGAGGAATTTGGGCTCTTTCTCTGAAATTACAGGAAAATTTTGGTCCTTTTTCAGCACTTTGGGCTTCAGCCCATCCAGGTTTTTCACTTTCCACCTGTTCTTGGAAATTCAGGCTTCAGCTCAGGAAACATTTGGGATTTTTTTTGCCTCTTGCCACAAATTTACCTCTCACAACCTGGACATTCCGTTCCTTTTCCACCTGGTTTTGGAAATTTCTACCTCAATGTGAAATTTTCTGCCCATTTTCAGCCCCTTGAGCTTCAGGACCTCAACATTTTTACATTTCCCACCGTTTTTCCGTAAAAAATCCTCACTTCCTGCCCATTTCCAGCATTTTGGGCCCCGCCACACAGAAATTTGGGGGGTTTTTAGCCAATTTTCAGGCATTTTGGCACTGTCTGAGCAGCTCTTCCCCACTCCGGTGTCCCCACGAGAAATCCCATCCACATTTTTCCCCAAGCGGGGATTCGGGGATGGAATGAAATTCCTTTTCCCATGGGAATGGCCCGAGGGAGGAGCAGCCTCCAAGATCTCCTGGGGTTCCTCCCATTCCTCCCCTCCTGACCCGTTCCAGCCTTTTTTTGGTGCCCGATTTTAAATCCCCGCCTCCGGATTTGCCCCGGGGTCGTGCCGCGGGCTGGATTTTCCCGAAAAAAGATGGAAATGCCCCATTGTCCTGCGGTCCCGAGCGGCCCAGAGGAAGAAGAGCCCTTTGGGATGAAGGTCCTGGGTTTTTTTGGGGAACGGGGATTTTGGGAGCGGCGCCAGGACCCGTCCGTGGGATCCGGCCCCGCGCTGGCCACGGGAAAAGCTGGAATTGGTTAAAATCGGTTAAATCCGGGAAAGAATTCCCTGCTCCCGCCCCACCTCGGGGATCCAGCGGAGGGTCCGGCGCGGGGGCAGCGCGGCGCTGACAATTCCATGGGGACTGCGGGACCTGCCGGGTCCTCCCTTTTCCCAGGAAAACCCTCGGGACAATCCCAGGAAAAGCCGGACGATGAGGAAGGAAGGAAGAAGTCTCGGCCTCGGCCACACCCCGGTGTCCGCGGTGCCAAAAAATCCAGGGAGAAAACCGAAATCCAGGGAAAGCAGCGGCGGCTGCGTCGGGCGGCTCCTCCCGGGCCGGGATTCCCGGGAAGCGGCGCTGGGAGCGGCCGCGGCTGGGAAAGGGATCGGAGCCCGGCCGGGACACTCCGGAGCGGCGCCTCGGGAATCCGGGGCTCGGAAATCCAGAGGTTCGGGAATCCAGAGGTTCGGGAATCCAGAGGTTCGGGAATCCGGGGCTCGGGAATCCAGAGGTTCGGGAATCCGGGGCTCGGGAATCCAGAGGTTCGGGAATCCGGGGGTTTGGGAATCCGGGGATTCTCCTGCTCGCAGGAAAAAACGCCCGGAAAGCGCCGGGCAGGGATCCAGGGGCTGTTCCGGGGCTGTTCCAGTGGCTATTCCAGGGATCCAGGAACTATTCCAGGGATCCAGGAGCTGTTCCAGGGATCCAGGAGCTATTCCATGGATCCAGGGGCTGTTCCGGGGATCCAGGGGCCGTTCCGGGGATCCAGGGGCTGTTCCAGTGGCTATTCTATGGATCCAGGAGCTGTTCCATGGATCCAGGAGTTATTCCAGGGATCCAGGAGCCGTTCCGGGGATCCAGGAGCCGTTCCAGGGATCCAGGGGCCGTTCCAGGGATCCAGGGGCCGTTCCGGGGATCCAGGGGCTGTTCCAGTGGCTATTCCATGGATCCAGGAGCTGTTCCAGGGATCCAGGGGCCGTTCCAGGGATCCAGGGGCTGTTCCGGGAGCTATTCCATGGATCCAGGAGCTATTCCAGGGATCCAGGAGCCGTTCCAGGGATCCAGGAGCCGTTCCAGGGATCCAGGAGCCGTTCCAGGGATCCAGGGGCCGTTCCAGGGATCCAGGGGCTGTTCCAGGGATCCAGGGGCTATTCCAGGGATCCAGGGGCTGTTCCAGGGATCCAGGGGCCGTTCCAGGGATCCAGGGGCCGTTCCGCGGCCGTTCCGCTGCTCTAAGCCGGGAGCAGGCGGAGCCGGGGAGCTCCAATTAAGCGCTGGTTTAATTAAGCCGGGAAGCGGGGAGGAGGTGGGGGAGGGATCCGCTCCTTTTTCCTGATCCAAGGAAGGAATCGCCGCTTTCCCTTTAAATCCGGGACGCGACAGCGCCGCGGACGCGGCCGGGGGCAGGAGGGGCTGCGCCCGCGCTCCCCGCAGCATCCCGGGAATCCGAGCGGATCCTTCCCCCCTTCCTTCCCTTCCCTTCCCTTCCCTTCCTTCCTTCCCTTCCCTTCCCTTCCCTTCCGTTCCCTTCCCTTCCCTTCCCTTCCCTTCCCTTCCCTCCCCTCCCTTCCTTCCCTTCCCCTCCCTTCCCTTCCCCTCCCTTCCCTTCCCTTCCCTTCCCTTCCCTTCCCTTCCCTTCCCTTCCCTTCCCTTCCCTTCCCTTCCCTTCCCTTCCCTTCCCTTCCCTTCCCTTCCCTCCCCTTCCCCTCCCCTCCCTTCCCTTCCCTCCCCTCCCTCCCTTCCCTTCCCCTCCCTTCCCTTCCCTTCCCTTCCCTTCCCTCCCCTTCCCCTCCCCTCCCTTCCCTTCCCTCCCCTCCCTCCCTTCCCTTCCCCTCCCTTCCCTTCCCTTCCCTTCCCTTCCCTTCCCTTCCCTTCCCTTCCCTTCCCTTCCCTTCCCTTCCCTTCCCTTCCCTCCCCTTCCCCTCCCTTCCCCTCCCCTCCCTTCCCTCCCCTCCCTCCCTTCCCTTCCCTTCCCTTCCCTCCCCTCCCCTCCCCTCCCCTTCCCTTCCCTTCCCTTCCCTTCCCTTTTCCCGAATTCCCGGCGGTGTCACCTGCGGACCTCGGGATTGGGATCGGGGCCGGGATTTGGGATCAGGATTCGGGATCGGGGCCGGGATTTGGGATCAGGATTTGGGATCGGGGCCGGGATTTGGGATCAGGATTTGGGATCGGGATCGGGATTTGGGATCAGGATTCGGGATCGGGGCCGGGATTTGGGATCAGGATTTGGGATCGGGGCCGGGATTTGGGATCAGGATTCGGGATCGGGATTTGGGATCAGGATTCGGGATCGGGATTTGGGATCAGGATTCGGGATCGGGGCCGGGATTTGGGATCAGGATTTGGGATCAGGATTTGGGATCGGGGCCGGGATTTGGGATCAGGATTCGGGATCAGGGGCCGGGATTTGGGATCAGGATTCGGGATCGGTCCCGGCGCGGCCGCTCCCGAGCGGATCCCAGGCCCCCATCCCGGCCTCGATTCCCTTCCCGGGAATTCCCGGAGCTCCCTCGGCCTCTCCTCTGGGAAGGAGCCCCGAAAATAAATCTGGAAAAACCCCAGCGGGACCGGCTCCCTCCCAAAACCCTCGGAATTCCCGAATTAAATCCCGAATTAGGGATGGATCGTACGGTGGGGGCTCTGTGGGGGGGAAGAGTCGAAATTCCCCAAATCCCCCCAGGACCCGGCTCTGGCTCTTCCTGCTGCTGTTTTAACCAAAATCGGAGTTTTTCCAAGGGAAACCGAGGCAGGGGGAGGAGAACCCAAGGGGAAACCTGGGAGGGAATGGGATTCTGCTCCCCTCCCCTCAGGTGCAAAAAAAACCCGAAAATAAAGCTGGAAATGAGAGGAAAGTAAGATTTTATGGATGTTGGAAAAACTGTATTTGATTTGGGGTGAGAAGTGCTGGAATTGGGCAAAGAGCAGAGGAGGAACCGGGAGGTGACCTTGGCACTTCCCAACTGCTCCATGCAGATATTTAGGGAGAAAAAGGAGATTTTTGGGAAAATTCCGGCCACACGGCAGAGTTGTGAGTTTCCCTTCCCAGCCCCAATTTTCTCTGGTTTTCCCCCAAAATCCACCCCTTGGATTTATCTTTTCCCATAGGAAATGACACCGGGACAGGCAGAAACTTTAATTAATTTTCACCTTCATCATCATCATCATCATCATCATCATCTATTTGGGGCAAAAATTTTGGGAAAAGGGTCAAAGCCAGACCCGCAGCTGTTTTTTCCTGGGAAGCAGCAGGAAGCAGCGCCAGGATTCCACAATTAATTGGTTCTGGACTAATTAAACTCCAAGTTCCCTAATGAGGTCACCGAAGGCAAAGGGTGACGCCAGGACAGGGAGGATCCCACGCCCGGATTCCGCTTCCCAAATTCTGTTTTACTGGAGGTGAATCCTGAATCCTCCTGGGGAAATCCTCCACGTGCCAAACGGTTCTGGGGCTTTTAAACCGGAATTCCAGCAGTTTTAACTGTAATTCCAGGAGTTTTAACCAGAATTCCCAGAGTTTTAACCAGAATTCCAGGAGTTTTAACCAGAATTCCCAGAGTTTTAACCAGAATTCCAGGAGTTTTGACCCCAATTCCTTCCCCTGCAGCCCTGGGTGGGAACGGGCAGAGCTGGGAGCTCAAATCCTCACGACCTGGGCGGCCACGCAGGGGCTGCTCCGGGGGGCGTCCCTGGGAATGTCCCTGGGAATGTCCCTGGGAATGTCCCTGGGAATGTCCCCGGCATTCTCTGCAGGATTGTCCCCGGTTCTGTCCCCATCCCTGTCCCCGGTTCTGTCCTCGTTTCTGTCCCTGGTTTTGTCCCCGTTGTTGTCCCCATTTCTGTCCCCAGTTTTGTCCCCATCCCTGTCCATGTTTCTGTCCCCATCCCTCTTCCCGTCGCTGTCCCCAGTTCTGTCCCCAGTTCTGTCCCCGTTTCTGTCCCCGGTTTTGTCCCCATCCCTGTCCCCTGTTCTGTCCTCGTTTCTGTCCCTGGTTTTGTCCCCATCCCTGTCCCCGTCCCTGTCCCCGTCGCTGTCCCCAGTTCTGTCCCCATTTCTGTCCCCGGTTTTGTCCCCATCCCTGTCCCCATCCCTGTCCTCGTTTCTGTCCCCGGTTTTGTCCCCATCCCTGTCCCCTGTTCTGTCCTCGTTTCTGTCCCTGGTTTTGTCCCCAGTTCTGTCCCTGTTGTTGTCCCCAGTTCTGTCCCCATTTCTGTCCCCGGTTTTGTCCCCATCCCTGTCCCCATCCCTGTCCCCATCCCTGTCCCCGTTTCTGTCCCCGGTTTTGTCCCTATTTCTGTCCCCATCCCTGTCCCCGGTTTTGTCCCCGTTGTCCCCAGTTTTGTCCCCGGTTTTGTCCCTATTTCTGTCCCCATCCCTGTCCCCGTTGCTGTCCCCATCCCTGTCCCCGTTTCTGTCCCCTGGCCGCTCTCTCCGCAGCAGCAGCCGCCCGTAGGTGCCCCCGGCCTGGCCCTTGGTCAAGCGCCCGGGGTTGATGCAGACACAGCCCAGGACGTCCTGCGGGGGACACGGACACGGATGGGGACACGGACACGGACACGGATGGGGACACGGACACGGATGGGGACACGGACACGGACGGGGACACGGACACGGACGGGGACACGGACACGGATGGGGACACGGACACGGATGGGGACACGGACACGGACACGGATGGGGACACGGACACGGACGGGGACACGGACACGGACACGGATGGGGACACGGACACGGACGGGGACACGGACACGGACGGGGACACGGACAGAGGACAGGGGACACGGACGGGGACACGGACACGGACAGGGATGGGGACATGGACAGGGATGGGGACAGGGATGGGGACACGGACACGGACAGGGACACGGACAGGGACAGAGGACAGGGATGGGGACATGGACAGGGAACAGGGACAGGGACAGCGGACAGGGACAGGGATGGGGACAGGGATGGGGACATGGACACGGATGGGGACACGGACAGGGACAGAGGACAGGGGACAGGGACAGGCAATGGGGGACAAGGATGGGGACAGGGACAAGGACATGGGACAGGGATGGGGACAGGGATAAGGGACAAGGATTGGGACACGGACAAGGATGGGGGAACAGGACAGGGAACAGGGACGGGGATGGGGACAGGGACAGGAGAGGGATGGGACAGGGACAGGGACAAGATTGGGGACATGGACAGGGGACACGGACAGGGGACAGGGACAGGCACAGGGGACAGGGACAGGGACAAGGACAGGGGACGGGCACAGGGACAGGGCTGGATTCCTGACCTTGACGAAGAAGCGCAGCTCGGACGGCGTCACCAGGACGTCGGGGGTCACCGGCAGCGCCGCGAACGCCGCCAGCGCCTCGAAGTCCACGTTGAGCTCCTCGGAGGGCGGGTACAGGGGGTAGAAACTGCAGGGGGGGTTTTGGGGAGAAAAAAGGGGGTTTTGGGGAGGACGGAGGAGTTTTTGGGAAGGCAGAGGGGGTTTTTGGGGAGGAAAGAGGGTTTTTGGGAGGTCCTCACCTGCGCTGGGTCAGGATGTGCCGCAGGATCCGCGTGAAGCGGTCGGAGACGCCGGAGGAGCTGTGGGAGAAAGGGGAGGGAAATGGGTGAGAAAAGGGAGGAAACAGGAAAAAAAGGATGGGGAAAAAGGGGAAAATGGGAAAGGAAAACAGGGGGAAAGAGGGGATTGGGGGGGGAAGGGAAGAGAGAAAAGGCAGAGGAGAAAAGGGGAAAAAATGGGGAAAAAATGGGGAAAATGCTAAAAAATTGGGGGAAAGATTAAAGAAAGGAAGGGGAAAGGTTAAACAAAAAGGAGAAAAGGTCCAAAAAAGGGGGAAAAGGTTAAAAAAGAGGCACCTGCTGATCTCCTCAGCCCCCATGTGGAAGAGGAGGTCGGTGGAGGTGAGGCCGAAGATGACGCCGTCGATGTCCAGGGTGCAGGGCTCGGGCACCAGGAGCACGCGCTGGACACACGGACACGGGGCTGGACACACGGACACCCCAAACCCAGCCAGGACACCCCAAACCCAGCCAGGACACCCCAAACCCAGCCCAGAATGCCCCAAACCTCCTAAAATGCTCAAACCCCACCCTGGAATGCCCCAAATCTGCCCTGGAATGCCCCAAATTGGCCCTAAATCACCTCAAAACTGCCCCAATCCCACCAAGTTTCCCTTAAACCCCCAAAATGTTCCCCAAAATCCCCAGGGCCGAGCTAGATTTTCTGCAGGAACGTCAGATCTGCTCCTGAGGGACAAAGAATCATTAAATGAAGTAATTTGAACCCAAAAAGGGCTGGGAGGGGCGTTGGGAGCTCTGGAATTCCAATCCCAAATCCTTTGTCCCCCTGGAAGCTGCAGCAGCAGCAGCAGAAAAAGGGGAATTTCAGCCCAAATCCCAGCTGGGGTTTGCCAGGAGGGGTGGGGAGCTGCTGGGAATGGATTTTTTGGGGGGGAAAAGCGGAATTTTGGGGCAGGTACCGCTTTGTCCTCCTTGGGCAGGTTGGGGAAGGAGAAGGGCGGCTGCGGATACACGAAGTCGTGGGACACGTCCCGGAGCGAGGGCACCAGCACCAGCTGGGAGCCAGCACTGCGGGAGGGAAAAAGGAGAGAATTTTGGGGTGAAAAGCAGCACTTTTGGGGAAAAAGAGCCCCGTGGGGATGGGGAATTTGGGGCTGTTTCCGTGGCCACCTCCTGGTGCCCTCGATGATGGTCCCGAGGCAGAGGCGGAACACGTCGGAGAAGGGGCTCAGGAGCTGGCAGCTCTGAATTGGGGGAAAACAGCGGGATTGGCACAATTCCCCTGATTTTGGGGATCTGCTGCTGCCCCAGATCCGCAGGGATTGAGGGGGTTTTGGGGGGACCCCTCCTCACCTCCACCTGCTCGTGCTTGGCGTCCAGGAACGGCCCAAACTGCGG